>NC_092877.1:341836166-342140257 GCF_028372415.1 Notamacropus eugenii
ACTGGAGGGTCTCCAAGATCCTGTTATTCTGTAGTCCTGCCACTAGGGGGAGCTGAGGGAAGAGTTTGGAGAACATCATAAGACTTCATAAATTGAGAACAATGGAGAGCCAGTATGGAATCCTTAAAGGGAGAAGAGATGTTCCTTCTTTAGGGAGTCATTGTGGGACAGTGAAAAGTGCCCTGGCTCTGGAGTCAGGGGACCTGGGTTCAAATCCTCGGTCTGATGCTTATTATCCATTTGGTCTTAGACAAGTACCAAGGAGATTGGACTGGTTGGGCCCCCAAGCTCTCTCAGTGCTACATCTATGATCCCCTAACCTCATTACTCTTAGCTGAGTAGATAGATGTCAGGTCCCCCAGTAGACTGTAAGTTCTTGGAGGGTAGTGTGTAGTTTTTCATCTTTATATTCCCCATTCTCCTTAAGGTCTTAATTACTTTTGTCATTGTTTTGTTTTCTTGGTGGAGATCTTTGACAGAGAAAACCCAGTGTGGAAATTCCCTCCACCAATATAGATCAGCAACTCATCTATAACATATTGGAGAGTTGCCTGAGGGCATCAAGAAATGAAATGACTTACCCAAGGTCACACATATAGCTTGTAGATCATAGGGTTATGAATTTAGAAGACATCTTAGAGGTCCTTTAGTCCCGTCTCTTCATTTTACAGTCAGGAAACTGAAGCCTAGAGTAATGAAACACTTTTTCTAGGGTCACACAGCTGGTCACATAGGATCATGGAAATCATGGATTTTAATTATAAAATGGGATAATAGAAGTAACTACTTCATGGGGTTATTGTGAAAATCACATGAGATAACATACGTAAAGTGTCTTGTAAACCTTAAATGGCTATATAAATGCTATCTATCATAGAGCTGAATGTGATCTTAGAGGTCACCACGTCCAGCCTCTTTATTTTAACAATGAGGAAACAGAGACACTGGGAAGAAAGGTGACCTACCCAGGGTGACACAGCTAATAAAAGTCAGAGGCAGACTGAATGCAGGTGTTTCTGACTCTAAGGCTGATGCTCAATTCATCATGTTGTGTCCTTTTACCTCCAATGTAGGCTTTTTAATACATTTAAAAAAATTAAACTGATTTGAATTTGGTGAAAAATCAACAACAACAAAAAACTCAGATAAAAGAAGAATAAGGCCAGGACCTAAGGGCAACTGGGTGGCTTTATGGATAGAGTGTCAGGTCTGGAGTTAGGAAGACGCCTCTCCCTGAGTTCAAATCCAGCCTCAGTCACTTACTAGCTGTGTGATCCTGGGCAAGTCACTAAACCTTGTTTGCCTCAGTTTTCTTTTCTGTAAAATGAGTTGGAGAAGGAAATGGCAAACCATTCCAATATCTTAGCCAAGAAGGGGTCACAAAGAGTCAGACACAGCTGAACCACAAGGCCAGGACCAAGCTAAGGGTATTTTATTATAAACTTAGACAAAAATATACTTAGACAAGGAAGGAAACAATGAATCCATCTGTGGAAGTTTCATTACTCTCTGAATTTTTTTTTTTTTTGGTAACCAGGATGCTCACAATACCCAGTTTATGTTCTGACCTTAAATGTTCAAAGAAGGAAAATCTGCACCGTCTCAGACTGTAGAGATTCCCCAATTAGCCATTTCTCCAGCTACAGGTAAATGATGAAAATTAACATTTAGGGATGATCTATGCATGTAATACACATAGGATGAAGTTATATCAATAATGCAACCTTTGAAAAAATGCACATTTTTCTTTCTTAATAGCCCATATATTTTTCTGAGAATCTACATATAGAGCAGAAAATGAAATCAAGAGTGTATTGTTACAATTCCCCTCCCTCCAGTGTGTAATATATTGTTTGCTTTATACTTATTTCTCTGTTTAGATGTTTATCCCTTTATTAGAGCATAAACCTCTTGAGAGCAGGAGCTGTTTTGTTTCCCTAGCACCTAGCATGGTGCCTAACATCTAATAGACATTTAATACATGTATGTTGAATTTAATTGTGTTGTTACTTGTTGAGTGGACAAGTATCTCAGAAGCTTATCCGTATTATTTAAATAATAATAATTGCTAATATTTATCTAGCACTTTAACATTTGCAGATCTCTTTACACATATTATATTGTTAAACAAAACAGAAACAGAATCGGACAGAGTAGGGAAAACTCCTAGAGCCATAAAATGTGGGTTACAACACGGGTTCTAACACTTACTTGGCATATGACCTTCAATAAGTGTCATTTAACCTTTGTGAACCTCAGTTTCCTCATCTGTACATTAGGGATAATAATTATCCCCACCCTGTTGGTCTCCCAGGGTAATTGTGAGGATCAAATGAGATTATATACCTAAAGAACTTTGCAATCCTCATAATTATAAGCAATAATCTGTCCCAGATTATTATGTGGAGACAGATATTCATAGAGAAGGATCTTTCTCTTTAGGATTCTAGTAATAGATGTTTCAGCTGAAAGTCTTAAAATCTGTCAGAGAGGACAAAGACTAATAGTTAACAGACTTTCTGAGTTTGAAGGGGCCTCAGAGACCATCTACTTTAAGCCTGGACTGCACTAAAATTCTTTCTACATCATACCCAGCATGTGGTCATCCAGTTCCCAAATACAGACCTTACTCAAAGAGAATCTACCTCTTCCCAGGATCGGCCAACCTACTGGGATGGTTCTAATTCTTGGGAATTTTTTTAACCTTCTGTCAAACTAAAATCCTCCTCTTTTTAACTTTCACCCATTTCCCCTGGTCCAGCCTTTTGGGGTTAAGCTAAACAAGTCTCATCCCTTTTCTTTATGACATCCCTTCACATACTCAGCATCAGTTACTAAGTTTCCTCAAAGTCTTCTTTCTTTCAGGCTAAATTTACCCAGTTTCTTCTCTTGATGTTCTGTAGCCTGCTCTATCATCGTTTCATCACACTGTGAGTCTTTTGAAAACTTTTAATGTTCTTCCTAAATTGGAGTACCCATAATGGAACACAACATTTGAGTTGTGATTGCCTGGGAGCTTCCATCTTCCTTGAGAGGGGAAGACTTAGAAGTACCTGATAGCTGTCCTCAAGGATCTGAAAGGCCGTCACATGGAAGGAAAAACAGACTCATTTTTTTTGACCCTAGGGGCAGAACTTGGACTAATAAGTTGCAGACTGCTAGATTGAGGCTTGATGTAATGAAAAACTTCCTACAAATTCCTCAAATGCAGCTGTGATCTCATTGCAGATATTCTCTGAGTCAAAGTAGATCATACCTATGCCTACCATTCTATGACTCTTGTCCTGTAGACCAGGAGAGCTATACAGAAGCAGGATGGATCATCCTTAGAGATTGCAAGCTCCTCCTCACAAGGCTGTACCACTACTTCTCAGGTATGTTGGAGAGAGGACACTAGTCCAGGTATAAAGTGGGCTAGGTGATCTTTGAAACTCAACCAACTTTGAGATTTATGAGATTGTAAGATACTGGCATTTTGTCTCTTTTCTTCTGTCGTGGAGAAGACTATGTCATACTGGTGACTCATGTCAAGTCAATAAACCCTAGTCTGAAACTGTTAGAAAGCTTTTCTTCATGTGGAAGAGGCCTACCACCCTGTGTTTGGGGAAGTGGAAGAGGTAGTTAAGTGCTCTTGGTCTCCATTGCATATATAAAATGATATAATGCCCTAGAAGGAGTTAGGAACTTAGGGTTCCCTTGGCATGCCAGCCCACAAAGCTACTTTTCATAGTCAACACAAGAGAAATTAGGTGAGCATTTGTATGGAACTCATTGTAGCCCCAGGCCAGTCATCTCTTTAAGGATCTTTATTTTTAAGATTGTGGATTGTAGATTTTTGGAAATTCCTGTGCTGGTTCTCTCTGTACAGCCCTCTCCACAAGGCAGGAAAATTTCTTGCTCCTCCTTCTCCATTGGATATGAACATTCTCTGAAACAGCCTGCCATTTTCATTTAGGTAGAGCTGTTGGTACCAGAACTGATCCAATCTAAACAATAATCATTTGCTGATATCTACTGTGTCTAGAGTTCTGAGAACTCAAATATATGAAGAAAAACAGTGCCTACCCCCAAGGAGCTTGCCTTCTACAGAAGCAAAATAATTTGTATGTAGATTAATAAATAAAAATAATGAATACAAAGCAATTACACAGTAACTTGGGGATGACAAAGAGCATTTACAATTGCAGGGTCAGGAAAACCTTTATGGAGGAAGTGATGCTTGAAGTGTACCTCTAAGGGAACAAAGGGAATCAAGAGTTAGAAAGATAGAGAGCATTCCAGGCATGGGGCACATAGATGGGAAATGGAAGATGATTAAGCTACTCTGAAGTTGAAGATGTTAAATCAGTGAGAGTTGGCCTCTACAATCAGGATCATTGAAGCTGCCTTCTCAGTTTTAAATGTGCTCCATTACCATGTAGGTGCCTATAAAAAGATGATGATGATGAGGTCAGTGATTCTGTTATTGTTATTGATGCTGCTAAGTTTTTCTCTGCGTGGAGCCTATGGAACAGTTAATATCCGAGAGTGGAATAAAAAGGCTCCTTCATGAATCAACTAGGTGATACAGTGGATAGAGCACCAGCCCAGGAGTCAGGAGGACCTGAATTCAAATCCAGCTCAGACACATACTGGATGTGGGACCCTGGGGAAGTCATTTAACTCTGATTACCTCCAAAAAAGAGGCTCTCTGTTTAAGATGTTTACATGAATTCAACCAACAATATGTCAATAAAAATGCACAGAAAAAAATGGTTGAGTCATAAGGATTTGTTGACAAAAACAGAGGGAACTATTGATATAAATTCAGAATCAAGTCATTTTCACACAAATTATCTTTAAAAATCCTTGATCAATTTAGATTAATAAAGAAATGGTAGAAACAATGCAACATGTCATTGTAGGTTCCTAAGATGGAGCACCTAACAGTACCTACAAAGACACAATCAGGTTGCAATAATTATATACTGAATGTTTCCTTTCTGTCATAAGCTAACATGTCAAATCTTCATATTACAGAAGACAGATCCCCAAATATTCTTGAGAATTAAAAAGATGTACCAGAACTGGAGCATTGTTATAAACAAAATTGTTTCCCCATATAAGCCATATATAACATTAATCTATAAACATTTGTGAATAATTTTGTTCATAGGTATACAGAATACTCTGAATCTCTAAACTACATGGAACAAAAAGCTTTCAAAATATAAAGACCTAGAGGGAAAATCAAAGCCATGTGGGAATAGGATGAAGAATATATCATTCCCATTATCCTTTGTGCCCCAAGTATTTTCAGTGAGGATAACCTTACATTTCAATATTTTTATTCCAATAAAAAAACCAGACATCTTATTCACATGTGTAAGAGTCCTCAAAACATTAAATATAAAAGACTGGCAGGAAAAGAACTGGAAACAAAGCAGATTTCTATTAGTTTGGGAATGGCTAAATCAATTGTGGTACAAGAATGTAAAGGACTGTTAGTGCCAGAAGAAATGATGAATATGACAAATACAGGGAAGCATGGAAAGATTAACATAAACTGATACAAAGTTAAGTAAATGGAACCAGGAAAATAATAAATACAGTAACTACAGCAATATGAACAGCACACAATTGTAATGGAATGCTGTAACATTGTAATGACTGAACTTGACCCCAGAGAAGAACTTTGAGAGAGCACCTTCACTCACTTTGAGGAGGTGGGTGACTATGGGTATGGAACATTTTGTTTATCAAACTTTTCCAATATTTTAATATCACTAAACTTATTTCTGTTATTCAATAAAAGAGATGGCTTTCTGGGAGTGGAATACATTTGGAAATAGAGTTCATTTAAAAGCCAGAGTTATTAATAACATCTTATTTTTAAAAAAAGAATAATTACAGAATAATGACTTATTTTGGTACTATTTTTTTGAACATCATCCAGAAAGATGAGAAGCGAAATAATAACAATAAAGACGGAAACGTACATAGTGCTGTAAAAATTTGTAAAGAGATTTTTATACATTATTTTACTTGAGCATCATGACCATCTTGTGAGTTAGGCACTACAGGTGTTATTACCCCTATTTTAAAGATCAGAAAAGTGAGTCTCAGAGTTCAAGAGACTTAACCTTGGTCACAGAGCTAGTAAATATTGGAAGGGTAATTTGAATCCAGGTCTTCCTGATTCCAAGTCTAACACTTTATGCGGCATACTACACAGCTCCATCAGTACACCCTCCGAGCCTCAGTTTCCTCGTCTGTAAAATGAAGATAATAGTAGCACTGGTTTCACAGGGTTGTTCTGAATGTCAGATGGGCTAATGAATATAAAGTCTTTTGTAAGTTTTAAAACACTATTTAAATACCAGCTATACCTACTATAATGTGCTGGAAGGCATGTGCTGCTCTAGATATTGGAGCTGACCCTGAGAATGCACTTTGTTTCACAATCCTGAGAACTGTGTAAGAAAAGCAGGTGCAGAAAAATGGAATCCCCAATTAAAAAAGGCCACCAGGATTTCTATTATAGCCTAGCAGGGATAGCATTCAAGTACTTCAAATAAGCCAAGAGAGAATGTGAGGAAGCCACTTTCTTTTTCTCATTAAAGGGTGGAGAGAGAGATCTGAGATATCCTCTGTATGGTCAATGGTCTTCCTAAGCCTGATGAATACAAGTAGTGAAATATCCATGCCAGTGCTCTTTAAGTTTTCCACATTAAAACAATATGTTTAAAACACAAGTCAGATGAAATGGGGAGCCCCCTCAGCACCTGAAATATTCCTGTTAGGGCTATGATGAGAAATGGGCAATATAATACTTTAATATTTTAAATTCTTTATACTCATCATACCTCATAATTGAAAGGAACTTCAGTGACCTTCTAGTCGAATTAGATAGTACTTGAACAAGAATTCCCTCTGGAAGATACTCATTCAGAGGACCTAAAATCCCACCTCTGTATTTCCTATTTTGGGTAAATCATTCACAGCCCCCTCCTCTCTTCTTACCTCCCTCCCCCCTCAATTCCCTCTCTTATAAAATGAATGTATTGGCATAGATAGCCTCCAAAGTCTCCTTCAAAGTCTCCTCCAGCTCTAAAATCTATGTTGCTATTATAACAGTGGGAGGGAGAAGTGGGATGTTGAGCAGGGTTTTTCAGGCCCGTCTAATTGTCCCCCCTCTACCCTATTACAGATTTATTGCCTACATGAATTTCCAGTATTGACATCTTTTTTCTGATTTGGGAAGTGATAACAAAGGGAATTTGAAAGGGAATCTGTAATTCTCTAACTTTCTAGCTCTGAGCCCCCAGGCAAAATTTTAGATCTCTTTTTCTTCCTTTACTAAAGTATTCCCTTTCAAAGTCTCTTCCTAACTTCAATCCCAATAAACACACACAGATGAGCAAGTGCCTAAAATTAACACTGTTTATTAAACTAAAGTAAACATTGTGAACTGTTGAAAACAAAGAAACATAAATTGACTTTTCCCTTGCTTAGAGGAATGGGTTTTAGGTTCCCATGAGTTAGCCTAAGGCAACAAAGGCAAAAATTTCTGCCTTAGGGTCTGTAGTTGGGGCAGAGGGGAGGGAAAGGTTTCTGCTACAGGGCAGCTGTTCTGACTCATGCCTGATCAGTTCGTACAACCTCACTCCCAGTGTATGACGGCTGCCTCTGTCCACCCTTCATTTCTTCCAATTCCATCCAGCTTTTCAAGGAATCCCCTAGTCTAGCCTCTTTAATCTTTTATGCATCTCATAGAGGGCTGGGGTCCTCCTTAACTCCAACTTCAACCCATTTCCTCTCTTTTGGTTCCACTGTCTTTTAAAGATCATTCAGAGGCAGAGTCAATTGTCTCTTGGCCAAAGGTGCTCCCAGCCTAATTTACTCAAGGAACTTAATCAAAGACTTATGGAACTCAAGGCTTTGATAATCAAACTAGTCAAATTTAATTGTTCAGACTCAATTAAGGGCTTACTTAATGGAGAAATTGTGGCAAAATCAGCTTAATACATCATTATCAGCCCCTTACTTTCTACCATTAGGCCTTGGACTTTCAGTGGCCAACTTTCTTACGCCCTGATCCTTTGCTTTAAACTCTCTAATGATGGCAAATGTACCTATTGGAGCAGTGTACCAATGGTGCTTTGGTGCCATTCTAGTTGTTACTCTTATGGTCCATAACTTCCTTGCAGCTGTACAACTAGAATCTTACATATTAAAACAAGAATGGACACTGAACTTGGAGCCAAAACATCTGGGTCCATTTACTAGCTGTGTGACCTTTAGTACGTCATATAGCCTCTCTGATCATCCTTTTATTGGTCTGTAAAACGAGAGTAACAATCCTTCTACTACTGACCTCACAGGGTTTTATGAGGGGCTCTTGGTAAAACATAAAGTGCCATCCAGATGCAAACTGTGACAATGGTGATTAATAAGGTTTGCTTACACAAAATGTTTTTTTTTAATTAAAGTACATGAAGAAGTTGATGATTAGACACTTAGGAATCTAGAGTTGGTTGTTGTCCTTTGTCTTCAAAGAGGACCAAAATGACATCACCATTGTAAAGTGAAATTTCAGTGTGTCCAACTGTAGTTGATCAGAGCAATATGAGCTCGGAATGCTCTACCGCAGGTTGGGCACAGAGAGTCCGTATGAATATTTGGGGTGGATATCCCAAATTTGCACATCCTGCATTTACTTTGTGCTCTCTCAATTCTGCTTTGCTCAGAGCACAGCACCTTTGCTTATGTGGTCATGCCATACTGAGCGGTCCTGTGCCAATGTCTCCCATGTTGCATAGTCAAATCCAAAGTTCTTGAGAGAGACCTTGAGAGTGTCCTTGTATCATTTCTTCTGGTCACCATGTGATTGCCTCACCATGCAAGTTCTCCATAAAATAGTCTTTTTGGCAAGTGTATGTTTTGCATTTGAACATCGTGGCCAGCCCATCAGAGCTACCCTCTCTGAAGCATAGTTTGAATACTTGACAGTTCAGCTTGAGCAAGGACTTCAGTGTCTGGTACCTTATCATGCCAGGTGATCCTCAGAAGCTTCCTAAGTCGATTGGTGTTTGCTGCCTGACAATTCCAGAAGAAATGCCAGGAACAGAACAGAGGTCTGTACACAACGTTTGTGGATCTAACCAAGGCCTTTGACACTGTTAGTCATGAGGGCTTATGGAAAATTATGTCAAAATTTGGTTGCCCAGACAAGTTCGTCAATATTGTGGCATGTTTGCCCGGGTTCTGGATAATGGACAAAACTCTCATGCCTTCCCAGTCACTAGTTGAGTGAAACAGGGCTGTGTGCTTGCTCCCATGCCTTTTAGCATGATGTTTTCAGCCATGTTGACAGATGCTTTCAATGAGGATGAACATGGCATCAAGTTCAACTACTGTAGTGATGGTAAGTTCTTCAATTTGAAAAGGTTACAAGCCAAGACCAAAGTGGAGGGAGTGTTGGTGCATGATTTTCTGTTTGCAGATGATTGTGCACTCAATGCAGCCTCTGAAGCTGAGATGCAACAAAGTATGGATCAATTCTCTGCTGCCTGTGCTAATTTTGGCCTAATAATTAACACCAAAAAAACACAGGTGCTCCATCAGCCACCACCACACCTTCCATATGTGGAACCATCAGTTACAACGAATGGAGAAGTTGTGAATGCTGTGGATGAGTTCACTTACTTTGGCAGTATACTTTCCAGGGTTGTACACATTGACAATGAGGTTGATGCATGCATTGCCAGAGCTAGCTCAGTGTTTGGGAGACTCCAAAGAAAGGTTTAGGAGAGAAGAGGTATTAGACTGACTACTCAACTGAAGGTCTACAGAGCCGTTGTGCTGACCTCATTGTTATACGTTTGTGAAACATGGACAGTCCACCAGCGCCATGCCAGGAAACTGAATTGCTTCCATTTGAAGGAATCTAGAGTGATGCTATATTGTATGGCATGATGCACCATAACAGCACGATGCAGTGGAATGAAATACTGACTTTGGTATTCAGAGTCAGAGGACCCAGGTTCAAATCCAGGCTCTGACATTTAATTATCTGGGTAACTTTAGTCAAGTCTTATTTTGCCATTCTGGGCATCAGTTTCCTTCTTTGTCAATTCAGCTGAGAGGGAGGCGTGTAATATAGTAGACAGAACACTGGACTTGGAGTCATGAAGATCATGATTAGAATCCCACCTCAGATATTTAGTAGCTATGTGACTCCAGGCAAGCCATTTAACTTCTCTGAACCTCAACTTTCCCATCTGTAAAATGGACTCAGTATCTTCGAAGGTCCCTTGAAGCGTTAAATCTATGATCCAATTTGACAAGCATTTATTGAGCACCTGCTATGTGTTGGGTACTATGGGTACAAAAACAAAACAGTCCTTGTCCTCAAGGATGTTGTATGCTATAGGCCAAGGAGGGGGACTTTTGAGATCCTTTTTGGTTCGAAGCATATGCTCAATGTTTATGTCATATTTCCTTCTTAGGTTTTAACATCCACAACACATCCCATTAGGGCTACAGAAATAGCTGGCAAAGGGGAAGGCCTGGTTCCATAGTTAGAGTACCTGAGTTCAAACCCTGCTTCTTGACACTTATAACCTGTTTAATCTTAGAGAAATCCTTTAACCTCTGTGGTCTTCAGTTTTCTCATCTGTAAAATGGAGGAGTTGGACTTAGTGTCTTGTGAGGTCCCTTTTGGCTCTCCATCTACGATCCAGGAAAGAGACAGTATTTCTTGGAGGATAACAAATACTGTATTTTCGTCCCTCCTCAGCTAAGGTCTAAAGGCAAGATCCAAACCTGACACAAAAGGAAAAGAGGAAAACATCATCGTGAAGCCAACATTTGTGCTAGGAAGGAATCCAGACTTATTAAACCTCACAAAGAGGAATTCTAAGTTCCCATGCCTTCCTCAGGAGAATGTTGGGATGTGATCCCACAGCTCAACTCTGAAGACAAGAAGCCAAATTCTTACTCCTCTTTGTGCATCCTCTTTTTTAGAAACCAGAATGGACACCCAGCAAGCTTTGAGGTCGATTTATGAACTCTGTTCCTGACGAGCATTCATTGGGATACTCATCTCAGTTGACTTCAGGTCAGGATAATAAGGCTGACTGAGAGGGGCCATAGATTCCCCTTTTCTCTAACATTTACAATTCCAGCCCCGAGCAGGGCCCCCTGAATTGTGCCATTTCTGATGTTTGCACTGACATCACACTGGCTGGCCCATCCCAGGCCCCTGTCAGGGGATGATTTATTCTTGGGGACCCATCGGACTCTCTGAGTCAGCACCAAGGGCACTTGGAAGGAGAATCAGTGATGTGAAGGGTTGGCAGTCATGTTTACAATTTTTAAATTAAGAAAAATAATATGGAAAACTAAATTGAATTTGAGTCATTAGAGAAGTCCTTTAGTTCTCAAGTGGAATCAATTTAAAATGACTTTGGTTGGTTTGGTAAGAGTTGTGCTAATGACTAGAGTAAAAGAACAGAACCTTCTCTATGGGAACTATATTGTCTTTTCAAGTGGAAAAGACATTAATTTGCTTCTGTTTCGAATTGAGCGAGAATTTTGTTATTAAGATATTAGTTATGAAAAAGTCAAATCTCAGTATATTGTTGCTATATATATATATATATATATATATATATATATATATATATATATATATATATATATATATATATATATATATATATATGTATATAAAACTTTCAGAAAGGCAGGTAGAGACCGGATGTTAGGAAAAATTTTCTAAGTATCTGAGCGAATGGACAGTCCAAGGAAGCAGTGGATTCCCTTATACTGGAGGTCTTCAAGCAAAGGTGGAATAACCACTTGTTGGATGCTGTAGGGGGGTTCTGAGTCACATCAGGATTGGACTAAAGATAATAAAAGTGGTAATAACAACAACAATAACAGCTAACATTAATACAACGTATTATGGTTTTCAAGGCTTTTTATAAATATTATCTCATTTTATCCTCATAACAACCCTGGGAGCTAGGCACTATCCTTATCCCTAATTTATAATTGAGTAAAATGAGGCAGAGAAAAAGTAGGTGACTTGCCCAGGACCATACAGTAGGTTTCAGAGGTAGGTTTTGAACTCAGGTCATCTTGACTCCAAGTATAGCACTCCATCTACCTAGCTGGACTACAGAGACTTCTGATATCCCCTCCAGATCAGAAATTTGGAGATATTCAATTTGATGCAATCCAGCAAACATGATCAAGTGTCTTTTCTTTTTCTTCCCCCCTGCTCCCATCAACAAGCATGTATTAAGTGCCTATAATGGTTAGGCACTATGCTAAGTGCTTTACTAATATCTCATTTGATCCTCACCACAATGCTAGGAGGTAGGTAATATTATTATCCCCATTTTACAGATAAGGAAATGGAGGCAGATAACAGTTAAGTGTCCAAGGCTGGATTTGAACTTAGGGCTTCCTTACTCCAGGGCCAATATGCACCACCTAAGAAAGTCCTTGCCCTCAGAGAGCTTGTATTAAATTTAGGGGAAATGTTTGAAAATATATTCAAACTACGTACAAAGTAAATATGAGTGAAGCATGCTGGAGAGTCAGGAGCGGAGGCGATTCCAGAGCTAAGCCTTCCAGGAGGCCTTCTGAGAGGAAGAGGAGAGGAGGTAGGCATGTGCTGCAATCAGCTTTGAGAATGCAAAGACACAGAAGACCCGCTGGGAGGAATGCCATGTTTAGAGTGATGAGCAAATAAGCCTATAAATAAATATTTAAATAAATAGGTATCTGGAGCAAAGCAAAATAATTGTAAGAGGGAGAGAAGCTTTGTGTAGGAAGTGGCATATCCTCTGCACTTTGAAAGAACCTAGAAAATTCTATGAGGCAGAGATGAGGTGGACGTGGGACTTGAGCCTGTACAAAGGCATAGATAGCAGATGGAATGTCAGGTATAGGGAACACATAGAAAATCAATTTGGCTGAAATGAAGATTGTGTGAAGAGAGTGTAATGAAATAAGATGATAGGCAGATTTTAAAGGACTTTAAATTCCAAGCTGAGGAATGTGTGTGTGTGTGTGTGTGTGTGTGTGTGTGTCTGTGATTGTATGTTGCCCCAGAGGCAATAGGGAGCTGTGAAGATTTTCATGTAACAAAGTAACAAAGATGTGTTTGGGGTATCAATTTGGCAACAATGTGGAGAATGAATTACTAGAAAGATAGAAAACAAAGAGGAAACTGAGGAAACTGCTCATGTTGTTCCCCAAGAGTGTACCCAGGATGTTAACACTAGTCCCGTTGAGCAGTTTTCTCTAATCTGAAATGTACATACCTATGTCTATTTCACCTGGACGCCTACTTTAAATTCCTATCAGTAAAACAGCTTTAGCATGATTTTAAGGCCTTGCTTAGACAATGGGTTTTTGCAGACTCTCGTTCTGAGTGTCCAAACATAAGTAGGAGAGATTCATTCATTCTCACCAGACCCTAGCTCAGTGCCTTGAACATTGTCAGATTGGATTAGATCAGACTGAATCCCTATGATGCAGAGTTTCTGATTTAAGTTTTGTCAGACTGGGTTGCCCTGGATCTTGATATCATCAAAGTTGACCCATCATAGCAAGAGGAAGGCAGATGCCAATAATATTTTGATTAGATGAGTTGATGACTTTTGCTCGACCACTGCACCATCCTGCTAGTTAGTCCCTATGCTTCTAACCCTTCCCCACTCCAATCCATCCTCCTGTCAGCTGCCAGAGTGATTTGCCTAAAACTTAGATAAGTCTGATCATGTCACCCCACGCCACTAATCAGTAAATGCCATTAACTCCCTATTACCTCCAACACTAAAAAAGCCTTGTTAGGTATATTAAATCCTTCACAACCTTGCTGCTTCCTACTTTTCAGATCTTGTTACACTTTAATCTCTTGTGATCCAGCATCACCTACCATCTTGCTATCTCTCACATCCAACAATCCATCTTTTTTCATTGATTATCCCCCAGTCATTGGAATACTTTCCCTTCTCACCTCTTAGCTTCCCTGGCTTCCTTTAAGATGCAGATTAAATCCTACCTTCTGTAGGGAGATTCCTTCTCTCTCTCCTCCTCCAACACACACACACACACACACACACAGACACATACACACACACACACACAGACACACACACAGACACACACAGACACACACACGCACTGCTAGCTCCTTCCTGCCTCCCCTGAAATAATTTTCTGTCTACTCTCTCTCTTTCTATATAGTTATTTATATGATATTTAGCTTCCAGAGGTCATGGATCATACTTTTTTAAAAATTTATTTCTTTTTTCTTTAAGTTTTCAACATTCATTTCCACAAGATTTTGAGTTCCAAATTTTCTTCCCATCTCTTCCCTCCCCCACCCCAAAATGCCTAGCATTCTAATTACCCCTACCACCAACTTGCCCTCCCTTCTAACATCCCTCCCTTCCCTTATCCCCATCTTCTCTTTTGTCATGGATCGTATTTTTGCCTTTCTTTATATCCCTACCCCTTGGGATAGTACCTCACACATAGTAAACACTTAATAAATGTTTGTTAACAGACTGAATCACTCTGCCTCTTCTCTTTTTAGACTCTTATTCCTGATGATGTGGCCATTTCAGTGTTATCCATTAGATTTTCAAATGAGGATCTAAACAGAACTGTCACTACCTGTCTTGGGGTGGGTGAGTGGGTGGGGCTGAAGCATGGAGGAGAATGAGGGCATAAATATTTCCCAAAGGACTGTGGACAGGTACAACTGGAAACAAACCTACACAGGCCAATGACCCAGCAGTGGCTTCAGTGGTGCAACAATTAGAGAGAGGCAAAGGAAAACAACAAAGTCCATTTGAAAATGCCATTCTCTCCCCCCAGGCCATAATAGTCACATAGATTTGGAAAAAGCCATTAGAAAGAGAGCTCTGTGAATTTGGAAGGATGACCAACGATGTGGACCAAAGGGAAGAAAATGGGCTGCTTATCTCCAGTAAGCTAGCGCTCTAAGCAAATTAAAACAGAGGCCCCTTCCTTGGAGTGTGCAGTAATCCAGGGTCTCTAATTGATTCAAGAAGACTGCTTCAGGCCGGGCTCCCACGTAATTGCAGCTGCCTCTCACTCTCCTCTCATGTTCTACCTCACTGCCCTTTCTCCTGAAGCCTCTGTTGATGAGGGGAAGGAAACAGTAAGGAGAAAGAAAGCAATTAGCAGGTGGGGAATGCCACCACTGTCTAAGGATGACACACCATCTTTATTGGCACTTATTAAGTCCAAGTCTAGAGCGGAGGCACCAGGGAGAATTTTGTCAGGCACAAAAAATGAGAGTCAGACGGACAGGGGAGGAAAAAAAAAAAACCAACCCAAAGAAGAAAGAGAAAATCTGTAGAAGAGACATTTCCCCACATTGGTGTCTCCACAAAAGGACGGATTTGAAAATAACCTGGCATCTAAAATCTAGTGGTAGTCTATGAAGTTAAAATTGGCTCTCCAATCATCCTCAAGTTCCAAAGCAATCCTTTTTGGACTCTATTTTATCATGGAATTGTAAGGTTGTGGATGAAAGAATCATAGGAATCAAGCTGGAAGGAACCTTTGAGAAGTGATTTATACTCCCTAATTTTACAGGGAATGAAACTGAGGCTAAGAGGTCCACTATGAATTTAATTGGGAAGAGGGATTTGGGGGGTGGGGCAAAAGTGGTTAACTGGTTGTCAATTATTCGTGTAGAACAGGTAATATGGACTGGTCTTTGATTTTTTTTAGTGTAGGGAACTCTCAGAGAAGGAAACTCTCTTTACCAATTTAGATTGGCACCTTCTCTGCAACTTCCTGGAATGACTTTGTTTTGCTTTGGCTATAGTGAAACTCACCAGCAGGGGGAGTTAGGATAATTAGCAACCCCCTTTCCTGGCCCTAACCTGGCATCATCATTCATGGCACAAGTCTCTGAAAAAGCCTGGCACACATTGGAAATTACCCTGTTAAACCCAACAGTGAATGGGGACATAAAAACTAAAATGAAGGTTGAGAATGTTTCTAAGGGAGAGTCTGGAGGATGGAGGGTCAATGAGGAAGTGAGGACCTCCAGTTCTTCCTACATTTTGCAATTTGCAGACCGGTAAGCTCGGTGGCCACTCTGAGCCTCTGTTTACTCATCTGTAAAAGGGAGACAATAAAACTTGGCAATCCAGAACATGGTGAGGTCTAATAACTCCATGGGAAAGGGCTCTGAGATCCTTTGATGAAAACATGCCTCTAGCATCCATGTTTGTTGGCTGGTAGCTTGAGGAGCCTTTCTGGTATACAGCCTTATCTTGTTTAACAGAATATAAGCTCTGTTAAGTATTAAAGAGCTAAGGAGTATAAGCAATTGCTGCTTCTTGGAATACATCCAGAAGTTGTTCCCTGAGTCTAATTTTGGCTGAGTGCTTTTGTCTTCAAATATCTCATTAAATCAAGTCCATCACTCTCAAAGTAGGACACCCTTCAATTGCAGATTCCCAGCTATAACCTAAAAGGCTGTCAAGTTAAAAGGACGACATGATAGGAAAAATGTGGATAATTTGGAAGTTTGTATCAAAATTCTTTTTCCTTGCTTTAGAGGACAAAGACAAATAATAATAAAATAACAAATAACAATGTATAAATAATTTAAACAATGGATGCCATTGTGCCAGATTCTCATAATCTCCAAGCTTCTTGGAAAAAATACTTTAAGCTGTAGAGATCTAGCAGTGGAGAGCAAAATCAAGTGAGAACAGGACGAGCACATCTCATTCCTGTTGTCCTGTCTGTTACTGGTTCGTCTGGAGTGTGCTCATGATGAGTCTACACAGAGTAAGCTTACAGCTGAATATTTTTATTAACTATAAAAAAACATCTATTTTATCCATCTGTGCAGTAGCTCACAGAACATTAACTATAAGGGAATACTAACAAGACTGTGACTTGCCCCAGCACTATTTCGATGTTTAGCCCTTTGTAAGAGATGAGAAAAATAACAGTATTAATAACCAGCATACTGTCTCATCTTCTCCTCATAAGAATTCTATGAAGTAGATGCTACTATTATACCCATTTTACAGATGAGGAATCTGAGGTAGATCCATGTTAAGTGTTTCCCCTAGAATCACATAACTATTTGGTGGTTGAGACTGAATTTGAATTCAGGTCTTCCCAACTTCAAGGTCTACAGATAACAATGACAATAATTATAATCATATTTCTATAGCACTTTCAGGTTTATAAAGATTTTTAGGTACATGATCTCATTTGAGATAAAAAACCCAACAATACCATGAGGGGGGGCACTCTTATTCTTATCCCTTTTTTGCATACCAGTATACTAGGCACAGGGAAAGTAATTGACTTAAATAAAAATCGTTCCCGTTAATATTATTATTATGTTTTAGGGACAGGATTCAAAACCATTCTCTCTTGACTGCAGTAAAAGGGTTCATTCCCTCTACTTTGTAAGCAGAATAATGTGAACAGAATTAAAAAGACAGTTTTTGAAGAAACAATTGTCTGTTTCATAGGAAAGTGACTTGTGTGCGATATTGAATTTTCTTCACCTTCCTTCAGAAACTCCTCTGGTTGTTGGTATGAAAAATGTGCTAGAATATTCCTTGATAGTGTTATAGTCTTGGGTGCCTCCTTTTCTATCCCTGACTGTTTTTGTCCCTTAAAGCAGAAAGCAATATAGCAATTAGTATTTATTTACTTAAATAGATTTTCATTTCATTAAATATTTCCCCAATACATGTAAAAAACATTTAAAATAATTTTCTTTTCTTTTCTTTCTTTCTTTTTTTTTTTTTTTTTACAAATGTTGAGTATCAAATTCTCTCCCTTTCTCCTGCCCTTTTACCCTCTTTAGGGTAAAGGCAATTTGATGTCAATCATGCATGTGAAGTCATGCAAAACATATTTCCATATTAGCCATGTTGTAAAAGAAAAGACAGACAAAAAGTAAAATGTGAAAAATAAAGTAAAAAAAAAAAGTGTGCTTCAAAATGCATTCAGAATACATTAGTTCTCTCTCTGGAGGTGGATAGCATTTTTCACCTTGAGTCCTTTGGAATTGACTTGGATCATCATCTTGATCTGAGTAGTTAAATCATTCACAGTTGCTCATCATATGGTATTGCTATTACTGTGTACAGTGTTTTCCTGGTTCTCCTCACTTCACTTTGGATGAGTATACATAAGTCTTTCCAAGTTGTTCAAAACCATCCCCCTTCTAATTTCTTATAGAACAATAATATTTCATCATAATCATGTACTACAACTTATTCAGGCATTTTGCAATTGATGGGTATCTCTTTGATATCCAATTCTTTGCTATCATATAAAGAGCTGCTGGAAATATTTTTGTATAATAGGTCCCTTTCACTTTTTTTAGATCTCTTGCGGATACAGACCTACTAGTGATATTTCTGGGTCAAAGGTTATACAGAATTTTATAGCTCTTTGGGCATGGCTTCAAACTGTTCTCCAGAATGGTTGGACTAATTCACAACACCACCGTCAATGCAATAATATCTCAATTTTTCCATATCTTCTCCAGCCTTTGCCATTTCCTTTTCTGTCATGTGGGCCAATCTGATAGGTGTGAAGTGGTATGTCAGAGTTGTTTTAATTTGAATTTCTCTAATCAGTAGTGATTTAGAGCATTTTTCACTGATAGCTTTGATTTATTCCTGTAAAATTCCTGTAAAAATGCTTTTCATGTTCTTTAACCATTTATCAACTGGGAAATGGTTCTTTAAATAAACTTGGCTCAGTTCCCTATAGGTTTGAGAAATGAAGCCTTTATCAGAGAAATTTGCTCTAATCATTTTTCCTAGTTTCCTGTTTTCCTTCTAATTTTGACTGTATTAGTTTTGTTTGTGCAAAACCTTTTTAATTTCAAGTGATCAAAATAATTCATTTTACTTCCTGTGATCCTCTCAATCTCTTGTTTGGTCATAAAGTCTTCCCTTATTCATAGTGGTGGGTGCATTTTTTCTGTGCTCCTCTGATTTCCTTATGGTATCACCCTATATGTCTAAATCATTTATCCATTTTGCCTTTATCTTGGTATAGGATTTGAGATGTTCATCTATACCTAGTTTCTGCCAAACTACTTTTTAGTTTTCCCAGAAATTTTTGTCAAATGTTGAGTTCTCATTCCAAAAGCTTGGACCTTTGGATTTATCAAGCACGAGATTACTATGGTCAGTTACTATTAAGTATCTAATCTATTGGGGGCCATCTCCAGTCATCCTGATGTGTATCTGGTCATTGGACCCAGATGACTCCAGAAGAGAAAGTGAGGCTGGTGACTACACAGCCTTCCCTCACTTAAAACCAATTCACTTGCTTGTCATGGTATCACCTCCATGATGTCATGATCCTCTTTGAGAATGAAGGGCAAACAAGAACACCTATTCTATTTCACTGATCCACCACTCTGTTTCTTAACCAGCACCAGATTGTTTTTGTGATAAGTATTTTATAATATAATTTGAAATCAGAAACTGCTAGTCTGCCTTCTGTCATATTTTTTTTATCGATTTTCTTCACCTTTTGTTCTTCCAGATGAATTTAGTTATTATTTTTCTAGTTCTATGAAACAATTCTTTGGTATGGTACTGAATAAATAAATTAACAGGTAGAAATGTCATTTTTATTATATTGGCTCAACTTACCTATGAACAATTAGTATTTCTCCAATTGTTTAGATCTGTTTTTATTTGTGTGAAAAATATTTTGTAATTGTACTCATATAATCCTTGGGTTTGTCTTGGCAGGTAGACTCCCAAGTATTTTATATTGTCTACAGTTATTTTAAATAGAATTTCTTTTTCTATCTCTTCCTACTGGGTTTTGTTGGTAGTATATAGAAATGCTGATGATTTATTTGGGTTTATTTTACATTCTGCAAACTTCACTGAAGTTGTAAAATTGTTTGAACTAGTTTTTTAGTTGATTCTCTAGGGTTCTCTAAGTATACTGTCATATCATCTGCAAAGAGTTTCCTTATTGCCTATTTTTATTACTTCAGTTTCTTTTTCTTGTCTTATTGCCATAGCTAGCATTTCTAGTAGCAACCACCATGTATTAAACATTTACTCTGTGCTAGGCACTGTGCTATGCACTGGAGATACAAATATGAGCAAAAAGAAAGACAGCTCCTGCCTTGAAGGAATTTACATTCCAGTGGGGGAACACAATACACAAAGGGAGATGAAAAGTGTGTTTGGAAGGCATGGGTTGCAGAAACATGATTTGTCTGGAAAATCAGATGCAGAGCAAGAAGGGAAATGAAAGTTCACTGGATTGAGTCCTTTCCCACAATGAAGACCCTGGAAGGAACTTCCCATTGGGAGAAGGGGATGGGCAAGGTAAAAGGATGTTCCAGGGTAAGAAGGCTGAGGGAAGTTCCATACCATATAACAAATTAAATTTTTAAAGAAAAGAATGAGGAAAATGAGCATAACTAATAAACACTTTGAAAAAGTCCAAAAATATGTACAGTGGTAAACTTGTGGACCTTTCACCTCTGCAAAGAGGTGGGGATGGGAGGTGTCTTCTCATAATGTTCTTTGAAGCTACCCAAGATCTTTGTAATTTTGCAACATTCATTATTACTTTTTTTTTTTGATAGTTCTTCCTCTTTACACATCTGTAGTCATTGTGTAGATTGTTTTCTTGGCTCTGCTTACTTCACTCTGTATCAGTTCATGTAGATCTTTCCAGGCTTCTCTGTGTTTATCATATTCATTATTTCTTACAACACAGTGATATTCCATTACATTCATGTATTACAATTTGTTTAGCCGTTACCTGATTGATGGGCATCTATTTTGTTTCCAATTTTTTGCTATTACAAGAAGCGTTGCTTTAAATATGTTGATATAACCATGGACTTTCTTCTTATCAATGGTCTCCTGAAAGTATAAGACTACTGATAGAAACTTGTATATAGTATGGATTTAATAAATACTTGTTGGTTCATTGATTGATAGGTTGATAGGGAAAGAATCAGTAAAAAGGGTGGGATAAAATATGAACAGAAGAAGAAAAGATGATGATAATACTACAAAGAATGAAGTGACCCCTACTCACAATGTGTTTATATCCTAATGGAGGAATCCCATCTTATAATGATGGAGCTGATGGACATCAGATACAAATGGTCCAGGGGCAAATCCTACATTCCCTTCCTGGCTGGGCTTCTCACTTTCTAGATTTCAACACCATCCAGGGCTGTGCTGGTAAATGTTTAGTGATCAACTCTCCCCTCTACAAATGTAGGTACAACACACTTTTAAATTTAATCTGCATTATTAACATTGTACTCATAGTTTCTTAAGTCTCAACAATCAATGAAACAAAAAATCAAGGATGATGCAATCAGAGTCAGATACAAATAAAAATGATGGAACACCCCAGACGTAGATATAGACTTAGACATAGATGACATAGACATACAGACATGGGCATAGGCAGACAGTCAGACAGATAGCTACATAGACATAGATATAAACATAAATTAGAAAGATATAGATATAGACAGTTACTGATTTCTGGTGTCTAAACACTTACATTGAAAAATTAATAACCAGCTCTCAAGTGAACATGAGCTAGCTCCAGCATGCCCTCTGAACTACAGTTTCACCCTGGAACTTCCCTTAGCACCCAAGTTCTCATCATCCCAGAACATGTCTTCACTATGCCATGGTCCTTCTCCCATTGGTGGGTTTCTCTCAGTGTTTCATTTTTGGGGAGAAGCCTAGAGTTGTCAACCTTTATTCCTCTCCTACTGTGTTTCTGACTTTCAGGATTTCAAGACCATTGCCATCTCGGGCAACTTCTTGCACCATGCCTCTGTTTATTTCCCTTTTGTGTGCAATCTACTTCCAAGTAAGCTCTGCTAATGAGGAACAGATCAAATAAAGAAGATTTTTGCTTGTATTTGTATCCTAGAACTTAGTACAGTGGTTGGCATATAGTAAGTGTTTAATAAATCCTTGTTTCCATATCCTACCATTGTTCTTTAATCATTATTGTTTACCTGATTATTATGAAAATTGATGAAATGATTGCTTTTTACAGTAGTAGTAAGTTCTTGAGTACCTATTATGTGCTAGGCACTATGCAAAGTGCTGGGGATACAAAAAGAGGCAAAAGACAATCCTTACCCTCAAGGAGCTCATAGGCTAATGGGGGAGACAACAAGTAAGCAATATGTACAAACAAGTTATGTACAGTATAAATAGGAAATAATTGAAAGTAGGAACACACCAGAGTTAAAGGAAGGGGAGTGGGAAAGGCTTTGAGTAGAAGATAGAATTTTGTTTGGGACTTTAAGAAAGCTGGCCAAATGAAAGTAGTGGGTGGAGAGGAGGTAGAACATTTCCAGCATGAGGGGCAGTCAGAGAAAATACCAGAAGCAGAGAGATGAAAGGGTAGTCATTATCCTCATCTCATTCATTCTTCGCATCCTTCTCAGTTGGCAACAGCTCAGGTAGGGAGAATATCTATTAATTTCACCCCTCCTTTGGTAATTGTTCATATTTTTATCACTTCATTGGAGGTGATTAGCCTTATATTTTATTTATACTGCACTGTTTTTATGAGAATACTTTCCAAATATGTTATGGTCCATTTTAGAGTTCCAAAAGTGTCCATTAAGATTGGTATGAAAGAGGTGCTCATTGCTTTTAAATGTGTTCTTTTCATTTGACTTTGATTTCAAGATATTAGGAAGTCTCAACATTTAGTCACAACTTCCTCCTCAATAGTTTTATGCTTATTGTATCTTGCCTGGAGAAGACCAAGGTATTTTTAGGTGTTGCCTTTGACCACCGATTAATAAGACCTCCAGAATCAAGGCCAAACCCTTTAGACTCCATCTCTCCTTGAAACATTTCACACTTGCTGAATCTAGATGACATTTTGATATCATTGGAGAAAAATTCCCCAAGATCAAGGAATATTATTATTGTCATTATATTATTTCTACTGTTAGTGTTATTTTTGTAACTATTACGTCTCCTATGACACATAAATTCCCTCTGCTGTCTACTAGAATTATTTGCATATGTGTCATCTTTCCTACATCTGAATTATGTCTTGCTTGAGGGCAGGGATTCTGTTTTAATCACTTTTTTATCTCTTGTGCCCGGTAACAGTTGGTCAACAAACGTTTAGTAAGCAACCATTGCTAACCACTGGGAATAAAAACAGGAAAAAGCCCATCATCCACAGGGCTTTGTGGCTGCTAATCAATACTCAGGAAAATTGGTGGAATTCAGTTGACTAAATTGTGACCCTCAGGACATGAACAACCAAAAAAGGTTTCCAGAAAACTGAAAACTCATGAATTATTTAAGATGATCAAACATTTGGCATTTCTTTCTTCCTCTGGTCCTACCTACCCAGAGGGAATAAAAAAATACAAGGTTTGCCTAGGTAAATTCACGGACACACCACCCAGTTATACTTCTCATTTCCTTCCTCCTTTAATCCCTTTCAAGATTCTGTCTGAGTACAGAGTAGGGCCCTGTGGTCCCCAGCTCAACTATAGTTAATTTCTATTTGATGGAAAAAGCATTTTGAAACATGTGTACATAAAATTGCATGTGCTGAGGAAAGTTACTGACTCCGTTCCTTCAAGGGCATGTGATTTCATAAGAAGGGTCAGACTTGAACTCATGTAGATCATGTCCCTTCCATGCCTTAAGTACTGCCGGCTTAATAGTTACTCAAAGCAAAGGAATTAGGTTTCATGGGAGTGTGGTGGGAAGACCAAAACACCTTCTGTTTTCCTCATAAACATCTATGACATTTTAAAAATACCAAGAGCTTGGATTTTAAAAGTACGTTAACTCTCAATTATCTGTAAATATGCATGGGAGTTGAGATACAAAGAATTCAAAATAATGGTATTAGAATCATCCTTTCTTGCTCATATTATCTCATCCCACATATGTAATCGGTTGTCAAATCTTGTTTCTTTTGTCTCTACAACATGCCTCCCTAGCATCCCCCTTTTTTCACTCATGCAGCCACCATTCCCCTCATCTCCTCTTACCTGAACTTTTGCAAGATGCTTCTAGCACTTTCTCTAATTCAAATCTTTCCCCAATCCAATCCAACTTGCACCTAGGTGCCAAAGTGATTTTCCTAAAAGCCCAAGTCTGACCATAGTATTCCTCTACTCAAAAACTCCATTAGCATCCTATTGTCTCTAAAACTGGGTCCAAATTCTTCTGTTTAACATTTAAAGTCCTTACACAGACAGACTTTTCCCAGATTTGTTATATGACTCTCCTTCACAGTTATTTAATCTAGTGGACCTCACCTTTCTGTTCTTCAAATGTGACCAAGAGCTGGAGGCAGCACCTACTGACTCTGGAGAGTCAATTAGAAAATTTTCAGTGTGAGAATTTACACCTCAGAAATTGGCACATACTACAAATCATACCTTGATTTCTTGTTTTGTTGATTCCCTAGACTTAAGAAAGTGAGGGAGAAAAAGTTAATAATGACAATAGCTTAGATTAAACTTAACAGTCTTTAGTTCATATGTTTTTTTTCAGTTGTAAAACATTTACCAACTTCTGCTTTCTGCTTCTTTGCCTTTGCACACTCTCTTCCCCGTGTCTGGAATGCACTCCCTCTTCACCTCTTGCTCTGAGAATTTCTAATATTTTTAGAGCTCAGGTCATGAGCCATTATCTACATAAGGTGGTTCCACCCAGTCATTAATTTCTTTCTTCTCAAGAAAGATTTTTTTTCTTCCTTTTATTTATTTTGCATATATGCATATGTGTTGTCTGCCCTGTTTGAATATAAGCTTCCTGAGGGCAAGTTTACAAGCATAAATGCTTCTTTTTTGTCTCTGTATCCCTAGTGCTTACATGGTGCCTGATGCCTAGAAAGTGTTTAATAAATGCTTATTGATTGATTGGAGTAAAATTTCATAGGGAGTCACATATGGCTCCCAAATCCTCATATACAGAACTCACTGTGATACTCTAGAAGAGATATGAGGGCACCAACGATCTCTTCTTTTTTCCTGGAAGTTATGCCTCCCTTAAAGCAGTTCAAGCTCACATTGCCTTTTGGGGCCACCACATGCCAACGTTGAAGCCCTATGATCTTTTTCAGAAAAGTTGCTGTGTATTTCTCACCATCATGTGCTCATGAAATTGATTCTTTTAAACTGATGGGTGAGTATTTTCATCTGTCTCTATTGAATTTCACTTTTTTTTTTTTGCTTTAGTCCGGTGCTCTAGCCTGTCAAGATATTTTCAGTTGCCAGTTCTCACCCAATGCAATGGCTATCCCTCTCAGTTCGGTATCTGCCAATTTGATGGGCATTTCATCTATACCTTTATCTAAATCATTTATAGTATTGTTAAATGGCCCAGGACCAAACACAGATCTTTGTAGCACTCCACTGAAGACCTGCTGCCAAGCAGATATACCATTAATGATGATTCTTTGAGTCTGGCCATTTAGCCAACTGCAAGTTCATCTGATTGCATCACTGCACAACTCACTTCTCTCAATTTTTCCAAAATATTTATTAATGGTTTGCTAAAATCTAGAAAAATCTACAACAATCTCCTCATCTACCAAGTTAGTAGTCCCATTAAAAATAAAAAAAGTAATCAAGATGGACTGCCATGTTATGTTCATGTCAAGTCAAACTGTCAAAGTCAAACTGGCTCTCTGTCATCTCCACTTCCGTTTTCAGATGCTTACTAACCAACTCTTTAAAGAGCTGTTCTGGAATTTCCCTAGGAATTGAAGCCAGACTTACTGGCCTATAGTTTACAGACTCTTCCATTCCTATTGGTTTTGAAAACTGGGATATTCATCCTTCATAAATCCTATGGCACCTCTCTATTTTCCATGATTTCTCAAATCCCAGAGACTCAGCAATCCCATCTATCAATTCTTTCAGGATGTGAGGATCTTGGGAGTATTCTTTTTTTTTTTTTTTTTTAGAATACTTCCCCCCTCCCACTTAATTGTATTTTATTATTTCCAATTACATGAGGAGACAGTTATCAATATTCACTTTTACGAGATTTTGGGTTAAATTTTTTTCTCCCTCTCTCTCTTCCCCTCTCCCCAAGACAGCATGCAATCTGATATAGGCTATACATGTACAATCATATTAAATACATTTCCACATTATTCATGTTGTGAAAGAAGAATCAGAACAAAAGAGGAAAACCACAAAAAAGAAAAAACAAAAAAATAGTATGCTTTGATTTGCATTCAGACTCCATAGTTCTTTCTCTAGATGTGGACAGCATTTTCATCATGAATCAATTGGAATGAGGATCTTAGAATCTTTGGAGTTCTTTGGAGAAATGATTCTTTAAGGAGCCCTAGAAACTCTCTTACTATCTCCTTGCTTCTCTTGACTGTCCAGTCCTGGTTAAGGTTTTTTATTCTGTCCCTTACAATTCAAAGGTCATTCTCATTGGGAGAGCAAACAGAAGTAAAGGAAGAATTGAGCCATTCTGCTTCCCCTCTGTTGTTTGCTATTGCTGTCCCATCCTCACTAAGCAAAGGTTCTATCTATTCTTTGATCCTCCTTTTTCTTCCAATATGGATCCCAAAGCTCCACTCTGTTTCTATTATTTTGAGCTTTCCTCTCCAGCCTCAGCAGATTCTGAACCTCAGCACTTTTGACACTATTTTTATAGGACCCTGACGTACTCTTATTTCATCCTTTGTTACCTAGTCTTGCTTCCACTTTCTGTACATTTCTTATAAAAATCAAAGTTGATTGATTTGTATTCACAGTAGTCTCTTCAGATGAATGATGTTTTTCTTCCTCATCAGGCTGGTTTCCTTTCTTGTCTTCAGATGTTCATTCTCGAGCAGCTCCCATCCCTTCTGTTGATTTCCCCTGTACCATTTTAGTTTGTGAGATCCTTCCTCTGAAAAATTTGGAATCAGATTTTCCCCAGTTTACAATGCATACAGAATATGACCAACTTGCCTCTTCTCTATCCTACATGCCAGGAGAAAGTGGTCACTTTTTCACCATATTCCCATTATTTCTCTCCAACAACCAGCTCCCCACTAGTTTTTTTTTCTTCTCTAGGCTAAGCATCCTCATACCTTTCAATCAATCTTGTATGATATGAACGCAAGGCCCTTCACCATTTTGATGGCCATCATCTGGATACTGTCCAACTTTTCTTAATTCCTGAACTTTGGTACTGAAATATAAAGCCAATCATAAATCATATGAAGCTGTCATCTTATAACAGATATGTGATACAGAGATCCCCCAACCTATCCCACAATGCTCATATCTGTATTCTTTCTGTGCTTTATCCTGACCCTTACATAGTTAGCGTCTGTTCTTGGTAGCAATAGACCTAGCCAGGAAATGAGAGGAAGGACATCAATGTACTTATGCATTTATTGATAATATAGAATCAACTAGAGCTCACAGAATCATAGCAGACAGGGTGAACAGGGATTTTTTTTTCACCATTTACAAAGGGTACTTTATTTGCAGAATATTCATTAGAGGCTTTCTAAACATTATTTTGGCTGATGATACTGTCACATCATTGATCACGAGGTTCCTTTACATTCACGACATCTGGGCTGTGGGCGCAGCTTGATCACTCCTCCTCTGGGGACGTCAAGCACGTCCACCGATAGACTTTCAGACGCTCCAGCTCCGCCAGCTTCTGAGGCATCTAGTACTGGAGCAGGGTCATCACCTCGGACAAGTTTACCTTCTTGAACTCATTGTTGGGATCTTTCCAGTAGGGCCAGCCCCTGACATGGCAGTAGGCATTCTCAGGGACGTGTTTGAGGGCCTCCAGGACTACATACTCGGTCTGCATGCCCTTCGGGAAATTGGTGGCGGCCCACGGCATGCCTGTCTCCCAAGAAGGAGGGGAAGATAGTCTTGTCCCTGTGCTGCTCCACTGACCAGCAGAAGTTGCCAAAGTCCTACACGCTCACCTCCTCGTAGTGAGTGAGCCATGCCGGACTTGGAACACCTATCCGCCCCCTGGTCGGGGCGGGGCATCCACGTTAGAGGCAAGATAGGCCAGGAATGTGAGGCAAATGACTTGCCCATGGTCATACAGGTGACAGAGCTGGATTCAAACCCACACCTTCTGATGCCAAACTCGATGCTCTTTCTACTGCACAGCTGATTTTTTTTTTAAAAGATACGGTAATTCACTTCCCTTTCCTCTTTATTAACTAGGATGATCACATATTGGGCATTTAGGATCAGTTATAGATGTAGCATCCACGTTCTTTGAGCCAATCCTCAGAAAATTGGGTGACCACTTGATGTTCAAATTTAAAACTTATAAAAGGGAGAAAGGACACATTTTAACCCAAGTATGAACATAATTGCCATAGAGAGAACTTGCTATGATTGAATAATATGGAAAAGGAGATGATGATGAAGATGATTGCATTTCCCAGAAGGATTTGGTGATAAGCAAGCAAAGGAACAGTGACCACACCTTGTCTTAGGACTTTTCAGTCTCGACCAAACTGCCCTAGCCTGTTTCCAAGCAAAGAAGGTGTTCATCCTAAGGCCTGTCCATACCTTGGCTTCTGATAATGCAGGAAAAAGAGGCCACACTCACTCTGTCCATTCATCTGTACAGCCTAGGACCTCTCAGGATCTCCAGGCTGGAGGTCTCCATCAGTGGAAGTCACCAGATCTGAACCAGATACAAAGTACACCCCCAGTTCCCTCTGAACATCTTGTAAAAGTAGGACATCTAATCACATAATGCCTATATGATGTGGTTTTTAAAAAATAAGTGACCTGCAGGATATTAATCTGTTGGTAATAGCCCCCAAGGGATGCTGTACTGGCAAACACTTCAAGGGCAGCTGGTGGTGCTGTGGAATGGGATGTTCATTTCATCTGAACATATGGAAATCCAAACAAGCCTTGGAAGGACTTTAGTGTTCTGTACATGCTATATTGTTCATAAACCTGTCATAAATAAATGCTCCTTAAAAGGAGCCCAATTAGTAAATGTCTATTGTGTTAGAGGACAACAACATTCCACTATCTCAGCCTCTTCCCCTCCTTCCTGGAGGCTCCTTCTTAGGGGAACTGGTGGGATCCTCCCCACTTTTCTGCCACCCATCTCATCTTTTCACTGTTGTTATGGGCTAAGTCATCCAGTGGGTACTGTGGGGCTCGCAAAGTGAAGGAGGGGTGGGGTTGGGGGGGAAATCTGTAAGCTATAAAGTGAATTTTCTTTCTTCCTTTGTCTATGTTTTTAGAGTCTGGCTTGGAATTGAAACCCCACCCCATACCTCCCACTAAGACCATGTCATATTTCTCTGTGTTCATGCATGTTCAGCTTCACCTTTTTTGAAATCGTGCCCAGAACCCACCAGTGTTTACAGAAGTCAAAGGGAGTTTTGCTTTCATGCTGCGGGCTTCCTCGCCCGGCACAGACCTTTCCCGAGCCATACTTTGTAGTTTGCTCATAGGTGAACTTGTGTTTTCCTAATGTGATGGCTTTATCCCGCTTTGACAACAGATTTCTTTAGGAGATTACACACCTGGAATTAACTTTTTCTGCCAAGAATTACAGCGCACCTGGAAGTACTAAATCATTTTTTTAAAATCTCTGTGTTTGAAACTTTTCACGGTGAAATTGCATATTCCGAACTTGACTCGTCTCTTGAGTAAATCGTGGCTGAAAACCTAGGGTTGGGTGGCTGCGTAAATGCTAGTGGTATGAAGTAAACATATCCGAGGTGTGCTTCCTTCCAACTAGCCAAATACGAGCTCACCGAACACCATCTTCCGAAGGTGACTCCCTTCTTAAAAGGCTCTGCTTACCGCATCACTTATGGGAATGTGAGTCCGCACTCTCAGTGGCCTGTTGGCTCTGTTTACACCAGTTCTAACACTAATCCCCATTAATGTTTGATATGGTTCCCAACAGGTTTAAATAGATGTCAGGCACCATCTCTAGTGTGTATGTGCTGGCCAGCAGAACGTTTTCCCCAGCCTCCTCAAGAAAAGAAGGGAGGGAGATGCAAAGGTGCTTTGAGGGATTTCTTTTCTAATAACATGTTTGCTGACTGGATTAGCTACTTAGAGAATATGAAAGGCTAACATGGGGTGTGAGAGTCATCCAATTTTAACCACAATTAATTTCTTACTTGTGTGGAGAAGACACTGTGGAGAGAAGTTGTGACAAACACAGCTTTCCACTCTTCCAAATACATGGCCTCTATGATTTTCAAAGGTCTCCCTTCCATCAACTCTGTTGACCAGGTTTTGTGACTTCTTATCATTTGACAGGCATTTTTTTTTTTTTTAGTACCTACTATGTGCCAAGGATGCTGAGAAAAAAATGAAAAGCACTCTTACTGGGGTGGAATATCTGTTTATTGATAATCCATAGGTGACTAGTTCAAAGTTGCTAAGGTAAGCAAAACATAAAGAGAAAGTGAAAGTAATTTAAAAAGGGGAAGAGCACTAAGGAATGGGGGTGGGGGAGATCAGGAAAAGTGTCATATAGGAAGCAGCATGAGATACTTTAGGAAAACTGGGAATTCTTCAAGGCACAGGTAAAGAGAAATGCATTCCCCATAATTCTCTATAACTCAATGAGATTGAAGATGTCAGGAACTCTGTGGTAATTCAATACTGTATCTATGACCAGGCATTAGTTCAGGACTTATATGTAGAAAACTCAACTCAATAAAAGTCAACAAGCATTTACTCAACATCTCTTAGGTACAAGACACAATACTGGGTGATGCGGGACATGAAAATAAATTGTGGATCAATTCCCTGCCCTCAAAAGAGCTTATATTCTACTGAGGGGACAGAATAAAGCCAATAGATGAATAAATACAAGACAAATTGAGTAGAAGAAAAACCCAAACAACTGGGGAGATCTTGAAAGTTTTTCTTATGAAGAGACCCATGAGCTCAGTTTAGAAGGACAGAGAGAAACTTAAAAGGCGAACACCATTCAAATCAGCTAGTGCTTCATTGGTTAATAAACCTAAGAATTATGACTCAGAGAAACCTTAGAAACTTATAACTGTCACCCAGGAAGGAACTATGAGACTGCCTTGGTTGGCACCAATGACATCTCTTCCACTGAGTCTTGGAGAGGAAAGGGGAGGGTAGAAATCCAATCATTCTATTAATTTTAGCCACAGTTATTGGCAATAGCATGGCAATAGCATGATGATTCAAGACCCACATATGTGCTCCTCTTCTCCTGTGTCACTTTTGGGAAGTCCCTCTGAAGCAAGAGGAGGTTTTAATCCTTGGGTTTCTCTTTCCTTCTGTATTTGATTTGCTGTAGAGTTTGCCAAACAGGTTCTACTTATTCTTGTCAAACAAGGATATTTTCCCCCATGAGTTGTCTCTGATATATTGTCAGCATTTTAAAGGCCAAAAGTTACCATGGCAACAAATCACATCCGTGTAAACAGCACTTCTGTTTATGCAAAAACTTCGGGAGATTAAGAAAATGAAGGGGAGGGGGTGAGGAATGGATAAAATACCGCATTTAAACGAACGAATAGTATATAATGGCTTGGTTTGTTTGGATTCCACCTACGGCGATATTCATTTTAGTCAATCATGTAGTTGTGCAGCAAAGAAAATACAGATACATTCCCATAGATCCCAGCCAAATCCCAATCCCAATAATCCGATTTTCTGAGTCGCTGTTTTCTCCGGGTGGTGTCGCTTTCCCTGAAGGTGACTAAGTTCAGCCATGGGGATAGATCAACTCATTATGTCCTCTCAGGAGTTCACATTTCCTGATAACCAGCAGCCAAACCAGGGAAGCAGGCAGAATTAGTGGCCAAGTCTCCTAAACGACTGGGAAAAAGCCTATCGGCCATGCATTCCTGGTTCCCACACACTCTGGTTACATCATGCCTCTGCCTGGGAACTGAGAGGCCAATGAGGCTCAGGGACCCAGGTCAGGTGGCCACAGCATCCCAGGGCCCCTGAAATTCGACCCCCAAGATGGGATTTCAGTAGGGGCCCACCCGCCGCCGGATAACTGACTCCTCTACTGCTGCTGCTTGGAAGCAATTTTCGGATTTGGTTTCACCATAGCTTTCAGGACTGGCTGTTTAGGTTCATGGATTGACGGCTGGAGCAGCTGTGTGTGTGTGTGTGCGTGCGCGCAGGTGCATGGGTAGAACCATTTCTTGTACCACATGTCACTGAGTTACATAACTGCATCCCTTTCTCTCTTTCTTTTCTTAACCCTTCCTTCCTTGTGGTTTCTGACTTCAATGCTGTCCCAGTGTCAGTCTGCTTTATATCATTTAGCCTTTGGATGGTTTTGGCCATCATGCTTTCATCCATAAGATGCCAAAGCAAAGTTTGCCTCCAACCCCACGGACAAATCCCCCCTGCTCCCCCTTCCCCAGCTCTGGAGGACCAGTTCCATCCCCTTTGCCAAGAGGAATGTGTAACTTGACCACCCTGCTAAGGTTTCACTGGGCAAATGCGGTGTTGACAAGCCTGATCTGTTTGCTGCAGATGGAGCAGGCATTTCTTTACATGTGTGGGAAGGGAAGCGATTATAGTTCAGTGGGTAGGGCTGGCAGGTGAGCCAGCAGTCAGGCAAGGAAGATTCCAAGTCACAATCCCAGGCATGAGTTGAGTTTATGTCTTCTTGATAAAAAACATTGATGAATGCATCCTAAGAAATTGTTGGTGCAGGTCAGATACTTTGGGAACATTTACTAGAAAGTATCCTTGAAAAATACCATTAAAATAGAAAAGGAGAAGGAAAAAAATATTTACTAAATGCCTAATATGTGCCAGATACTATGGTGAGCACTTTACAAATATTATCTCATTTGATCCTCATGACAACCCAGGGAAGCAGGTGCTATTACAGTTGGGGAAATTAAGAGAGAGAGAGAGAGAGAGAGAGAGAGAGAGAGAGAGAGAGAGAGAGAGAGAGAGAGAGGTGTTAAGTGATTTGTACAGAGTCACAAAGCTAGGAAGTTTCCGAGGCTGAATTTGAACTCAGGTCCCCCTCAGTGCTCTAACCACTACACTTCCAAGCTGCACCAGATAAAACTTGCTATACTCTTTGGGTGAGGATGGAGAAGCAGTAGGATTCAGGATGGTGGGGAAGGGAGGGGACTTCACTAAAAAAGAAAGGGGTCAAGAGGGAACCTAGTGGTAGATGTTCCCCCCTCCCTTCCCCAAACAATTGCTCTTCCTAGCCTGACAGCATCACAGATTAGAGCTGAAAGAGACTTTGGAGACCATCTAGCCTGGTCCCATCAGTTTGCAGATGAGGTGACTGAGGGAGAAAGGTGAAGGGTCTTGCCCAAAGTGACAAGGTGGGAAAGTGACAGGTGGGATTTGATCAAAGCACTCCTCATTCCAAGTGCCTCTCGAGATATACTGCAAAGGGCATGAAACTCTGCCTATAGACATATACACACATGTGTTTGCTCTAGTAATTTAATATTTCAAGGATCTGGGATTTTCTGGGATTGTCTTCATTCAACTAAGGCAGATGGTGAAACTTGTATAATTTAGCACATGGTCTTTAAGAGCTGCTGTGGTCCCCAAAATTCATCCCTCTGTAGCCACGCTGGTCATGAACCCCTCTGAATGTGACTAGGCTGGTCCTTGATATACAGTCATCACCAGGCTCATACTAGAAGCCTGTCTGGCTTGTTAGGACCTGACAAAGCTTTTGCTTCCATGGTGCATTTTTGGCGAACCCAAGCTAAAGCTTCGGAGGAGCACTTTAGTGGATGAAATAACCATATACGAGCACGGAAAATTAATGCATGCATCAGTGCGAATGTGCCAGGGATGGGTCCAAGTCTGGGGAAGGCTTTACCGTTTCCATAGCTAATCCACTGGAAACACTCAGTTTCAACTTCTCCTCTGCAAAGCAAACCCTCAAAATGCTGTGTAAGGACCAAGGCCCTGCCGTCTCCACTGGGTGCCTGCCAAAGAAAGCAACTAGGTGCTCACATGTTTTCCATACAAGTGCTTCATTATTCATTCATGGTCCAGGTCCTCAGTACATGCTGTTACTAATATTAGGTTTCATCAGAGAATAATGAACAGGAGCACTGGACTGAATGTCTTAACATTTTTTAAACAATGTTTGCCATGCTCAAGTCTATTTCAGGCTTAATTGGGGTCCTTATATAAACATGAGGAGGGCTCAATAGCATTAGAGGGGGGCAGAATTGTAGGGCAGCTTAACAACTGATGAGGGGAGATAGTTAAGAGGATGGAGGGGATTTTTCCGGAGTCTCAGTGCACTATTTCAAAAATTATTCAAGAAAAGGAAAACTGTCTTGTAGTTGAGGTCCAGGCTAGAAGAATGGTTTTGCCTCATGGTGAGCCAACATAGGGAGAAAAAGAGTAATTTTGGGAAGGTGCAGGGAACCTGCCTTGAAGTGATCAGGCAATGCTGTCAGGTTGATCCCCCTTCTCCCAAAGATAATTAACTAAATGCTATCCAGATGGCTTGGAAAATGTAAAATTACCTCACCTGAACAAAGATTTTCCTTCCCACCTACAAATGAGTTTCTTGCTAGAGCTCATAATTAGGCTACATCATCTTTGAGAAAAAAAATATTCTGAACATATACTCCTAGAAAGGAGAGGTCATATCTTATATGTTTGGCCCTGCCCAGCACAGTGTAGAAGGTCCTCCCCTATGTGGGAAGAAAGGCAGGAAGGAAGGTGGAAAGGCTTAATAGAAGGAAGACAAGAAGATTGTGGGAAAGGAAGGAAAGAAGAAAAGAAGGAAGAAAGGAAAGGAGAGAGAGAGGAAACAAGATATAAGCTTATTTTTCTTTAAATAGAGAACAGAATGAAGTAGGGAAAATCCAAATTTTTTTTTAAAAGATGAAAATGGGGGGAGAGACATGAACAGTGACCCATCCCTATTATCCTAAAGAAGTATTTAAGTAATAGGCTGTGGCTATCCCTGCAATGTATCCTCCTCATCCAAAAGGGTATTCCTGTGTGTTATGGAAGCCCAAGTAAAAATATTCATTACCAAAAATATCTGAGTTAAGGCTTTGTATTCTGTGGTTGGTATTCTCAGACCACTTAAAAAAAATCAAAGACATTGAATTATTTCCAGCAAAATGAAGACCGGTTCAGTTAAAATAGCAGTGGGAACTCTCCATTCATGTGCCATAGGGAAACGAGCCAATGTCGATTCTGCAAAGTGCCTCAAATCCCGTCCAGACATTTCCATCTTGCTGCCATTGAACCTAGTTAAGATTATTTTTCAGCAGTGAGATTCAGTGGATGGAAAAATGGCCAGGTAAATGGGGGCTCTCTGATTCACTTGATTTCCCCTTATCTCCAGGCTTGGTTATTGTACTGGTCTAGGGGCATCCCTTGGGACCTCAGGCAACACAAAGCCCTCACCTCATTGTACACAAGGCTTTGATTCTGTGAACAGTTCTCAGGAAGGTAGGGAAGCTTGGATAGGAAGATAGCCACTGCTGATGTCAACAACTGAAATGGCAAAGTACATGTCACTGCCTGTGGGATACCTGCCCTTAATCCAACTAATGCCTAGGGACCAGGCCAATGGGATCTCAGGGCAGGGTCTTTGCTTTGTTCACAGCTCACCTGGTCATGCTGCTTTGTCCCTTTGCTTGGGAACTCTCTCTTTCTCTCTCTCTCTCTCTCTCTCTCTCTCTCTCTCTCTGTCTCTCCGTTTCTGTGTCTCTGTCTCTGTCTGTCTGTCTCTCCCCCCACCCCCACCCCCCCGTGTCTGTCTCTCTCTCTCTGACTTGGAGAGTATATGTTTTTTTTCCTAATCATTTTTTATTGCAGTTTCTGCCTGCCTCTATGAAATGAATCCAGCAGTCTAAGAGACCAAGTTCATGATCATGGTATGGACTTGAGGCAAGAACAGGAGGACAATCTTGAGACCCTGTGACACTTAGCCCTGTTCTCTGGCCACTTATCACAGGGCTAGAACTAGAAATAGAGCCAACCAACTCAGACCAGTACCTTCTAGTCTCAGAGAGTTACACAGAGCACAGAGCAGGTAAATGACTGTGTCTACTAACACAGTTAGTAGAAATCCGAATCAAGACTTGAACTCAGATCTTTCTAGGTCGGCTCTCCCTGCAGCAGGATGCCCCTTAATAGAAAATATCTACAAAAGAAGTACATAAGTTCAAGATAACTTTTAGGCTGGCCTCAACACCTGAGGTGGGGAGAGAGGGGATTTGGGAAAGATTTCACATTGAAAGTAGCCTTTGGTCTGAGCTCTGAGTGAAACTAAGAATTTGAGAAGGCAGAGGTGAGGAGGGTGGACATTCAGGCGAAGGGTGGCAGCCTGTGCCAAGGCAAAGAGATGGGAGATGGAGTCTCATGTGTGAGAAACAGCAAGACAGCCATTTGGGCTGGAACACAAGATTTAAAGCATTAGGCACAGATCACAAGAGGAGAGATGCTACTCATCTGTTTTATTCACAACACTTCTCCGTTTTGCCTTTCCTTGAAAACTCAATTCAATTCAGTTCAACAAATGTTTATTAAACCCCTTCTAAGTGTCAGAGTGGACAAAAAAGGAACCCCTCCCTGCCTTTGAAGGGATTCAGTCCTTTCTGGAGGAGTGGTGTGATAGGTTCACAGATAGGCAAATATGGATTTTGTGTTATCTTGTATCCATTTCCAAGTGGGAAGGCTTCAATCAGTGGGAGTCCTGGCACTAGAGAGGACCTAGTGTCTGATAACCATACTAGCTCGGTGAGAGAGTAGATACAGACACCTGTCTCTGCCCCATCCTCTCTCCTGTCCCCATAAGGAATGCTACATAATAGCAAATGTTGGTTTAATTTTTCTGATGTCTTTTAAAATAGTCTCATTGGTGAGAATGGATACAAGATAACACAAAATGACTTGTAGAGAGACAGAACTAATACCTGGAGGGATTCTATAGGAGACAGTCCCTGGGCTGGGCCGGGGCAGTGGAGAAGGGACTGTGCCTAGCTGGTTCAAATCCAGCCTCAGACACTTCACTAGCTGTGTGACCCTAGGCAAGTCACTTAATCTCTTTTTGCCTATTTCTTTCGTCTGTAAAGCTGGGAGCCAAATAGCACCTACCTATTGTTGTGAGGATCAAGCCAGATAATATTTGTAAAGGTCTTAGCACAGTGCCAGGAACATTGTAGGTGGTTAATAAATGCTTGCTCCCTCCCTCTCTTTCTTCCTTTTCTTTTCCTTCGTTCCTTCGTTCCTTCGTTCCTTCGTTCCTTCGTTCCTTCGTTCCTTCCTTCCTTCCTTCCTTCCTTCCTTCCTTCCTTCCTTCCTTCCTTCCTTCCTTCCTTCCTTCCTTCCTTCCTTCCTTCCTTCCTTCCTTCCTTTCTGTGGCTTGGTCACCAGTGAGACTATGTTAAAAGACATCAGAAAAATTAAACCAACATTTGCTATTATGCAGCATTCCTTATAGGGACAGGAGAGAGGATGGGGCAGAGACAGGTGTCTGTATCTACTCTCTCACCAAGCTAGTATGGTTATTCGACACTAGGTCCTCTCTAGTGCCAGGACTCCCACTGACTGAAGCCTTCTCACTTGGAAAAAACCTTGCAGTTTGTGCTCTGATGACAAAGTCTTTGTAAAACTAGGGTCAATTTCAGGCTGTTAAAGTGGAGACTTTGTGGAGGCAAGTGGGGAGAGAGAAAGAGACAGAAACAGAGACAGAGATAGAGACAGAGAGAAACAAGACACACAGAGACAGGCAGACAGACAGACACATACAGGGACACAGAGATAGAGTCATGGAGTCATACAGAGGGAGACAGAGAAAGAGACAGAATGAGACGTGGAAAGAGACAGCAGAAAGGGGAGGGAAAGGAGGAAGATGGAGACAGAATGAGGGAGGGAGAGAGGTGGAAAGAAATAAAGTGAGAGATGGAAATAGAAAAGGGAGGAAGGGGAGAGAGAGTGATGAAGAGAGAACAAACAATGAGTGAGGGAGAGTGAGAACAAGAAAGAAAGAAGAGATCAAAAAAGATGTAGAGAAAAGGGAAGGAAGAATGAGAGGAGAGAGAGAGAATAAACAAGGGGGGAGCCAGAGAGAACACTCTACTCATAATGGAAATAATAGATGCAATGGTAATGTATATCAGGTGTGGTGGCATACCTGATCACGTCCAGTCCATGTTCTATGCATATCTCTGTATGATTTTGGGAAAGCCATTATATTTTTCATGGCCCCAGTTTCTTCTGTAAAATGAAGAAGTTTGACTAAATGATCTCAAAATTTCTTTCTGTCTCTAATTTTGAGAGGCAGCAGGATAAAATTGAAAGGGCACAGGACTTGGCACCAGAGGTCCTGAGTTAAAATCCTGCTTCTCATACTTATGCTACCAACATGACCAGGTAAGTCACTTGAGCTCTTTAAGTCAGTTTCCTAATCTGTAAAATGAAGGGATTGGACTCAATGGCTTCGAAGGTCCCCTTTGGACATACATCTATGATCTCTTTTAGAAACATTCTCACTCAAGATAATTAGTAAGTCTTCATTAAGCCTTCCCTCCATTGGTAAGACCATACAATCATACATTTAGCATCTGAAAGGTACTTAAAAATGATCAAATCCAACCCCTTCCCTTTACAAACTGGGAAACTGAGACTTAGAGAGGTTGAATGGACTACTAAGAGTCTTACAGCTACTGTGTCTGACAGAATTCAAACCACTTTGTGACTCCTACACCAACATCCTCCCTTGTGGAAGCATGACTTGGGACTCAGAGCAAGTAGGATTCCACAAGTTGGTTTGGTTCTTTGCCTCTTTGATTCAAACTCATCTGCTTCAGCCCATCTGCAGTCATCATATCATAGATATGATGGTATTTTCAAAAGCAAAGGCTTAATTTTATGTTGCATTGGAGGGACAGATGTGGTGACCTCATGTTCTCCTTTAAAGAAGAGTCATTATTCACCAAAGTCTGGATATCACATTTTCAAGAACTCAATTTACTCCACGATAAGTAAGGGATCTTGGGCTGTTCTCCCCCTCCTCCCAACCACCCAAACTCCAGATTCCAGCTGATGTAAAAACCCTCTCTCCCAGTGGCCAGATGGAGACAATATCTTTTTTCTCATCATAATACACTGGATATTCCACCAAAAGTAATGGTTTTATTATACTTGTTCACTTTATAAAAAACAGATGTAGTTCATTTATATTGAAGGTTCTGAGTATTTTTCCCTTCTGGGTTTATAAGAGGCAATTCATGTAGGGCAAAAGAATATAGCATTGCTAAAAGGGCTGTCGAGGATGGGGAAGAACTACAGTTAAGTAGCTGGACAGGTTTTGTGGGGTCTCTCATAGTGGCTAGAGTTTGGGGCTGGGGTGGGTTGAGCCTATGTTTGGCTTCTCATTTCTACCACAAACCTTTGTTTTTAATCTAGTTTATAAAGAACTTGAGTTCGAATCTCAGCTGTGACACAAACTTTGTGACTTAGGTCAAGTGTTTTACCTTTCTGATAATTGACTTTGTTGGTAAAATGAAGGGGGCTAGACCAGCTGACTCCTAAGGTACCTCCAACTCAAAGTCTATAAATATTAGGGTCCTACAACATTTGGTCTGTCAGTGTCTTCATATATAAAATGAGATGTTTAGACTAGATGACCTCCAAGTACCCTTTCACCTCCAAATCTAGGATCTTATGAGACATGGCCCAGAAAAATGTCTTGACCAAGGCTCCAAGTTATGACAGTCATCATATTGGGTGTAGTGTAGACTTGGAGTCAGGAAGACCTGAGTTCAAATCCAGCTTCAGATACTGAGTAGCTATGTGACCCTAGGCAAGTTACTTAACCCTTTTTGCCTCAGTTTCCTCATCTGATAAATGAGCTGGAGAAGAAAATGGCAAAGCACTCCAATTTCTCTGCTAAGAAAACCCCAGATGGGGTCATGAAGAGTCAGACACAACTGAAACTCAACAATAACAACAAATTGAGCTAAAGCGATACATCCCCTTTCTCTTTATTCTCAGATGAGAACTTTCATGTATTCCTACAGTTGAAGAACTGTGGAGCTGGAAGGGATCTCAGAGGTCATCTAGTCCAATTGCTACCCAATGTGGCAGCCATGAAAAGTGACCATCCTGTTTCTACTGAAAGCACTCCTGTAACTGGAAACTACCCTCTCCATGTCAACTGTACATTCTAACCCCAAGGAAACCCATTCCATTTCATTTTTTTTTAACTTTTTATCCCTGGTTCTAGCATAGTGCCTGGTACATAGTAGTATGTATTTAATTGATACAGATTGGTTGTTCGATTGGACAGCTATAATTGGTAGAGAAGCTTGAAGTTGGTTGAAAGAATTACAGTGTTTTCATGCCGGATGGAACCTGGAGATTATTTAATCTCTAGTAATTCTATACCCTAATTTTATAGGAAAGAGGTCCAAAGAATGATGAAGGTGAGGGGGTTGATCTAAAGTCCCACAATGGCAGAGCTGAGCCTAGAACCCAGGTTTCCTGGATTCATGTTCAATTCTCTTGCCTTGCTTCCCACTTCTCCCATCTCTCAATCTAGGAAGACTTTCTGATTTAATAATATTTGTAGGGGATTGTCAGAAGCCTATCCGCCTGCCTCTTCTGGGGACTGTGGTAGCTACTGCCTGATTCTCTCTAACCATCTAATTCTTTGGAATACAATTGGGGATTGGGGAGAGGAAAATAATGCATTGCTCTCCTACTGGGCTTCAGCCAGCACAGTGAGTCTCGGGATAAGCAAGCTGCAGTGAGTCATGGGAGTGGATTAAAGAGTCAGTTTTCTGTTGCTAACAAGGCAGGGCCTCCTTGGTTGAAAAAAGACCTGTCTTTTGAAGCGGGAGGGGCAGTACTCCCACTGGAAGCTAGTGTAGCATTTAGAATGTCCATCCTAGCAGGATGTATGATAATGACCTTCTGACCGAAGAGTCTAAAACAATGAACAGGACATTTGTGGTTTCAACCTCTCTCTTCCCTACAATGCTTACATTTTTTCTCTGCCAAGCAGACTAGCATGGAGAAGAGTGCTTTTGTTCTTTCTATCAGTCTCTGTCTGCCTGTCTGTCTATCTCTCATTGTCCCACTACTTAAAAATCCTGACAGATTCTTGCTGCGAAGAGGGTGGGAGATTCCAGTTGCATTGCTTAGTTGTCAGAGTCATAGCCAGTACTCAGGGGTGGGTCCTTATCCACTCTGTATACGGTATAAAATTTCATGCCCTGCCCTTGAAGGACTTATAGACTATACATCCTATCGAACCGTACTGTGTGGCTCACTGTTCGAATTCTGGAACTGAAGAGAGAGCATCAAGATCAACTACTCCCTGATAAGGAATCCACTCTATATTATTTCCGACAAGTGATCACTGATGTTTTCCCGGTAGGTTTCTAGTGAGGAAAGCCTACCTCCTGAGGCAACCTTATCCTTTCCTTTTTATATTCTACAGGAAGCCGGAAATGCTGACATTAACCTTAAAGGATCTTTAGAACTCTGTCTCTGCCTCCATCATTTTTTTAAATCAGGTGACCTTACTGCCTACACTGTTCCTTCTACTTTTCCACTTGGCTCAGCTTTTGTTTCTTGTTACGTACCTTACTCTGAGGTTTTGGTTCTAGTTACCTTTGTGGAGATTAGTATTCACAAAGGTGCTAGAAAAAAAAATCCTCCTCTGCTCTCCCTCCCTCTAAAAAGTAATGCACTCCACTGGGGTCAATATAGAGACAGAAAGTCCTATTTTTGTGTCAGGACCTCATTAGGACTTTGTCAAGAGAGAATTAATATGGTCACGCAATGTCAGTGAACGAACGTATGTTCCGTAAATATTTTTGTGTCCATATTTACTTGATGATTGCATTATTAGAGTTTCAGTTTTTTTTTTCTTACGTTGCCCTACCCGCTCTCCTCTAGCTGCATGCTCCAAATGTGGATGTATGAATCAGTATTGAGTTCAAAGAGGAGTAAAAAGCATGCAAATGTTGCCTTGGTTGCATCCAGGGAGCTTGTAGATGGTCAAAAAAGAAAGGTCCATTGATACGGCTTGATTGACAGGCAGACCTCGGAGCAATTTTCACCCTGATCAGATAGGAGTTTTCTCCCACAACCTTGAGCTCCAAATTTGGAAACCCTTTATCGTGAAATGGGCTGCCCTTTGCCCTTTAAGAGAAAATGAGACTCACATCTTTTATGCAACTCCCCCATGCCCCTCAACTGATGTGTACAAGTAAATGACTGCTGTCCTTTTCAGCCTGGGTAGGACACATGAATGTCCTGGCTTCTTTTAGCTTGCTCAGTGCAGCCATGCAACCAGCCTATCCTGATGGCATGATGTTCAAGGACATTGTCCAAAGTCCACTTTGCACATTGGGAAGCCTTTTTTATTCTTGATACATTTATCTTTTCTTTCCTGTAATTAAAAGGAGAAAGAAGACAAAACCCAAACAACAAAACAACAGCCACAACCGTTAACTTTATATATTTATCAGGAAGTGACACTGGGTGAACAGCAGGGGGTTAGGCACATAAAGTCTCTATCCCCAGGAATGGAAAAGTGTAACAGCAAACATCCTCCTAGGGAACTCTCCCTCCTCCCGGTCAAGGCTCTAGGACCTCTTTATCTTCACTTATAACCAGAGCTCACCTAATTTAATGCATCATTTAGTTCAGCATCAGTGAACAAAACCCTCTAAGGTCTACTTAGAATGACCCCAGGGCTTGGCAGAAGAGGCCCATCAGCCCAGTTACTAATTCTCCCTTTCCTTCTTGAAGATCAGTTTCCATCCCCTATTTAAGGTAAATTACTTGAATAGACACTGAGTCAAATTCAGCTATGGGACTAGTTGGGGGGAAGAACACTGCATTTCCCAAAAGTTCCCTGATCTATATCCAAAGAAATATGAGGCAAAACTCTGGAGGGACTGATGTTAATCCATCTTGGTATTTAGAGTTCCAGAGCAGAGCCAGAAGGAATCGTTAAAAGGATCCGAAATGAAAACTGATTAAAGTTTGATCAGGACATGAGATCCCAAGACATTCATCAAAATGTAACTCAGACCTGGGACCATGAGGAGACCTGTAGCACATCTGTAGACCTTACTGCTACTGCAGAGAAACTCAACCTGCTTGAAGTGGGAGCATGTTTGGGGGGGATATATGTGAGACCCCCGTCCCTGTAACAAGGGCAGACTCCTTCCCACCAGCCACCAGATGGGGCCAATATTTCATGATGAGTCAGAACTCCTTTTCTGAATTCCTTGTTCTTTCGAAATATGGAGGAAGAAAAAAAAAAAAGGAAAAAGAATCTTGGACTAAAGAAAACAGTCACGTCATTTGTTCTCCTGTTGCCCTGCCCGTGATGCAATCCTCCACAAATGTATGCTTTGAGATTAATTTAATCTCACCAGGCTGACTGAGGGCACAGAGTCATGTTTTATCTTGCTTTAGGTAAATCGTTAGGGAATTTCATGAAGTTGTTTGATCAGAGGAGCATGATTTTGAAAAATTGTCCCTGCCTCCGTTCAGTAGATAATCCCATTTAAGATCAGTGTGATTCATTACGATGAGATGTAGCAAGTGGTACCTGCTCACATGGGGCACATGCATGTGCCAACATACCTCCTGCCTTTTCCTGTTCCTCACTTAGTCTTCTGACCCTGAAGCCAGCACTGGCAGGACAGACACTCCTACCACACCTCCTTTCTCCAAAGATAGGAAGGATTTTCTAATGTGTAAACAACTCACTTCTAGGAGAGTTCAGTGGAAATGTGTCTTTTTTAAAGGCTATATATGTACAATCATATTAAAACATTTCCACATTAGTCATGTTGTGAAAGAAAAATTAGAACAAAAGGTAAAATCCACAAGAAAAAAACAAGAGAGAGAGGGAGAGAGAGAGGGAAAGGGAGAGGGAGAGGGAGAGGGAGAGGAAGAAGGAGGGAGGGAGGGAGGGAGGGAGGGAGGGAGGGAGGGAGAGAGAAGAGTGAGAGAGAATAATATGCCTCAATCTGCATTTAGACTCCATAGTTCTTTCTGGATGTGGATTGCATTTTCCATTACTGAGTCCTTTGGAATTGTCTTCAATCATGGCATTGCTGAGAAGAGCTAAGTCATTCACAGTTGATTATTGTTACAATGTTGCTGTTACTGTGTATAATGTTCCACTGGTTCTGCTCCCTTCACTCAGCATCAGTTCATGTAGATTTTTCCAGGTTTTTCCAAAATCTGCCTCCTCATCGTTTCTCATAGCACAATAGTATTCCATCACATTCATATACCACAACTTGTTCAGCCATTCTCCAACTGATGGACATGCCCTCAATTTTGCCACCACAAAAAGGGCACCTATAAATATTTTTGTCCATGTGGGTCCTTTACTATTTTTTATGATCTCTTTGGGATATAGACCTAGTAGTGGGACTGCTGGATCAAAGGGTAAGCACAGTTTTATAGTCCTTTGGGCTTAGTTCCAAATGGCTCTTCAGAATGGTTGGATCAGTTCACAACTCCACCAATAATGTGTGTATCCAAATTTTCCCACAATGTGTCTTTTCAGGGTATAACACAACACTGAGACTCTCAGTAGCTTAATTCATTTTGACAAGTGTTAAAATGATAGTACCCTTTCAACAAACATTTATTATATGCCTACCATGTACAAATCTCAGAGAGATGCCTAGGGCATTTAGCAGTTGAGTCACTTGCTTCAGATCACACAGATGTGTGATCACACAGAGAGACAAGACCTATTTTGAAGACAGTCTTCCTGACTCCAAAGCTGATCCTCTAGCCACCATGCTACATTGTCACATGTCACTCAGTTCACAATGCTACCTTTTATTCTGCATTTGTGTGGTAGTTTCCAAACTGCAAGTTTCCCACACTTAGGACATTACAGATCTAAGCAAAAAACAGGAATAACAGACTAAAACATGTGGGCAAAATGGGACAGAACATGAGGTTGTGCTTGTCTAACATGGAGCAGCATTGGATTTGGAAGGGACTGAAGATGTTATCTAGTTCAATTTGCTCCTGAATGAAAAAGAAAAAGCAATGATCAAATATTTATTATATTCTAAACAACACAGTATGCTTTGGAGATAAAAATACAAAAGTTAGACAGCCCCTGTTCTCAGAGAACTTACATTCTAATATGGTTACACAGCACATATATGGAAATTGTGGCCAGGAAGGTGTGTTTTGGTTTGCAAAGCCAAATGATGGTTAGTGAAACCAGAGGGCAGTAAATTTTTACACTCTTTCTGGTAGCGAAGGCAGTGTCAATTTATTATAGTTCTAGAACTGGGAAGGAGAAAGGGATGGAAAAGAGAAAGATGGTTGACAAGAAGAAGGCTGGGGGGAATGCCAGGCATGACTGAGATCTGCTAGAGCAGAGCATGTAACATACTCACCAATTGGAATATCAAGGGCATTTCCCTAAATGTCATACTTTTGATTTGGTTATTTGTAGAAGTTGTACAAAGGACTATGATGTACACCTTGTGACTTTCTTATCACTACATGAACTTTGGTTATTTCCAGTGCATGCCTGATCATTAGTCTGATTTAATGAAGAGGTAATAATTGCTAGCATTTGTGTGGCACTTTATGTGTTGTGAAGAGTTTTTGATCCATACAACAACTTGAGAGGTAGGTGTTATTATTATTTTCATTTTACAGATGAGGAAACCAAGGTTAAACTTGGTCAGGGTCACATAGCTAGGAAGGCAGGATATTTACTTGGGTCTTCCTGACTCCTCATTCAGTTTTCAATTCATTGTTCTACCTAGCTGCCTCCTGAAGTAAATTTAATGTCCTTTCTATAATAATGAGTACTTATCCAACAAGGTAGTATGGTATAGTGGATAGAGAACTGGTGTCAAAGTCAGGAAGATCTGAATTCAAGTCCCATCTCTGACATACAGAAGCTGTGTGATCCTAGGCAAATCCCTAGAAAAATCTCTAAGGCTGTTGATTGATAGGGAAATTCACAGAGTTTGTGGTTGTAGAAATAGCCCTGAACTTAGAGTCAAAATAATAACTCATATTTACATCCAAGCTTTGGTTACATCAAATGTTTGCTAAGCTCTATTCTCCCAATACCCCACAGGGTACGTACTGGTTAAATCAATAAGCATTTACTATATGACAGAAAGAAAGGGAGAAATAATCCATGTGTATCCTTCAAGGAACAGATTACATTTTAATGGAAAAGACAACATGTAACTAACTAGATAAGTAAAAGTAATATATAGGTTAGATGGAATATCAATCTGAAAGGAAGGTATCAGGAAGTAGGGGTGGGGGGAGGAGGACAGATAGAGAAATAACTTCTGCAGAAGGCAGAATTTGGGCTGAGTCTTGAAGGAAGTCAGGGATCCTAAGAGTCAGAGGTGGGGGTGGGGGTGGGCAGAGACTTTTTAGGTTATGTACAAAGCACCATTCTGCATTAATGGTGAGACTTTGAGAAGTTCCCCACACTGAGAAAATTAGAGTTTAAGAATTCACAACTTCCTGGTAGACATTGACATAGACATAGATAGAGACACAGATATCGATAGAGGAGAGAGGCTAACTGATGTAGTGCACAGAGCTGATTTTGGAGGCAGGAAAACATGAATTCATGTCCTCCCTCTGACACAAATAGATTTCATGACCCTGGACATACCATACAATCTCTCAGTGTCCTAGACAGCTCTCTGAGACTATTTCAAGAGTGTCTTGGTAACAGGGAGTTTCCTCATTTTAGGAGTATCCTATACCAATTAAATCATAGATCTGGTTTGTGTGTGTGCATATGCTGGTGCTCAAAATCAACAATTTATACCCACATCTCCGAGAGGAAGGTTGATATTATTGTCCTTGCTATTCATAGTCAGGTCTGGCTGTCCTCATTCTCCCTGAGGGGAATATCTAGATTTGGATGATATTAAATCAGTTTAGGAGAGTGGCCACAGTTGGAGATTGAGATTTAGAAGTCCTTGGTCTAGAGCTGATCATTGAAGCCCTAGGAGACAATGAGATCTCATCTTATATGGAGAGTGGAGGGAAGGAGGGTGAGGGAGGGGACACACTCACACACACACACACACACACACACACACACACACACACACACACACACACACATAGAGACACAGAGAGAGACAGAGAGAGAGAAGGAGGAGAAGGAGAAGGAGGACAGGAGGGAAGGAAAGGAAAAAACAAAAAGGAAAGAAAGGAAAAAGAAGGAAAGAGAGAAGTTTGAAGCCAAGATCTTGAGGGAGTCCCACACTTAGTGGATGAGAGGAGAGAGAAGAATAACCAGTGCAGCCAGAGAAGGGGTAATCACAGGTGGAGGAAGGGAACCAAGACCATGTTGGGTGAAGACTTTCCAAGAGAGTGTGGTCTGTGTGCATTTCTTTGCAGAATGGTATCAGTATTTATTAACTCTTAAGTAACTGCAAGACCCCATTTTTTGTACTTCTTATGAGATCATGGATTTGCAGTTGGAAGGAACATCAAAGAACACTTAGTCCAACCATTTATTTTTAGATATGGGGAAACTGAAGCCCAGGGAAGTGAAGTGATGTGCACAAGAGGCCCAGATGGCAAAGTTGTGATTTGGATCTGGTTCCTTGGAAGCCACATCTAACATTGTTTTTTCTGTACATGCTTCCTCCAAAGAATATCAGAATCTCTATTCAAATTCTCCTCTGATGTTTTGCTTTGGTCTGGTTATGACTCTAGGTCCTCAAATGCTCTGCCAATGGGCCGTAAGCTCTGGCAAGTCCAACTGAGCTGGAAAGACTCCAAGAAGAGTCCAGAATCAAGACTGTTTCCATCATTCAAGGACTAGCTAATGGTGGAGGGCCTAGTTTACTGATAGAAAGAGGAACAAGGTGAGGAATTCTTTTGATCATAGCTACTCATGAACTCAATTCAACAAATGCCTACCACATGCCAGATGGTGTTCTTGGTTCTGAGGTTTCAAAGACAAGAAAAGAACAGTTCCCTCCTTTGAGGAACCTCCATTATATTGGGGGGAAACATAGTATACATATATAAGATATGAAATACATAGCAGATGACCAATTGTGAAAAATAGCTAAGAGGGTACAGGAACTTAGCTCCTATAGAATCCCTCCCATCTAGCTCATAATCTAGATAATAGTTATAAGATTTTTCCATGTTGGGTGTGACTCTCTGTACTTGAGCTCTCTGGGACCTTGGTGGAAATTCTTGCCAAAGGGAAACAGGACAAGTAAAGTAGACCTAAACTGAGAATGCGAATCAGAAAGAAAAATTCTGCCCCCTGCCCCTTCTCCATAAAGGAACCAGTGCCTCTTAGATCAAAATAGCTGAAGTTGAAAAGAAATTGAAGTTACCAGCTTAAACAGAGAAGCCCAGGATTCCATAGCAAACACTATTGTTTACCCCCATTCTGAAACTCCTCTCTGCCTCCAGTCTTTTCATAAGGACTCAGGGCTCAATGAATCCCCACCAGTATCATTCTCTTCCGGAAAGAAAACTGGGACTTGGCATTACTAGAAAGACACGAGAAAGGAAAGTGCTTGGATCTTTTCAAGCTGATCTCCCCAAGAAGAAGGGTGATTATGCTTTACAAGAGGAAGCATTGCTGCCATTAGATTTATTAATCTAACAATTTTCTGCCTGGCCAAGAAGAAAGCAAGAAATATCTACTCATGCTCAACTAATCCCAAATAACTTTCTGAACATCCCATTTGTTTTGAACTCCCAAATGCAAATTCAGAGTGTCGCCTCCCTGCTCTTTCTTTATCACTTTTCATGGATTTGCTGCTTCAAAAGAAATATGTCTCACTGAATTACCCTTAAGTATATGGATTGAGATCAATAGGAAAATAAAATGTTACATGTTGTCAATTGAAAAAAAATGTGATCACATTTAATCTTGGCAGATCAGTTACTTTTTGGGGGTTATAAAAGAGGCAAAAATCCGATGAAAATTGCCACTGGTGCTTAGCCAGGAGGCTTGGGGCTGAGCTGTCCAGGACTGTCAATATCGAAGAATTAGAGCTGAAAGGGACCTGAGAGGTCATCTCGTCCAACCCCTCAATTTGCTGATGAAGACATTGAGGGTCAGAGAGGTTAGATTTGAACCCAGATGTTTTGATTCCATATCCAGGGTTCTTTCCTTCACATCCCCTTGCTGTGGTTGACCATATTGTCACTTTGATACAATCAGGTTCAGGAAAAATCCTAGTTGTTCCAGTGAAAATGTATGACAAGGAATGGAAAGATTGCTAGATTTAAAGGCCAGATTTCAATCTCAGCTCTGACCCCATCTCTGTGTGACTTCTGGACTTCAAAAATTATGCCTCAACTTCTGTTTTGGAGCTTTCTTCAGTGCTGGAGGCCTCCTCACTTGGGAACATGCCACTGTCCCAGCAACCTTCTCACTCTGGATTATTCCTTCTGCCAGACTTGCCTCCAACTTCCATTGATGAGTTTCTCCTGATGCCCATTTGAGGAATGGTCTTTAAGCCCAGAAAGGAGCAGATCCAGGAAGGAGGCCCATCACATCACTTCCTGATCATCTCCAAGTCAGGTTAGCCTCTGCTGTATTCCCTCCCCATCCTGTCTTTGCAAATCCTGCCCCTCCCCTGCATGTGCTACCTTCAGCTCTTAGAGTATAAGCTTCTTGAGGGGAGAGACTATCTTGCTTGCTTGTAAATTCCCAGTGCCTGTCTCATGGTAAGCACGTCATAAATGTTTTTTGAGGGATTTGGATTTGATGATCTCTTAGGACTCTTATAGCTACAAATCTGTAATTCTAGGGACTTGGTTATTATAGGTGGAAATAATGAAAACCAAAGAATGTTAGGTCTGGAAAGAAATGTAAGGATAAACTAACATTTATAATTTATCATTATTAATTTATCACTATTAATATTTTGTCATTATTTAAACATAATGACAAAATATATAATATTTTACTACCCCAAATTATATGCAAAGCATTTTTTAACATCTGTTCTTTTTAAATTTTGAGGTTCAAATTATAATTTGTAATTATTAATCCTCAAAACGGATCTGTGATCTCATCAACTTGAAAGTTCCCTCCACTTACCCAAAGTCATCATTAACATTTATATAGCACCTTAAGATTGACAAAGTACTTTCTATCAATTATATTGTATTTCTATACAATTATATATTATGCATATAATTATAGTATATATGTATATATATATACATATATATACTATAATTATATTATGCTCACATACATTCACTTATTTGAGCCTCACAACAATCCTGTGAGGTAAGTGTTATCATTAACTGAGGATTAAGACACCTGACCAGGATTACAAAGCTAGTAAGTGTCTGAGGTAGAGTTTGAACTCAAGCCTTCCTGAATCCAAGCTCAGGATTCTATCCCTTGTACAGCCTAGCTGTCCATCCATGGCTGCCCACCCTTTGTGACTGTTGTCTATGAATTCCTGTTAACAGTGGTTCCCTAATTAGGCTGTTATTTAAAAATCAAGCTTATGACTGGGGTAAATTAATCAGAATATACCAAGTTCTGGAGCTAAAACCTCTCCACCTTTTGAAAACAAGATGCTTACTTGTTAGCCATTCCTCCATTATCATGTACTTGGGAGAATGATTTTTAAAAATCCAAGAGAAAGATTCTTCTTTTATCCCCATTGAATCTCAGCTTCTTAGTTTGACTCAGATCATTTTGAATTCTGATTCTGTTGCGAATGTTTTTCAGTGCCACAGAGCTGCTAAAGAACATCCATTAAATTATAAAAGACATTTTAATATTCCACGTATACACACTGATTAAATTACATATCCTGGAAATGAAGAAGCAACATGGCTTAGTAGAGAGAGAGAAAGATGGCTGTGTCTTCAGAAAGAACTGGATTCACATCGTGATTCTGACCCTGGACAAAATCACTTATGGTCTCTGAGCTGCCAGACAGCTGTTTCATTACACAATAGGAACTACTCTCCATTGGCAGTGGGAATTTCCATTTGGTCTATGGCAATGGGATCATAGTGCTAATCCCATCTTATTTCCATGAACGCATATTAAATGCTTGCTAGATGCTATTGATCTTTGCTGAGTCAGTCATCCTTCATTTGCGTTTATAAAAGGAGAACTGTCCTCATCCTCAAACTGAATCTAAAATGGATCCACATTTGACTTCTGAGTTTAAGCAAGAAATATTTATTTTTTTGAAATTTTATTCATTTTATTCTGAATTTAAGAATCAAAACAAGCATTTCCATAAAAAGAAAAGAGAAAAAGATGATTGTACATGAAACCATAAATCTATTATGTACAACTTGCTCTTCCTTTTAAATATATAATAAAATTATCATGTAACTTTCTTTTACCCCTTTTTTCTTCCCTTCCTGGGCCCACACCATAGAGATGGATACCATTAGACACAAATGTATGTGTATGTGTAATCATTCTATACATACTTCTATTTATCACTTCTTTCTCTGAATGTAGACAACATCTTCCTTCATATGTCCTTTGTAGTTAATTTGAATATTTATAATATTCAAAATGACTTAGTCACTCAAAGTTGTTCTTAAAACAATATTATTGTTACTGTACGCAGTGTTCTCTTGGTTTTGCTCAGTTCACTCTGTTATTTTGTGCAAGTTTATTCATGTTTTTCTAAGATCATCAACCTCATCAATTCTTATAGCACAGCAGAATTCCATCACAATCATATACCACAGCTTGTTCAGCCAGTTCCCAATGGATAGACATCCTCACAATTTCCATTTCTTTGCCACCACAAAGAGAGCTGCTACACAGATTTTAGAACATATAGGTTCTTTTTCTTGTTCCTTAATCATCTTTGGAAATAGACCTAGTAATGGTACTGCTGGATCAAAGCACATAGGCAGTTTAATAATTCTTTGGGCATAATTCCAGATTGCTCTCTAAAATGATGGGATCAGTTCACAGTTCCACCAACAGTAAATTGGTGTCTTAATTTTTCCACAGCTCTTCCAACATGTGTTACTTTCCCCAAAAAACGTTTATTAAGCACTGAGTATTGTTTCATTGGTTGAATTTTCTGTTCTTTTAGTCAGTTGTAAATAGTTTTTGGATTGTTGCTTTGTAGTATATTTTGAGATCTGGAGCTGTTGGATTGGTGAGTATATATAAGAAAGTATATTAATAAGTGAATGAACATCCTGAGAAAGGAAACAATGATGGTGGCCATGACAGATAAAGATCCACTGAAGAAACTGGGGAACTTTTCTGCTGAAATTTAGTGGGGAGATATGACAGCTAAAGGGATTAGCCTTATTGTGCTTTGTTTGCCCCAGAGGGTAGAATTAGGAGCAACGGTGAAAGTAGCAGGGGCCAATTCAGACTAGAAGCAGGGAAAAAATTCCTAATAATTTGAGCCAACCTTCAGCAGATCAGGCAGCCTCAGGCAGTAGTGCATTACCCTAGCCTGGATGATACTTGTGGAACTTTGTAAAGGGAATGATTCACCATCTACAGGTTAAACTAAATGTCACTTTGAACTCTGAGACTTTGATGATGCCATGATCAGAGTTCAGTACATAAGCATGGAGTGGAATTCAAACTCAGATCTTTTCTGACTCCAAGTTCATCACTTTTCACAGTTCAAGGTTAGTATAGGAAATTTTCTGAGACAAGTATATGCAATATGGTATTATTTGCTTGCTGTCAGTCCCAGGCTCTCCTCCCCTCTCCTCCCATTCTCTTGGGCTAAATGAGAAGGTTGAACTACTTGGTAGTTAGTGTTCATTTCGTATTTAAAATCTATAAATTTTAAGTCCATGATCCTATCCCTTAATTTCCCTGGGTCTCAGTTTCCCCATCAGTAAAAGCGAGGGAGTTGAGCTAGATTGTCCCTGAGGTCTTTTCCAGTTCTATGATCCTCTGATTTCTCCCCTTCAACATACATATGCAGACACATATGGACACACACATGTGTGTACACAAACGTATGACTAGAACAGCCAAACAGACACTCCTTTAAGTTCCTCCGTATGAAGCAACAAGTCCAGGGCAATTTCCAGCTGATGGGACGTGTTCAGAAAGTTAGGAACAAGTGGTAGATGAGGGATTAGACAGAAAGTCAGTGTGTAACCTTAACTCTTACCTTCATGAAGGAAAACATCAGAGCTGCGCAGGTCGTTGTATGTGTTTGTGACTGTTTTTCACAAAGATTAAAAAGAGAAAAGAGAAAGGGAAGTGGGTGAGACAGCCCTGTGATCTGCAGAGCCTAAAACAATAGACTTCAAAGCTTCTGCAGAAAGAATTCTTGTAATCCACAATTTAATTCTCTCTAAGTAGGCATTGGCAAGGTAGATCATAACAGCTTAAAAAGTGATTGAGATTTCTGGTAGAAAACCCTGAAACAGGTTCAATGCCCATTCACATCTGTACTGCTAAGCAGCTTGATTTTGCCCCATGAGGGAGAAAAAAAATCTCCTCTTGTATGAAATGAAAATTCCTGTTTGGGACCATGACAGGTTGAAGCCAAGAATCCTGGTGGTCAAGTGGGCCTGGGTGGTTGGCTGGACCCAGTATGACAAGGTTATGTTGGTAGTTCCATATCATAGTCCTTCTAATTAAGGGACTTGGGAAAGAGAGCAATAAATTCTTAGTTGATATCAGGGAGTAAAGATATCGCTCCAGATGGGATACAAGGGCTAGTTCCATAGTGGCCAAGTTCACCTGGCAAAAGTTGAAGAAAGTTAATGCTTTGGTTTTTGACTTTTCCTCTTAGAAGAAGCACATATTTGCAAAGGCATGACTATCTGATGGTCCATCTTTGGCATTTTAGAATGAGTTCCATTTCCCAATGGACAAATCATTCCCAAGGAGGCAGACCTCAATTTTTAACAGCAGTATTATTTTGATGGAAAATCTCCATCCACATCCCAACTGGAGATGAATGAACCACCTTAGAAATTAATCAAAGCCCCCCCCTCCCCCCCCAGCCCAAACAACTCAAGCTTTCTCAGGGCAGAAATTATTTCATGTTTTTGCATTTTTATTCCCAATACCTAAGCACATAGTAGGTGCTTGATAAATACTTACTGATTAGTTGATATTCATCTCCTCTTTAGAATGTAAGTTTTTTAAAATAACTCTTTGGGCATAATTCCAGATTTCTCTCTGAAATAGTTGGATCCGTTCATAATTCCACCAACAATGAATTAGTGTCCCAAGCAGCCCTCTTTGTGGTGGCAAAGAATTGGAAACTGTCGGGGTGCCTGTCAGTTGGGGAATGACTGAACAAACTGTGGTATACGATTGTGATGGAATACTACTATACTATAAGAAATGATGAGCTTGATAATCTTAGAAAAACATGCATAAACTTGCACAAAATAGCGAAGAGTGAAATACACAGAACCAAGAGAACTCTGTATAGGGTAACAGAGATATTGTTTTAAGAACAACTTTGACTAACTCATTTTGAATATTCTAAATGCCCCAATTAACTACAAAGGACATATAAAGGAAGATACCATCTACATCCAGAGAAAGAATAGATAAATAGAAGCATGTATAGAATGATTTTACATACACATACACACACACAAACACACACATATTTGTATCTAATGGTAGCCATCTGGGTGGGGAGAGGGGAAGGAAAGAAAAAAGAAGAAAAGAAAGGTACATGATAACTTTAGGATATATTTAAAAGGAATAGCGAGTTGTACATAATAGTTTTGCAGTTTTGAGTGCAATCATCTTTTTAAAAATTATACTATATTATGGCAATGCTTATTTTATTCTACAAATTAAAAATTAAATAAATCAAAATTTTTAAAAGAATGTAAGTTTTCTGATACTAGTAAATAGTTTAGTTTTATCTTTCCCTCCTCAGACTTAGCACACTGCCTGGCAAATAATCAGGATTTAATAAATGCTTGTTGATTGATTGATTGATAGCCCCTCCCCAAGTTACTTTCTATATTTTTTGCATTTATTTATGAACTTACATGTTGATTCCCCTCAAAAGAATGTAACCCCTCAGAAGGATTGATTGTTTTTTCTGTCTTTGTTTCTCCAGCACCTGCCAGGCCTTTAAGGAATGTTTGGTGATTGAGTGATTTGTATTTTCAGCATGTGGCACAATTTCTGGCACATGGAAGGAACTTACTCAATGGTTGTTGAACTGGTGAACTGAACACTTGCTAAAGTTTGAAAAGTGCCTTGCCCCCATTATCTCATTGAAGGCTCTCAACAGTCCTGATTGAGAAATACATACATACGTGTCAAAAATATATTTTATATGTATATATCTCAATATATGTTGAATCTGTTTTATCATGTGAGATTTTCTATATTCTCTCTCTCTGTGTCTCTTTGTGTCTCTGTCTCTCTCTCCCTCCCTCCCTTCTCTATTATTTAAGTGACTTTCCCAACTTCACACTGAGTAAATTTTTGAGGTCAACTTTGAGTCTCTGGAGACACTACCCTACCCTGCCACTCGTTACCAGCCCTACCAAAGACCTTCCCACCCCAAATAGCCTGGTTGTGGTTTTCAGTGGGACCAAATGCAACCACATTTTCCTCTCCCTGACCACAACTCACGAATCCCCCCACAACAGTCCCATGCAGGAACAGTGCATCTAGGCAATTGCTCTGCAACATGGCCTAACTGGCTCCATTGAACTGGTTGCACCTCTTTTACCTCCAACCTATCCGCCTGATCCTTTGCCATGTAACCAGAATCAGTGTAGGTAGAGAATTAGTCTGTGGGGTAGGAAGACATCAGCTGCTGGCAATTTCCCTTAGCAGAGCACCTTGCTAACTTCAATACTGTAGAGAGCAGTCAAAAATGGGAAAACCTGGACTTCTGAGCTGGTCTAAAGATAGCCTAGTATGCTGAAGTCATTGTTTGAATTGTATGTTTTCAAAGACCTTTTTCTGAAGTTATGTATAAATCTTCCTCTCTGCAATTCCTCCCATGGTTCTTAGAGTAGCTCTCTGGGGCAAAGCAGAGGCTGCCAGTCTGAAGCAGTATGGTCCAATGGGGTCAGAAGACCTGGATTCAAGACCTGTTTCTGTGTCTTGGCAAATTACTTAACCTTTCTAGACCTCAGTTTTCTCATCTGTAAAATGAGGGAGCTGGACCAGAGGGACTCTGGGGTCCCCTCTGCTTTTAAGACTATGACACAAATCCTTTTGCCTGATAGCCTGTGAGGATGATTATTAGGCCTTCTCCTAAATCTTTCTCTTTTCCTGGCTAAATATCCCTTGTTCTTTCAATCAGCTTTCATGTGGCAGTGTCTCAGGTTACTCTAGAATGTTGCTTTCATCTAGATATATTCTAGTTTTTCAGTTGTTGTTTAGTCATTTTTCCATTCACACTTGACTCTTTTGTGACCCCATTTAGTTGCTTTTTTTTTGTGCAAAGATACTGGAATGGTCTGCCATTTCCTTCTCCAGCTCATTTTACAATGGAGAAAACTGAGGCAAACAGGGTTAAGTGACTTGCCCAGAGTCCCACAGCTAGAAAGTGTCTGAAGTTGGATTTGAACACATGAAGATGAGTCTTCCTGACTCTAGACCCAGCACTCTATCCACCATGCCACCTAGATGACTTCCTGCTTATCAATGTTCTTCCTAAAATGCGACTTCTAGAACAGAAGAGAATACAACACTGCAGATGTGAGTTGACCAGGGCAGGGTACAGCAAAACTAGTCCAGGGCAGTGTGCCCCTCTGAAAGGAGCTTAAAATCTCCAGGTCCCCTATCCCTGAGCTTCTGCAGGATTCACAGAATGTTGTACAATTTCATTAGTGATTCATATTCACTTTATTTCTTTCCTATTAGCCTTACCTCTGAATTGAAAGAATACAAACTTATCCATCTGGTATTGAGATCTTCTCTAATCTGACTCCAACCTCCTTTCTAACCTTATTTCACATTACTCCCCTTCACAAATTCTATGCTGCAAGAGTTAGTGTAGACTCTGTCTTCCATCTCTTGCTCCAATGACTGTATAGGAGTCATCTCCCAGGTGCCAAATGCAATATTTCTTCATCTCTACCTCACATAATCCTTGCCTTCATTCAACGCTCAGTTGAGGGACTAGTCTCTCTCTTTTGTCTCCATCATTCTTTTTTTAAAATTTAATTCAGTCGATTGTTTTAATACTAATTGCTTTTATATCACTTTGTAACGTCCAATTTTTCTCCCTATCTCTTCCCTCCCCCATCACCTAATACCTTGCATTCTGATTACCCCTTCCCTCAGGGTACCCTCCCTTTTATCACAACCCACCCTTCTCTTATCCCCATCTTCACTCTTTTCTTGTAGGGCAAGATAAATTTCTATACCCCATTACCTGTGTTTTTTATTTCCAGGTTATACACAATAATAATTCTCAACATTCATTTCTAATACTTTGAATTCCAACTTCTCTCCCTCCCTCCCTCCCTATCCATCCCCACTGAGAAGGAAAGCAATTCAATACAGACTAAATATGTGTCATTTTGCAAAAGACTTCCATAATAGTCATGTTGTATAATACTAACTATATTGCCCTCTATCGTACCCTATCTCCCTTATTTTTTATTCCCTCATTTGACTTTGTCCCTTCCCAAAAGTGTTTATTTCTAGTTATTCCCTTCTCCCATTTGCCCTCCCTTCTATCATTCTCCTCACCCCATTTGTTGCCTCCTCCCCTACTTTCCTACAGTGTAAGATAGATTTTCATACCAAATTTGTGAGCATATTATTCCCTTCTTAAGCCATATGTGAAGAGAGTAAGCTTTACGTTTCCCCTCTTCCCTTCTCCCTTTTTTTCCATTGAACAAGATTTTTCTTATTTCTTTTATGAGTTATAGCCTGCTCCATTCCTATTCTCCCTTTCTCCTCCCAGTATTCCCCCCAAATCATAATTTTATTTTATTTAATTTTTTATGGATATCATCTCTTCTGATTCAACTCAACCTATACTCTCTGTCTATATGTGTGTGTGTGTGTGTGTGTGTGTGTGTATGTGTGTATGTACAATCCCTCCACCTATCCAAATACTGAGAAAAGTCTCAAGAGTTACAAATATTATCTTTCCATGTAGGAATGTAAACAATTCAGCTTTAGAAAGTCTTTTATGACTTCTCTTTCCTGTTTACCTTTTCATGGTTCTCTTGATTCTTGTGTTTGATGAAAGTCAAATTTTCTCTTCAGTTCTGGTCTTTTCATCATGAATGCTTGAAAGTCCTCTATATAATTGAATGACCATTTATTCCCTTGAAATATTATACTCAGTTTTGCTGGGTAGGTGATTCTTGGTTTTAATCCCACTTCCTTTGGCTTCTGGAATATCCTATTCCAAGTCCTTTGATCCCTTAATGTAGAAGCTGCCAGATCCTGTGTTATCCTGATTGTATTTCCACAATACTTGAATTGTTTCTTTCTAGCTATGAGCAGTATCTTCTCCTTGACCTGGGAACTCTGGAATTTGGCCACAATATTCCTAAGAGTTTTTCTGTTTGGATCTCTTTTAGGAGGTGATTGGTGAATTCTTTCAATATTTATTTTGCCCACTGGTTCTAGAATATCAGGACAGTTTTCCTTGATAATTTCATGGAAGATAACGTCTAGACTCTTTTTTTGATCATGGCTTTCAGGTAGTCCCATAATTTTTATATTGTCTCTTCCTGGATCAATTTTCCAGGTCAGTTGTTTTTCTAATGAGATGTTTCACATTATCTTCTATTTTTTCAAACTTTTGGTTTTGTTTTTTAACTGCTTGGTTTATGTCATAGTCATTAGCTTCCCTGAACTCAGGTCTCTCTTTTAAAGAACTATTTTGTTCAGTGAAGTTTTGAACCTTCTCCTCCATTTGGCTAATTCTGCTTTTTAAAGCCTCCTTCTCCTCATTGGCTTTTTGGACCTCTTTTTCCAATTGAGTTAGCCTCTTTTTAAAGGTGTTATTTTCCTCAACATTTTTTGGTTCTCCTTTAGCAAGCTGCTAACTTGCTTTTCAAGCTCTTCTATTGCCTGAGCCCATTTTACATTCACTTCGGAGGCCCTGGAGGCAGGGACCTTGACTTCCTGTGATAGTATGCCTTGTTCTTCCTCATCTGAAAGGATGGGAGGAGGCACCTGTTCACCAAGAAAGTAACCTTCTTTGGTCTTATTTTTTTCCCTTTTTTGGGCATTTTCCCAGTCAGTTACTTGACTTCTGAATCTTTTGTCAAGAGGAGGGCCCTATTGCCCCTCCTCTCCCCAGCACCATATTCAAGGCTGAGATTTGACTCAGCTGCTCAATTCCCTGAGGCTTTGAGTGGGAGCAGGGCCATCACTGAGGGCTGAGGTTTAGATCAGCTGCTCCCTACTGCCAGAGGCTTTAAGCTGAGCTGCCTGGATAATGAACTCAGGTTGCTTCCTGGCCACTGTAGCTGCCTGCAGCCTGCTGCTGCTGCCATCATCTGGGGTTATTGCTGGAGGAACCCTAGTTCCCCTCTCATCCAGCTAGAAAAGCCCTCCCTTTGGAGCTTTGTTGCTTGCGGGTTGAGGGATCTGGGACCCTCCCTGCTGGGAACTCTGCCCTGGAGATCTGTTCAGGTCCTGTTCCTCCCCATGTTGCATGGCCAGGGATGGGCTCTTCTCAGCTCAGCATCCCATGAGATAGACCTTTCCTGTCAGCCTTCCAGGTTACCTTTGGCTAAAAACCTCTTTCACTCTATTGTTCTGTGGCTTCTGCTGCTCTAGAATTTGTTGAGAGTCATTTTTTACAGGTATTTTGTGGGCTGTGGGGGAAGTGCTAGAGTATATGCATCTTTCTACTCTGCCATCTTGGCTTCGCCCCTCATCTCCATCATTCTTTGCCTTACATTTTTCTTCTCTATGTATATGCTGCATGCTTTCCTTCTTCTTCCTCTGCCCCTGCAGAATGTAAATTCTTTGAGAGTAGAGACCAGCCACTTTTTTTTTGTTTTTTTGTTTTGTCTCCCAGAACTACATGCATGAATGAATAATGTTAAAAAACCCCATATATTTAGTACCTACTATATACCATGCATTACATTTAGGTAGGTGCTGATGTTTCAAATACAAAAATGAGACAGTCCCTGCTCTCAATTAAATTATATTCTCCAAAGGATATACAACACAAAAGGGAATTAATGACCAGGGAAGGAGGAGTTTTGGTTTGGGGAGTCACGAGGATTGTGAGTGGAGCCATAAAGTAGTTTATTATCACACTCTTTTTAGAAGCAGTGGTAGTATTCATTGGATTACTAGACCCAGAGAAAAGATGGGAAGTTGGGATTGAGGGGAAGTACACACTTAAAACTGAAGGGCAGATGGCAAGATATCCAGGTAGGTCCTAGTTTCCCAGTGGATGACATATAGAGCATTTTTTTGGGGTGGCCTGCTGTATCTGGCTCAGTATGCTTGCACTCATCAGCTAGGAAGTATATGAATTAACTGGTTTTTAAAAATCAAATTGAATTAACCCCACAATTCAGTCCCCAAACCCTTTGACCCAAAGCTAGACACAAAATGACACTTCTAGGAGCACTGACTGGTGGATAGATTGACTGGTGGATGCAAGGATGAATTGGTGGGAGAAACTGTTTGTGTCAGATTGGTAGAATAATGAACATGATAAATAGAAAGAAAAAAAGAAATGGTGAAGAAATTCCAAAGCTTGGGTTTACAGTTTGGTAGCTAACAGGCAGGGCATTTGAGAACCTCAAACTCATTATCACAATCTATTAACATTTATTATAAATTCTTTTGAGACTCCTGACAGGCATGGACAGGGTCTATATCCTAAAACCTGTTCCATTTCCAATCTGTCTCTACCCTCCAGTCACTGGCCCATCTCCCATCTGCCTCACAGTTCCCTAAACACATCTGTGATCATGGGCCTCCTTTAGAGAGCCATAGCCCCTTTGAATAAGAACTAGCTCAGCTGTAAGAGTCCCATGGTTGTCTAGTTGAATCAGACATCTGGAGCACCTGTCTTCAGTTCTTGGGCATAACATTCTAGGGGGAACATTGATGAGCTGGAGAGCATTCAGAGAACAGCCAATGTGGTGGAGGGCCTTACGTCCATATGGAAGAATCCACTAAAGGAATTGGGAATGTTTAGTTTGGAGAAGAGAAGGTGGACAGTTCTCGGATTCTGTTATTCTGTGTTATCAAATAGTTTTTCTTCAGAAAATAATTCTTTTTCCTGAATGAAACAAAAGACAAAAGGCAATATAAAGACTGATAAATAATATTGGATAAGGTGAGTTCATCGGTACTTTAGTTTTTCCCACAACTCCTTGCTCTAACTCCTCAGTTAATGCTCTGAGTTGTAGCTACAACTACATAGGCAAAGTGAGGAATTCTTCAGACAATTTGATCTATGCACTGTAGGTCTGTAATGCATGGGACTTAGGCTGAAAAAGACAAAAATTCCAATCCAAACAAACCAGAACCTGAACTCTTCCACAGAGTAATGGTGCACCCTTCTTTAGATTTAGCCTTCTGGTTGTTTACCTGGGAGGCAATGGGGTCTAGTAGAATTATCTCATCCCTGAATTTTAAAGATAGCGGAAAACTGGAGTGTGCTGCCCATGCCTACTATTAAGCCTTAAAAGAAATGCCACCTGGACCTGAGAGCCAGACATACAGGACAAGAATGCTAATCTTCTCGTGTTCTTCTGGTCAATCTATTTGGCAGGGATCTTCTGAATTGTTGCTTCTTGGTGAGTCAATAACACTTCTATTGTACCCTGATGCTTGGATAGATCTGTGAATTTATCCATGCAGATACTACCTTCAATGAAACAGACCAGAACTATAGGATCCTGGGAATATGGAAAGGATGTCAGAATCCCTGGAGCACAACCCTCAAAAAGTCTTAAGATCATTGCTCTAAAGCTGTCTTGGGGTAGTGGATAGGGCACTGGAGTTGGAAACCAAAGGACCTGTGTTCAAATTCTTCTTCAGATACTTCTTAGCTATATGACTCTGGGTAAGTCATACCTCTCTTGGTCTTGGTTTCTTCATCCACAAAATGAGAGAGGAAGATTGGACAGGGCCTCTTAAACTTTTTCAACTTATGTGACCCCTTTTTGGGCACATGCAATGCAAAATGTACATGCTCTGGATTCAGAACCAAGGCTGCAGTGAAGTTGCTTTATGCCACATAGGTAAATGCTGCCAGAAACACCTCAGATCATTATGCACTTAATTTTTAATTAATATTTGGTCATTGCAGGTTCAGAAACCTTTTACTGTCACCACATTTTTCATGACCCCGTATGGGGTCTCAACCCACAGTTTAAGAAGTGTTGGACTAGATAAACCTAAGGTCCATTCCAGCTGTGAACTCCTATGAACTCTCCTTTGTGAATAATGAAAAACTGAGACCTAGAGAGAGGTTAAGTACATAGTCCAAAATCTCATAGATAGTTATTAGCAAAGCCCAGAGTTGAATCCAATCCTTTAATTTCAAATTCAGTATCATTTTCACTCTACCACACTGTCTCTCCACTTCTCCATGCCTTTCTCATTCATTGTGATCCTTCTCCATCTCCTCTGGTAAGTCCACAACAGAAAGTTCATCCATCCTAGAATCTTCCCTCTACATTTCTTGATGATCTAGAGTGGTGATTTCCATGAGTGTAGTGGTATAGTTCCACAATGTAGTAGAAATAAAGAGGTCTATAAAGGGTAATAACTACACAATGCTGGCTTTCACTTTAATAACATCTTTAATTTGCATAGCAGTTTCCAAATTTATGAGTGCTTTCACAGATAATTCTCACAATCCTAGAAGGTAGGTAAGGCTGATGATGCATTACTGAATCCTTTTTACAAACATGGAAACAGAAGTTTAGATAGATGGATTAAATGACATGATCAAAATCGTATAGCTTGAAAGCAGCTGAACCGACACTTAATCCTTGAACTACCTTGGAGAAATGCCCCCTGCTCCCCAAGAATCTCAGTTTTTAATTGCAAGGTATAAGAGTGATTTCTTCCTGGACAAGTCCTTTTGGAAAAGCTCATAAGCTCATAAAATTAGATCTGGAAGGTACCTTAGAAGTCATGCCCTTCATTTTACAGATGGAGAAACTGAGGCTCAGAAAAGTGAAGAGACTTGCCCAAGATCACCTGGGTGGTAAGTAGCTGAGCTGTGAATTGACCCCATATTCTCTCAGTCTAAACATATTTTTCCAATTGTATTACAGGGCTGCCCCTGACAATCAGTTGTCGGATTGGCACTTTTCTCTTCCTACAAGACAAAACCAATTAAGAGGCTTGGCTATGCTGTTTTCCTGAGCAGAGATGTCAAATTTACCAAATGGAAAAAACGGAGGATTCCTAGCTCCAAAATGCCTTTCTATGTCAAGCTGGAGGGAGCAGGAAGGGAGGGAAGCAGCCAGGGAGAGGGAGAACAGCAGCCTCCCGCTTATGTCTGCCACTGACTGCCCTGGGGCTGAGGAGGAGAAGCTTGTGATCTCCACCACTTATCTGATTACAAAGCCTGATAAAGAAGAAGGACAGCTTTTGACTTCAGGGGAAGCTTGAATTCTTCCAACAGAACACTTGTTAGTGGAGTCATACAATTATTTTTCCTTCATCTCCTGACTTAAAAAAAAAAGTAAGAATCTGAGAGAGAATGAGGGATATAGGAGATAAGAATGAGTGTGTATTTTTAGTTTGGCACTGGTGTTGTTTCCATGATATTAGTTAGCTTCTCATCCAAGAATTCTCCCAGGTAAGGATATTTTGACTAGACTCTTCTTTCCCTTGAAATAGTCCCATCTCATGTTCTGATGGACGACATGTTCTGGAGGAAGAATTTTTGCCAACTTGTTTGCTACAATTCAGTCCAATTCAGTTAACAAATTTATTAAGGGCCTACTAAGTGCTAAGTGCTGAGGATACTAAAATGAAAATAGATTCTGTCTTCAATGAACTTGCTTTCTACTTTTGGAATCACATTGATTAGAAATTAGTCAGCTGACCAACCAACCAACTAACCAACCAACCAACCAACCAACCAACCAACCAACCAACCAAACCAGAAACTATTTTTTCATATCTTCCTCCATGTAATCAGGAAAGAATCCTCTCTAGAGAACCAATCCAAATAGTTCAGGCTGATCTAAATAGTAAAGACTAAGTGTATGAAGACTACTGGTTGTACAAACTATAATGTGGTTGGGTAGAAAAACTAAAGAAATATTTGGAGAGACAGAGAGACAGCGACAGAGACAGAGAGACAGAGGTATCTTTTCAACTTTTTAGAAAAGAAAGAGGATGACCAACAGAAAATCATTCCGATGTTGAAGAACTAAATCCAGGTCACTGGTGTGTGTGTGTGTGTGTGTGTGTGTGTGTGTGTGTGTGTGTGTGTGTGTGTGTGTGTGAATCTTACTAACTCTGCTATTGCTAGGAGTTATTGGGCAGTGAAGATACCAACGGAAGAGATTGTCTGTTCAGTTCCCATTCTCCCCTTTCTCTCTACCAAAAATGTATTTACATTGGGGTTTGGGACTAGGATGTAATGGACTCTTTATTTGAGGGTTTTATATATTTCTGTATCTTTTTTCTTAAAGTGTTATCAGTTCTCAGAGATGTTGCTTCTGACCCAGTGACAGTTAATATGTGCTTTGACGTGTTTTTCCAGTGGTGATGATGAATCAGTTTAATATAGTTGTGAGAAGACTGACCTGATATTACAACATAATCTTGGAAAACAAAATGTAGCAAAATTTGCTGGACCACATAGAAAGATGCATCTATAGGAAAATATTTATGTTTAGTGACTAACAGCTGGAATACATGGCCAGAAGATATTCTGAAGACTGTGTAAGCATTTTCTTATAATTTAGTTCAAAGATGTCATATAAGAACATAGAGAGCAGTGACTTGGAAATCAGATCTGTTCTATTCCTGGCCACATCTTAGGCAACTTACTTCCTTTTTCCAGATCTCAGTTTCTTGTGCTATGGACCTTCTTTGGTCTAGTGAAACCTTTGAACCCTTTCTCAGAATGATGTTTTAAATGCATAAAATAAAGTATGCAGGATTACAAAGGAAACCAATTATTACTTAAATTGTGTTTAAATGCAGTCATCTAAATGAAAAAAAGAAAAGAATTTCCTAAATTATAGGTTAAACACTGCTATCCTAAATGATCACTCAGTTCCATCCCAGGTCTGGTTTTTGATGGTTTTGTGGAGCACTGGACTTCTTGAGCCATCCTTCCAGCTCCAGAGGAACTGTCCATGGTGCCCAAGAGATTAAGTGGTAGTTTTGTAAACATGAATGTAATTGCCATAAAAATATGTATAACTTGTTGGGGGAGTTTATATAATAACAATTTACTGCAACTGAATGTTTGCATGCCTTGCTTGTTTTTCCTTAGAGGCATGGCGGGATAATAGCATGTTGCATCCTGCTGTAAGAGGAACAGAAATATGATCTTCTTTCCATTGACAGGAGGTCAAGCATGTCCTCCTTCATCCTGCTGAGTGACCTGGCTGTTGGAAGCAGTCCGCCAGTCATCTCTGTGCTCTTGTCAGCTCCTTGAGGAGCATGCCTTGTTGGTGGAGGAAGTCATCCTTTTCAGCACTAATTCTCTAGTGGTCTTATTTGGATATTATTTCCTTACCCTCCAATTAACATGGCTCTGACATGCATGAGTAGGGGGATGTACTGGCCAAGAAGATCTTCTCAAAGCTCCTAGAAGGTTTTAATTTTTCTAAAAAGTTAGTTTAGTCTACCTAGATTTTCCTAGGTCCTGGAGACATTTGCATGACTTTTACATTCTTAGGCTCAATCTACCTCCCCACCCCCACTACCTACACACCTAGAGAACCTTAGCTGAGTTGAATTTTTAAATGGCTAACTTGAATTGAGCCGCCGTTCTCTTTTTTGGTTTGCAGGAAGCAGGAAGAATGAGTGGAATTTCCAGAGGTAAATTTGGTTTCGAGGAAAGGGGAAACACACTTTCTAATTAATCAATACATATTTATTAAGTACCTATAATGCATGGCAGGCACCAGTGCTAGGTGCTACAGGTACAAAGTCAAAAATTCAGTAGTTCTATCACTCAAAGAGCCTAAGTTGCTAACAATTAGGGCTATCTAAGAGTGAAATGTACTGCCTTGGATGATAAGTGGGTTCCACTTCACTGAAGATCTCAAGTAAAGGCTAAAAGATCTCAAGTAGGTTATAAAGGAGATGCTTTTCCAGTTATGGGTTGGACTAAATGCCACTGAGGTCCTGTCCAACTCTAAAGTTTGGGGGCTTTGTGATAGCTGTGGTTGGTTTGTTTTTCCTTTTCAACTGGCTCTTCTGGAATCATGAGGACATAGGGCTACCTCAGTGCACAGGGAAGAAAAGAGCAGTTCTGTTAGATGGATCTGTATTCTCAACATGTCAGTAGTACTTCCACCTATGAAGCTTATAATCCATTCATGCCTTCTCTTTCTTAGATTGGAAGTTCCTTGAGGGCAGAAACCATCTTTTGCCTCTTTTTGTATCCTTAGCACTTAGCACAGAGCCTGCTACATAGTAGGTGCTTAATAAATATTGATTGATTGTATGATTATTCTCCAGGTACTTCTAGATATCCTCTGTATAGGATCAACCTGGGGTGAGGTGGAGTTCCTTCATATCTTTTGGGTTCTAGCACATCACTCAGGTTATCCATCTGTTAAACCTCATTCTATAATTATATATAATATGTTTTATAATTTTATATGTACAAAATTATGAAGTATATATAGTAAAGTATATATGGTATAAAGTATATACCTATTCTATAAGTATACATATATATATATATATATATATGTATGGTGTATATCTACTACACATACATATATTGTTTGCAGGGGAGGAAGAGAAAGAGTTCTCTACACCCTACAGTTTCAGTCCAGTCACTTGGGGCTCCCTGTGGTTCAGAACTAGGCAAAAAGAAGGGAGCCAAAATAGGAAGAGAAATAAGTTTTTAAAAATTTAATGGTTCTAGGTTTAGAAGAGGTAAGGCCCAGCTAAGGTGTTATCACATTCTCACTTTGAGTGATATATACCCATTCAGTGAATAGGCTTCTTTAAGGAGTTACTCAAGAGATGGCCTCTTTAATGAAAAAAAAAATCAAACTGGGAGAGGAAGACCCTCAGGGTCCCTGGGTAAAGGAAAAACAATTGCTATTTAGCAATTTCATTTACTCTGTGCTAGGTGGGTGGGGACTTGTCCAATCTATGAGCTCCAGGGAGAAGTGGATTTAAGACTTGATCTCTGATCAAAAAGTGTAGCCAGTAAACTCAAAGGAAAAAAGGCAGCTTTTGGCCATTGAGTGTACCTTCTCTGCACAGCCCTCCCTCACTCAAATTAAAGTTAACGCAAGTCAGGTCGTCATCTTGATGTCATGGTCCTCTTTGAGAAGGAAGGACAAATACAACCACAATACCAACAACCATATTGGCTATGGATCAGTGGTTGGGGTTGGGGTGGGCACAAAGGTCGTTTCTAATCTTTGTGCCTCACACCTTGCCACCCTGAGAATCCCTGGCTCTGTGGAACTCCTTTCCTCAACATGAACCCTAATCACTTACCAGCAAGTTTTACAGTACAGCAGCAAAGTCGTCTAGAAGAAAAAACTTTGGCTCTGGAGTTAGAACATCTGGATTGGAATTGTACCTTTGGTAGTTTCTAGCTCTGTGCCATTGGCCAAGTCCCTTGGTCTGAAGTCTTTGAGAGTCTTCCATCCATTTACCCTCTGTGTATGTGTGTATAGGCATGTTTTCTTCCTCATTAGAATGTAAGGCTGGTGCTAGTGCCTTCCCTAGAATATGATCTCTGCTTTGTTCTGTACATATCTCTTGTCTGTACATAGTTGTTTGCATGTCTCTGTCCATTAGATGGTGAGTTTCAACTAATGACTGGGGAGAATAACACCATCTACCCCATAAAGCTGTAGTAAGAATCAAATGAGGTAATATAGGTGAAGCATTTTGGCAGCCTTAATGTAAATGTATACTGTTACTATTGATAACCTCACTCTTAGTCTTCTTAAAGGGAAAATGCTTTTATTTGGTTAAAATGTGTTAAAAGTGGCATGTCCATGGGACACCTTGACATACATGCAGCATGTGTGTAGACTGTGGGATGAGAACTTGATGAGCAGGCAAAGAGACCTGCATTTTTACACCTGTTATTAACTGCTTGGCTTGACCTAGCCCTCAGAGGCAGATGCTTTCTTTGGGCCTGGTAAGCAGCTGCCTGGAGCCTTCTTGCTTTGCCCCCCTTTTCCATCTGTTTTACCTGTATCTGTTCCTGAATAATTTATTTCACCATCTGCATAAATAGAACACCTGGCCTAAGGCTAACTCCATCCCCTAAATAATTTAGAGAAAAAAACCTCTTTGGTCGATACCAAAATAATGTAATGACTCCAAAGAACAATGCTCTTGAAAGCTCTTGGGAATCTTTCTGGAGACTTTAAGTCTTACAGTGATCATTTGTATGGTTTATTTCTTCTTGAGGTTTTTATTATTCTAAACTTAACACCTAGAAGTAAAATGTAGGCAGCAACAATCAAAGTCAACATGCAGTCAATCTCTCACCCAAACCTCCATGTTGAGTCATTTACAATACAATATGATGGAAGGGAAATCCATATTGGATCAACATTTTAACAGGATGAAGTCTAACAAATTAATAAAAAAAACACACACACAAAATGTCTTCATTCCTTGTCCTATATACATTCCCTCAGGATCTGTACAATTTTCCAAAAGTAAATTTGAGTCCATCTTTGTTTATGATTGTTCAAGGTTAGCGCAATGACAACAGCTGACATTTATGTAAGACCTGAAGGTTACTGAAGGACTTTACATGTATCATCTTACTTGAACTTTTTTTAAAATTTTATTTTATTATTATTTTTTAATGTTTAACAATCACTGCCATAAAATTAAGATTTTATCCCTCCACACCTACCCCCCACTACCCCCTTCTCTCCCCATGACTGCATACAATTCTGTATAGGTTCTACATATACTTTCCTGTTGAGTACATTTTCACTATAGTCATGCTATGTAGTTGAACTAAAATAAATGGAAGAAATCTTACTTGAACTTTTAAATAGCTCTGAGAATTAGAAACTAGAAGTATTTTTATTTTGAGGACCCCCCCCATTATTATTGAAATATTCATTTTAGGAGGTATTTTGGTGGTCAGGAATCTTCATTTGTTAGTTTGAGATCTCCATTTATTGTGAAGGTTCTTAATCTGGAATCCATGGATCTGTTTTTAAAAAATCTGTTTTGATAACTGTATTTCACTATGATTGATTTCCTTCATAATCCTATGTATTTTATTTTATGCATTTAAGAATATCATTCTTAGAAGAGGCTCATAAGCTTGATCGCAATGCCAAAGGGGTCCAGGACACAAACAAAGATAAAAAACATTTGATTTAGAGAGAGGTCTTCCTAAAAAGGCAAACAGTTCAGATGTGTGTGGAATGGGTTTTGGGTCAAGATAGTGAGTTACCTTTCTCCCCCACTGGTAATGTTTAAAAAATTTTTTAAAAATTGTATTTTTTCCTAATTACATGTAAAAACTATTTTAGTAATTTTTATTAAAATTTAAGTTCCAAATTCTCTTCCACCTTCCTCCCTTCCACCCCACTGAGAAAGTAAGCAATTTGATATAGGTGATACATCTGCAATTACACAAAACATATTTCTGTATTAGTCATGTTGTGAAGGAACAATAAAATGCAGACAATAAAATAACTAGAAAAATAAAATAAAATAAGTATGCTTCCATCTATAGATTCCATCAGTTCTTTCTCAGGAGGAGAATAACATTTTTTTGTCATAGGTCCTTCAGAAATTTCTTGAATCTTTGTGTTGTTGAGTCATTCATAACTGATCATTGCATAGTATTGCTGTTACCATATCCCATTTTCTTCTGGTTCTGCTCACTTTACTTTGCATCAGTTCGTGTAAGTCTTTTTCAGGTCTTTCTGAAAGCATCCTGCACATCATTTATTATAGCATAACAGTATTCCATCACAATCATACACTACAAGTTGTTCAGTCATTATCCAATTGATGAACATCCCTTCAATTTCCAATCCTTTGCCACTACTAAGAGAGCTGCTATAAATATTTTTCTACATATATGTCCTTTTCCTTTTTTTAAAAAAGATTTCTTTGGGATTCAGACTTAGTAGTGGTATTTCTGGTCAAAGAGTATGCACAGTTTTACAGCCTTTTGAACATAGTTCCAGATTGCTCTTCAGAATGATCAGTTCATTTCACAACTTCACCAACAGTGTATTATTGTCTCAGTTCTTCCATAGTTTTAATCTCTGTTTCCACTGTCCTTTATTGAATGTAATTTTTTTTACATCATGATATGAAAAAAATGCATTTAATTTTTCTGCATTTAGTTGTGAGGTTTTTATGTCCTAATATATGGTAAATTTTTGTGGAGGCGCAGTGTACTGCTGAGAAAAGAGTATATTCCTTTGTGTTCCTATTCAAATTTCTCTAGAAATCTATCATATCTAATTTTTCTAAAATTCTATTCATTTCATAACTTTTTTCTTGTTTATTTTTTGGTTAGTTTTATCTAGTTCTGAGAAGGGAAAGTTGAAACACTTGTATCGTTTTACTGTCTATTTCCTTCTGGGAATCATTTAACCTTTCCTTTAAGAATGTATATGCTATACCATTTGGTGCATATGTGTTTAGTATTGATATTATTTTATTGTCTATGGTACCTCTTAGCAAGATGTAGCTTCCTTGCTTAATTCTTTTAATTGGGTCAATTTTTGCTTTTTCTTTGTCTGAGATCATGATTGCTACCCCTTCCTCCTTTTTTAAACTTCATTTAAAGTATAATAAATTCTTTTCCAGCTCCTTATCTTTACTCTGTGTGTGTATTTCTGCTTCAGATATGTTTCTTTTAAACAACATATTGTAGCATTCTGTTTGTGAATCCACTCTGCTATCCACTTCCATTTTATGGGTGAGTGTGGCCCGTTCACATTCACAGTTATGATTACTAACTGTATTACCCTCCATTCTATTTTCCCCGTTTTTCATTCTCTCTCTTCATGTTATAATGAATAGAGTGTGATTGAATGAATTTGAGTTCAAATTTTACCTCTGACATTAGGCATAGCGTTATGGACAAGTCACTTAACATCTTCGAGTCTCAGTTTCTTCATCTGCGTTGTGGGGACAATCATACTGATAGTATGTCCCTCAAAGGCTGATTGTGAAGCTCAGAGGAGATGATGTCTTAAAGTGTTTTGCAAATGTTAAGTATCATATAAATGTCTATTGTTATTACAACACAGACTCCAATAAAGTTAACAACATCCACGATGTCCAGGTGGGGCTCGTGGTATTCATGTTCCAAACAAATCTCAGACCTGAAGGGGACCTCAGAAACCATTCAATCCAAGGTGTACCTGACCAAGAATACTCTTGACAAACACCCCCAATAAATGTCATCTGGGCATTGCCTTAAGACTACCAGCAGGAGGGAGGCCCCACACCCTAGCACAAGCCAGCCAGTAACAGGGTTTATGAGGTTCAAGCCAGTAGCAAGTCTTGGGGGCAACTGAATCTGTAGCAGTGACTTCTAGAGCTCTCAGTCCAAGATGGCACGGGGGGTTGGGCAACTAGTCAAAAAGAGTTTATAGGTGATCTTTATATGATTTTGAGTACAGGACTCTATTGTATTGCCCATATAGGGATTTAGATCACATTGCCAGGTAAGGAGGAGCACTAGTACACTGAAACTCCCAGCTGAAGGGGAGCAGGGACCCTGGGCACGGTCCCATGGCAGGAAACAGTACTTGTGGTCATTCGTAGACCAGGAGAGCAATGACAACACCTCTTCTTAGATCATACCACCACAGAATAACTGAAAACTTACAAACTCCCAGAACTAACTCTGAAAACAACAGAAGAGAAAACTTGAAGCCTTGGACAATGACCTTTCTACCAGGTGAGAAGAGCTCAACTTTGACATAAAGTTAAAAGTCAAGAAATAGACAAAAACTAAACAAAACAAATTTCTAATCATAGAAAGTTACAATGGTGACAGAAAAGATCAAAACACAAACTCAGAAGAGGACAACAATGTCAAAAGGGCTACATCCAAAGCCTTAAACAAAACTTTGAATTGTTCTTAGGTCCAAAAAGAACTCATGGAAGAGCTTGGAAAGAATTTTAAAAATCAAATAAGAGGGGTAGAGGCAAAATTGTGAAAAAAGATGAGAGTGATGCAAGAGAATCATGAAAAAAGTCAATAGCCTGGTAAAGGAAGCACAAAAAATACTAAAGAAAATAGCACTTTATAAAACATAATAGGCCTTCTGTTAATAAATAAAATGCATTCCCTTGGCAAAAGGTGACATTCGGGTTTGAAAACAATAGGTACCTCAAGCAGAGAGTGTGTGGCTACTTGTCAAGTATGTTGCATTTATTTTCCTGCGTGGGTTAGACTAGATAACCTCTGAGTTCTCAAACTCTGAAATTTTGGAATTCTGGAAAGAAGGATTCAGATTTGGAGTCCTCCCTTTGTTTACTGTCATTTGCATAGCCAGTTCAGGTTAACCTGGATTATAGGATCATTAGGTTTATAGACCTAGAGCTAGATGAGACATCAGAAGTCATTAAGTCCAATCCCCTCATTTTATAGATGAGGAAACCAAGACCCAAAGAGAAGTGACTTGTCCAAGGTTATACTAATAGTAAGTAGATAGAGCTCGGATTTGAACAGTTTTCATAGGATGGTAGACTTAGTTGTCATCAAATTTAGCTTTTTAAATTTACCGAGAGGACATTGAGGCTTAAATATCAAGTAAGGCATAAAATGAATAAGATGAATATTTGACAAAAGTGTTTGTCACTCATTAGAGAGGAGGTCTATCAAAGAGCCAAAGGGAAAAAGGTGATGAAGGCTGGTGAAGTTCTTCCAAAGTTGCTGTTTTAGAATGACATTGTATGGACTGATTACAATATCACTAGAATTGAGTGGTAATCATCCGAAAGAGCCTGAGCTAGCCATCTGTCCACAAAAACCAAGTGGATGAAGACAATTTATTGAGTTTGTCCATCTATATGTTAATCTGGAATGAAAGTTCAGGTGGACAGCATATTATCCAGAGTTAAAGAAAGTGGGAAGAGTAGCCTAGTTCATCTTCAGAAAATTGCAAAGATCTTTTAATGATCTCCAAACTACTCCTAGAAACAAAGGTCCATTTCAAAAATACGAATATTCTACTGGTGCTTCTGTATGTTTATAAATAATGGAACATTCATATGTGTGTAATCTCTGCAGAATTAATAGTGAGTATCTCCAAGGGTCAGTAGAGTGGAATATGGTAGGTGAATGAAGGCTGCAACAAAAGACACAGAAGAAATCACAAAGGGTCACCTGAGTAACGTCTATCATCAAAGAAATGTGGGATTAGAAAAGAGCATAGACTCCTCACTTGGCAAAAGCAAAGTGTGGATAGCCTCCTGGTCTGATCTGCCTGATAACAGAAGTCAAGGAAGATCTCCAGCATGTTGGGTGAACCCTGTGTAGAGAACATGAGAGTCACCCAGGATGGGCAGGCATGAAGGGGTTGTCATCTGCATCGCTGAGGGATGTCAAATGAGTGAGATCATAGATCCTTTGGAATATTTGGGTAGAGATCACTTAGAGTAACCCCCTTGCTCAGATAAGGAAATGCAGGCCTAGGAAGATTAAAAGGAGAGCTCACACAAGTCAAAGGTGGCAAAGCCGAGATTTGAACTTGAATCTGATGCCCAAATCATTACTCTGTTTATTGTCTGACACATGCCTCCTATGATCCCTGGTGGAGTTATAACTAGTATGTAGTGCTTCACAAATATTGGATCCTCACAACAATCTGGGGAGGGAGGTGCTATTATTAGCATCATTTTCACAGATGAGGAAACTGAGCAACTGATCCAGGGCTCTTAACTTCCCAAAACAAAGGCCATTAATAGTGCCATCTTAACTAACTTCCATCCCCCCAACCTTTGCAATCCTATATCAAGAATTGTGATTTCATTGGTGTGGAAACTCTCTTCTTTCATTTTTAATCTTTGAAGGTTACCTGAGGCTCAGAGAGTTTCAATAACTTCTCTGTGGTCACACAGATTTTTCATCTTAGCCTCTGGAGTCAGAAAGACTCCAGTTCAAATCCAGCCTATAAACTTACCAGTTGTGTGATCCTGGGCAAGTCACGTAATTTATGTCTATCTCAGCTTTGCCATCTGTAATATGGAAAGAATTATAGCACTTGCCTCACAAGGTTGTTGAAAGGATAAAATGAGATTATATTTGTAAGGTGCTTTACAAACTAAAAGGTATATAAATGCTGGCTATTATTATTACCATTAATTTCAGTTGCTTCTATGCTACTGTGGAAAAAAAAAAGTATTGTCTATGCCCTTTAATATCAGCACCTTGGGGTCAAAGCCCAGGTTGCCTTGCTTTAGTTGTGCCTTTGATACCTCCTTATATGTTTATGGCCATGCTCAGCACATGAAGGTTGATGTATGTAATCAAATGTATGTATGTATGTAATGTATGTAATGTATATATGTAATCAAAATGTATGTAATCAAATGTATGTAATGTGTGTAATCAAAAGATGAAAAGGGAGAGGAGGAAGGGGAAGATATTTCAGTCTTGCTTCTTTGTGTTGTGAACACAGAGGTGGCATTGGATGATGTGATGCTGTGGAGGGGGTAGAAAGAATGAAGGCAAAGTGGGAGGAGCCAAGGAGGAACATTTCAAGGGTAGATGGAGAAGAAATTCAAGGATGCTAAAGAGGGCAAAAACAAAAGGAAATAGAGCAACAAGAAAGGGACACTACCAACAATCGACTCATATTTAAGAATGTGTTAACCTAGGCTTTCCCTCACTCTGGAAAAAGTCAAGGAAAGACTTTAAAGAGAGAAGGGTCCAATGGGAACTTTTAGAAAGGTCTGGTCTCAGAGGAGGACAGTGATTCCTGATAAAAGGATGAGAAGATGTGAAACACAGAGGTAGGGAAGTGATTAACAAGCCAAATGAGGTCTTGGGGAATGAAGCAGACAAGACAGAAAAACAGCTTTCCAAACTGAGTTGTGCTATGGGAATTGGGAGGTTCACAAAAGAAAAGAAAGAAGGAATGAAGGATGGAAGGAAAGAAAGGGAAGGAGAAAAGAAGGAAGCCAAAGTACTTTGGACTGGTTCTACTGTTTTTAATAGTAAATTTTTATTTAATTCAGTAAACATTTATAAAATATCCACTATATACCTAGTTACACAAAAATTCAATGAAAAAATTATACAGAGATGAAATAAGATACAATCCTTTCTCTCAAGGAGCACAGTAAGAGATTATATATCCGTATGTATCTATTACATATATAATGTGTGTACGTCTGTGTAGTAGTAGTAGTAGCAGTAGTAGTAGTAGCAGTAATAGTAGTAGCAGTAGCAGTATTAGTAATGGAATACACAAAAGGGCTGTCATTTTGTCCATGAGGGACTCCCAGAGTGGAATAGAGATCACAAGCCATCAATGAGCCAAATGAAATCCCAGGGATTTAGGAATGAACCAGGAAAGGAAGAAAGTCATGTCATGGGGAATGAAGTGTGATAAAAGTCATAAGAAATTACTTGATGTTTATGTGGGTTAAGTGACATCCCCAGAGGCACATAGCTAGTATCAAAGGCAGCATTTGAATCCTCTTCAGCTTAGTTCCCCTGACTTGCTTCATGACCCGGCTCAAATTCCACTTTCTACAGGAAGTCTTTTCTGGTGCTTTCTCCTCTCAGATTAACTTCTATCTGTTTTGTAAATATCTTGCATGTTATTTATATGTTGTCACTCTCATTAGAAAGTAAACTCCCTGAGGGCAGGGGCAGTGTTCTTTTTATCCACAGTGATTAGCACAAAATAGTAAATGCTTGTTGACTGACTGATTGATGGCATAGTAGAGGGAAATCCTAGATACACATCCCTGAATCCTTTTTCCCTCCTCCCCCTATCCCTCAACTCATGTTGTTAGAATGTTTTCCCTCACATGAAGCCTACATCTGCCTCTCTGCACTTTGGACCCATTGTCCTTCATTTTGCTCTTTTTAATATTAAGAGAAATCTTTATTGTTGAGTTCAGTTGTGTCCAACTCTTTATGACCCTATAAACACCAGACCCTTCTATTCCCAAAGATCTCCCAAAGTCTGTCTAAGCTCATTGTTGTTGCTTCAATGACACTCTCCATCCATCTCATTCTCTGCCATCCCCTTCTTCTTTTCCCTTTAATCTTTCCCAACATTGGGGTCTTTTCCAATGAGTCCTGTCTTCTCGTTATGTAGCCAAAGCATTTCAACTTCCATGTCAGTTTTTGATCTTCCAGTGAATAGTTAATTTCTTTAAGTATTGAACAAGTCTAATAGATTTTTCCATAAGGATATACACCATGTTCCACCAGCAAAGAAAGCCCATAACACTAAGTTGTGGATCCTGAAGAGGATGAACATTTAACCTTGCTCTCTCTGATCTTGGAATGAGGCACAATGTATTCGGAGTAATCTGGTTCAAATCCTGCCTCAGACACTAGCTCTGTGGTTCTGAGCAACTCATTTTGGTTCTTTGAGTCTCAGTTGCCCAATCTCTAGAATGGGGATCATAACAGGATTTACCTATCAGGGATCTTGTGAGGTTCTAATGAAGTCACAGGATTATAGCTCGAGAGCCGAAAGAGACCTGAGAAGCCATCATTTCCAACACCTTCCTTTTATAGGTGGGGAAAATGAAGTCTACATAAAGACAGTAATTTGCTAAAGATCACATAAATAGCAGGAGAGACAGGATTTGAACCCAGGTCCTGAGAATTTCATCTTGGAGGGAATTTCCAGTGCATCATACTATTTCTCTCAAAATAGAAATAACTTTGTCAATGTTAAAACTCTCTAGACATGTTGGTTGTTACCACTAGGGAGGCAGTTAGGTAATGTTAACAGGAGTAACAAGGGACTCTGAAGTTGGAGTCACTGCACCTGAGTTTGAACCCCACTTTGGCACTTTCTGATTCTGTGACTTAACCTCCCTGGACTTCTGTGCCCTAACTAGTAAAATTCAGGAGCTGATCTGGTTGGCCACTCAAGCCTCTCTCTCTTCCATCTCTAGGAATCTCTGACATTGATTTCATACTAGCTTTTCAATCCATCAATCAGTCAATCAGTCAATGAATCAACGTCTGTTAAATGCTTACTCTCCTCTGAGTAAAGAATGGCATATGTACATAATGACATTTTAGAGAGAAAAAAATATTTTTCTTCAACAACTTTGTCCCAGTGCCCAGTCCCAGTCGGGCTATTACCCATATGAAGCTTCCCACTTTTTCTTCCAAAAGGCTTTATCAGGCATATTAAGTTTGCCTCTGGGTCGGCCTTTGAAAGCCAGGGATCATGGATTTCAAACGAGACACTTTGTTGCGATTCCAGGGCAGCGAGAAAACACAATAGCCGAGACAAAAATCTCCCGTGGTATTTTTGGCTCTCGGCCTCCTTTCTCTTTGACAATGACAAGAGGAAAAAAATCAAGGTGAGACTGGAGTCCCTTTTGGAGTCCCCTTCCTGTATGCCTGTCTCCAGTCAGGAGATCGAGACTGACAGGTGGATAAAACCTGATGCCAGGCTCTCTTGCCCACTCAAAGACCCTCCCGCAGGTATCGGTTGCTGTGACTGGGCTTTGAGGTCAACCAGACACCTCCCGGGGGGCTTCCCTGGCCTGCCAGGGAGATCTCAGGAAAGGCCTCTCTGGTGAGCAGCTGTTATCTGAGCTAGCATCAAAGTCCCCCTCTGTACTGCAGAAGAAAAAAAAACATCTTCCGAGCTGGTCTTTCTCCCAGATTCAGATGGATGCTAGGGGACTCCCAGGGGATACCAGTCGCTTTGCCCAGGAACAAGCTGTCACAAATTCTCTGCGGGCAAAGGTCACCTCCTGGGAGAGGTCTTTCTGGCTGTAATTTCTCTCTCTCTCTCCCTCTCTCTCCACTAATTGCCTCAGAGGTAATTAGTAAAATAACAATAATAATAAATTACTCTTCTATCTTTGTGTCCCTAGAGCCTAGCATGGTGCCTGGTGCTGTAGTAGGTGCTATATGTCTTGGGGCTTGTACAAAGGCTGTACCCTCCCCCCACCCCCATTCCTCACCTTGGCTTAGTAGAAAGCCCAGCTCAGGGGCCACTTTCCTTTCCCACTGCATCTTAGCACTCTGTCTCTTGAAGCTTTGGTTACTTTGTATATACCAAGTATTTATTTAACTGTGCAAGTGTTGTATCTTAACAGTAGATTGTAAGCAAATTGAAGGCAGGGAATGTTTCATTTTTGTCTTTGCCTTCCTGGGTAGATGGAATATTGCCAGATTACAAAAAACAAAACAAAAAACCAACAAGCTTGGTTCTGAAGAAAAGATATGCGAATATGTTTCTTTTCCTTGCTTTGCAGAGTTTGGAGGTTCTTAGGAAAGAAAAATTGCATAAAATGTCAATTTTGCTGATTTTTTCTTTAAAAATAATTTGTTTTAAGGGATGGGTCTCTGCAAGGCAGAGGGATGGATGTTGGAGGAAATTTAGGGGTTATAAAGACAAAAGACATTTTATTTTATAAAGGAGAAAAGATTGTATGTTGATATATATGTATACATGTGTATATGCATGTTTATATGTGTGTGTGTGTGTATATATATATATACATATATATATATATGTATATATATATATGAAAAGCTGGTGATTCTATCAGGAAGATGTGACCTGTTTTACTTGGGTAGTATTTACAAAATTCTGTGAGAGGTAGGCTGCTCATAGCTTCATAGGTGAGGAAACTGACATGTAGCACATTGCTTGCTCAGTATTCAGTGAAGTTAGTAAATTAATGCATGAAATTTTGTCTTAATTTCAAGTCTTTTGCCTTACATTTTGTTCTAATGCCTTCAGTTAAGGTCATGGTCAGATACTCACCTCTCAGAACAGTTCTGGCTAGAATTTTCCATCCAACCAATCAGCACAACACATTATTGGTATGGTAATTCAATTGGCAGAGATCCAGAAATAGGCCAAGTTCCAGGCAAAGAGGGTCAGCTGGGAAGCCTGTAGACAGTCCAACCTGTGCTGACTGTTCAGACATATGGAACCGACTGACCAAATTGGAGGTAAAATGTCCCAGTGATATATTACATTACCAGGGCACTAGTAATGTAATCATTGCCCTCCAAGGGGAGAGGGGTCTGGAAAGTACATTTCCTTCTCCTACAAGGACTTGTGAATGATCCCATTCATTTCAGTAGGAATCTTTTCAATGACATTGTAGATGTGCGTGTGCACACACAAGCATGAGTGTGTGTATGAGGATGTTTTTGCTTGTGCATGCATGTCTCTATAGGCTACATTTCAGATTGCCCAGTTTAAATGAATGTTTTTGGTCTTGCTACCAGTGGGAAGGTGGGTGGGTCAGATATTTTCGTCACGGCTTCTACTATTATACAGCCATCTGTGATATTGAAAGGATTATTTTGTTTTTCAAGTTTCTTTGAATAGCAATTTCAGTCTTGTATCTTCTTTCCTACCCCACCGGGGGCACTGCCAACAGATGCAAGCTACATATTGGCTTGAGTTCCTTGCATTTCCCTGAAATTTTTTTTAATGCTTTTTTCCCCCTTCTCTACTTTTCTTCTCAAAAACTATTTCAATTCTAAACGATCTCAGCTTCTTGAACACAACTTCCTATAATTAACACCCTTGCTAATTCCTCCTTTTTAAATTTTTTAAATCATCTTCTCATGTCCATCATGAAGTAAGAGGGGCACTTTATTCTTTCATTCTAGTCTATTTTATTGGCCACACTGTTGCTCAGAAGGTTTTCCTGGTGTTTTGGAAATCAGATCAGAGCATTGTGAAATAAAGCTAGAGGGAACTTTAGAGTTCATCTAGTTCCACACCCATATTTTACAAATGAGGAAACTGAGGGGGAAAAAGTGATTTGCCCAAGGTCAAAAAAGTGGTTGCTGATATGGAATGCTTTGATTCTAGGCAGAGGTCAGGGTATGAACCTAGGTGTTCTCAGTTCACATCCAACTCCCTTTTCATTGTACCATGCTGTGTCTCAATAATGGGGGTGTCTGTGAAAGTAGTGGTAGTTCCAGTCCTAAGCCTACGTTCACCTCATGAAGTCCAGTTTAGTCCATTACAATCTAATCCATTTCAATTCAATACAGTCCAGTCTATTCCATTCCAATTCAATTTATTTCAGGAGATTTCAATTCAGTGCAATTCATTTTATCTGATTACTAAAGCACCTATTAGGTTCCGGGCTTTGTGCTACACACCCGGGATACAAAAACAAATAGGAAAGCTCCTTGCCCTCAAAGAAGTTAACACTCTACTAAAGAGGAAATAGGTTTGTTCTGTTTGGCTCCAGAAGCCTAAACTAAGAGCCATGTCTAATAGCCCCAAAGAAGCTAATTTGGTCTGTTTGCAGAGGATGCCATTGAATGTTTGACAACCAGTTCTCCAAAGGTTATAAAGACGGTGCATGACAAACTTTTGAGTTTATTCTTCATTACTAACATTTTATCAATCACTTTCATAAGTATAGACAATCCACAAAACAACATGCCAAGTTGTGATTTATTGAGTTGTCTGATTTCCAAAGTGTAGATGCTCACATTGAGAATGTCACAATTAGGGTAAGAGCTGGCTCCAGCACATATCTGTCTGGCTGTTTGGAAAAACAAAACAGAAACTTCCTAACAACGAGAGCTGCCCCAAAAAGGAAAGGGTTGCCTCTGGAGGGGGTGGGCTCCCTTAACTGGAGCTTTATGGGGAAAGGTCAGGGGATTGCTCATTGTGGGTATTGCATAAGGAATTCCTATTCAAGCATCGGTGCGATTCAGTGCTGCCAAGATCTCTACCAATTTTCAAAGTTGTAGATCACAGAAAAGTAAAAATGAAGATTTACTATAAGAATAAGAGAATTGATTGCATGTTATAGCTCCAGGTAAGAAGAAAAAGAGTGTAACGAGGCAGCAGAAACAGCTGTTAATAGCTAATAATAATAATAATATTAATCAATATTTTAAAAATAATTTAAGGTTTGCAAAGTTCTTTACATATTTTCTCATTGTAGAAAGAGAGTATAGTGGCCAGGATAGATAGGTGCTCTGGCCTTGTGCTCATTTTAGGTTAGGGTAGCCAGGTCAGATCATGTCTCAGATAATGGATTCAAGGACGAGGACCTATTTCAGGCATAATGTTGACAAACTGGAAAGCAACCAGGGAAGGGATGGCCCAGAAAGTGAGGAGACAGTGACAGGGGAGGATACAGTAAAGGAGCTGAGGATGTTTCACCAGGAGAAGAGAAATACAGGATGGGCATTGGGAGGAAGACTCATGAGAGCTGTCTTTACATTTTTGAGGGTCTATCACATAAAAGAGGAATTAACCTTTTTCTGCTTGGTCTTAAAGGGTAAAACTAGATGCAACGGGTGGAAAGAGACCAACTTAAGGTCAAGTTATTAGAGCTATTGAAAAGTTGAATCACTGCCTCAGGATGCAATAGGTTCCTAATTGCCACCATGTCCAGTTGGAGGCTGAGTGAAGACTTGCTGTGAATATGACAGAGGAGATTCTTAGTTATGCAGTGATTGGATGGGATGGCCTCTGATGGCCTTTGATGACCTTTATGATTCTGTGGAAACAGGGGTCCTGGTGAAATGTGAAAAGCACTGGTTCTCTCTGAGGTTTTCTTTACTCTCTATCACTCCTGTCTCACTTGTCCTTCTAACTTCATGGACCCAGGGCCTTTTGTTGTAAGTAGAGGTGGGAGTATGACAGGAGGAACCATCACTCTAACATATCATGGATATGGTCCATTAGAAAAAACAGAATTGGTGGATGTTGGCCACATGGTATGTATACCACCTCTTGAATCACCATAAACAAATGAAAAAAGATTTCTATGTTATACTCTTTTAAGGTGATCTTTAAAATACAAATTATTCTATTGACCTGGAATGATCTTTTTCCTCCTTCTCTCTTAACATCCCTGGCATCCTTCAAGACTCAGGTCAAGTCCTCCTCAATCTCAATCCTTCCCAAGTACATTTGCTAGTGCTCCCCCTCCCCTTCTGACATTAGGGTCATGGATCTAAAGCTGGAAAGTATCTTAGAGGTCATCCAGTCCTCACAGAGAAGGAGATTTAGCCAAAGGTCACATAGTGAATAGCTGAGATGGGAATCCAGGTCTTTCCATTCCAAAGCCATCAGAAAGTCATTTTCTTATTAGGATCTGTTCATTGAGAAAATATATGAAGGAAAACTCACCTATGAATTTGTAGCATTTTAAAACAAATTTCTATTTTGTTCATTGCAATTCTGTCTTCATGAGTTACAAAAGGAACTCATGTGCATGATGTGATTTGTTTAGTCTAAAGAAGGTGTTTTTTTTTTATAGTCATGAATTTAGACTTGAAAGGGACCTTCGAGGGCATTGAGGCCAACTCTCTCATTTTTCAGGTGAGGAAATTTTGTGTTTACCTTGTATATATTTTACATTTCCTCAACTGTGTATATGTAATTTCCCTAACAGAATATAAGCATCTTGAAGGGAGAGACTTTCATTTTTGTCTCTGTTTCCCCAGTACTTTCTATGGGCCTGACACATAATAGGTGCTGAGTAAATGCTTTTTGAATGAATGGCCAAAAAAAAAAAAAAATCTAGGAAAACAAAAAGCAGAGGAGAATAATTGTTAGGGAAATGTTGAAGAATTAGAAAAAGGAAGCTAGATTCTCATGATATGAATAACACTGAGCATCGGTTGGACAATAGCCCCAAATGAGCACGTAAAAGTCCAATTGATCCCAATGAGGTTGGGTTCCAGGGGTTCTGGAGATGTTCTTCAAAATTCTCCCGTCTCTTAATCAGCGTTCAGGAAAAGAGTTGTTGTTGTCATTGCTGTCGTTGTTGAGTCATATCTGACTCTTTGTTATTCCATTTGGGGTTTTCTTGGCAAAGATATTGAAATGTTTTGCCATTCTCTCCTTCAGCTCATTTTACAGATGAGGAAACTGAGGCAAATCGAATTGAATGTCTTGCCCAGGGTCACACAGCTACTAATTTGAACTCAGGTCTTCCTGGCGCCAGATCTGGCACTCTATCTGCTGTACCACCTAGCTGCCCCTTAAAGAACTCCTCCCACCCAGAGGTCAAAGTGAAGATTGATGTGGAAGAGGGAAAACATTTTTGTCATCCTTCTTCTTGTAGGAACAGGCACAGTAACGGAAGTTATGAAGAGTCTTGAAGCTTAGAAAATCATGGTATTGTCCGGGAAGCCCTGAGTCTGACTCTCAGCTCTTTCAGCTATTCGGAGGTCACTCTGCCTCTTTCAGCCTCCACTTCTTAGCCCTGCAAGTGGTTTTCTGTTCTCATGAGGTTCAACGATCAGTCAGCCTCCTGGGAGTTTGTAACTGGATTTATGAATTAAGATACTGGATCCTGGTTAAAGTTTGTTTTTGTTCAATGTGTGTTTTTACATTCAACGTTCTTCTTGTGGGTAGGAGATCAGTACCTATTTCCTATCTGATTCATATAGTTTATTTGTAGCTTTTGATCCCTTTCCTTCAGGGAAACCCTAGAAACCCTGTAATTTTCCCAGGACATCAGGGAGGGAATTCATTGAGCCAAATAGCAGGAACTCACGTGTGCGTTTGAAGCCAGACTCCTCTGGGTCTGAACCTGGCCCAAACTACATGCCTGGGTCTAGAATAGGAAGTGGGCTCAAGTCACCTAGTTCTTCCGGACCCAGCAATGATACCTTCATGTTAGAGACACAAATTTAGGCTTGGTGTTAGGAATCAGATGTCAATATACTGACATCAAGTGTCAATATATCAGTAATTAGATATTAGATATATTCCAATAGTGGAATGGGCTGGCTTATGAGGTGATGGGTTCCCCTTTACTGGAGAGCATAGGATAATGTTACCATAGTTTAGAGCTGAAGAGGATCTTAGAGGTTTCATAATAATAACAAACAAACATTTATATAGTACCTACTATGTGCCAAGTACTATGACAAGAACTTTACAATTATTACCTCATTTGATTCTCACAACAAACCTGAGATAGATACTATTATTATTCTCCCTGAGGAAAACAGATGAGGAGACTGAACAGACGTTTGCTGACTTGCCTATTGTTACATGGCCAGTAAGCTCCTGAGGTTGAATTTTAACTCAGGTCTTTCTGACTCCAGGCCCAATGCTCCAAGCCACCTAGCTGCCATTTTGTCAACATCTTCATTTTACATATAAGGTTAAGTAAGCTGACTGAGGCTACACAGATATTATGTGTCACCAGGATTCAAACCCGTGTCCTCTGCCTTCAGTACTGCTCCTATTGTACTCCATTCTTATGGTATGAGTTCAGCTTCAGGTATGAAATGAACTAAGGACAAACCACCCAAATACTTAATTATGCCAGGTTAAGGGCAGCTATGTTATACAGTGTCTAACATAGTGCATAGAGGAATGGATTTGAATTCAGGAAGACCCAGCTTCAAATATGGCTTTAGGATACTTACTAGCTGTATGACCTAGGGCATGTCACTTAACCTCTGTTTGCCTCAGTTTCCTCAAATGTAACATGGGGCTAATACTATGTTCTAGCATTGTTGTGAGGGAACACATGAGATAATATTTATAAAATGCTTAGCACAGTGCCCGGCATATAGGAAACACTATATAAATAAAATGCTCTTATCACCATCACCATCACCATCACCATCACCATCACCATCACCATCACCATCACCATCACCATCACCATCACCATCACCATCATCACCATCACCATCACCATCACCATCACCATCACCATCACCATCACCATCACCATCACCATCACCATCATCACCATCACCATCACCATCACCATCACCATCACCATCACCATCACCATCATCATCATCATTGTTATTACTATTATTTTTGTTTTGGGTCCCCATTGACTGATGGTCTCTAAAAGTCCCTTCCAGCCCTCAGTCTATAATCATATGTTTTCATAGTGATATTACTTGAAAGCCAATAAGGTCTCTTCTAACTCTGAGGTTTTATGATTCTCATTTTATAAATCAGTTGGAAATATATGTGTGTATGTATATATGTATATGAATGTATGTGTATACATGGGTATATATGTATGTATGTGTATGTATATATATATATATATATATATATATATATATGTATGTAACATTAAGTGGCTGCTCACAATTTGTCCAGTGGAATAACTAATAATGACTTCAGGAAAAATGTTCTTTGCTTTCCAGACAATGAATTCAGGATTAAGGCTTTGATAACAGCTCTCCAGCAAACTTTCATAGAAATTAACCCAGTGACACTGGTTTTTCTTGTGCTTGCATCCAACATGCAGGAGACTGCTGCAACAAGAAGAGCCTATTTAGCTGCTAAAGAAAGAAAAGATTTTTCACTTCTGCTTGGGGTTTAGTGGGGATGGGGAGAGTGGAAGGAGGAAAAAAACCCTACAAACCCCAAACACTTGAAAAAGACCAAGACCAAGAAGCAATTTACGAAAGATTAACAGCAATTGTTCTGTTACCCTTGGCAACAGAATCTAGAGGCAGCCAATCAGCTGAGTTGATATATTGTTTTGACACACGTGCACATATTTCTAACATAAATAGCAACAGAGACCTAATAACAGTAGTTTTTGAAGCTGGAAACTGATGTCATTTAAAAGATGTCAATCAATGAGAACCTTGAAAAGCGTTTCTTTCTCCCTCCATCAAGTTGACATTAAATATATGCTGGAAATGACTTCCTCAGGGATAGTTAACTTCTGTTAGGCCATACAGAAGATGCTAAATCTATAATTACGTTCCAGAGCCACAGAATGTGCTCTTTTGTGGATTGGGGGAAAAAACCCCAACAACCCCAAACTTTGATACTTTGATAAAATGAAACGAGTTTTACTATAGTGTTTCTTGCTCCCCCTGCTCCCCAACAAAAAAGTGAAGTGTTGAAGGAGACTAGAATTAGCCTGTTGGTCCCCAACAGATGCATTTCTTAAGTTTTTATGTGTGTTGAATTTATGATCACTTGGTGCCAGGAAATTCTGCTATTTACATTTTATAAGGGCTTCCAAAAAGTAGCAGTCGCCTAGAACAATAGCTTTGGGCCACACATAGGAAAAAGAGTAATGAAACACAGACCCTTTATTTGCCTTCTGTTGCCTATGAGTTGAGGCATGGTCTATCCCAGTAACATTGAAAATGGGGATAACTCGGGATCCCCTATGGGAACTTGGCTAGAGCAGTGGTTTTCTTGGTGATTCCAGCCTGAGATGCTCTATTTACATGGTGAAGAAGAGGAAACTCTCTTTGGGCATTTGCATTTGTCCTTTGCCTGGAAGACATCTTGCTTCCCCACCAGTCCCCCACATATTCAATGATGGGGTGTCTTTGAAAGTTGAGTTAAATTCTTACCTCCTTCCTCCAGAAATACTTCAAGATTGCTTAGCCCCCCGTCATCTCTTTTTACCACCTTAGAATACATAGCACTAACGTATGGCCTACTCATTTTGTCCTTTTGATTCTTGTTGACAACTTCATACTGTTGCCTTGTCTTCTTTAGTGTTTTTTCCAGATTTTACATATAATTTTACAAATAGATGTGCGTGTGTGTGTCACCTACACATATACATATATTTGCAAATATATGTGCCAACTTCCCAGTTTTGACTAGAAGTGCTTTGAGGGCAGAGGCATGGTTTTTCTATGAAGGAACCATTGGCTAGAAGAGGCCTCTGGGATCACCTAGTGTGACTCTTACCTGAGCATGAATCCCCTCCACAGAAATCTTGAGTTAGAAGGGAACTGAGAGACCATTTCATTTAATCCCTTCATTTTTCAGTCGAAGAATTGAGTCTCAGAGGGGTTACATGACTTGTCCAAGGTAATATGATAAATAGTAGAGGTACTACTCAGGCCCCAAGACCTCTGCCTACAAACCCCGTGCTCTTTCTCCTTTGCAGGAAGTAAAATTTAGAACAGATAAATTATTTGTAAGTCGTCACACAGCCAGTTTCTGATGAGGGTAAGAGTAAAACAGGTCTCCAGTCTCTACCTGGTCCTCTCTCATGCCAACCTTCGCTTGAAAAACTTACATAATAATGGAAGGATTCAGGAGAACTGTGGACAGAGCCCATTATCTTTTCTTTCAAATTCTTCTCTCTTCTGAATTTCCCTCTTTTTATCAAAGCCACCATCCTCTTCCAGTCAACAAGACTTTTGATTTCAATGTCATCCTCAACTCTTCATTCTCATTCACCTCACAAATTCAATCTGTTGCCCAATATTATCCTTTCTATCTCCATAATGTTTCATTTATAAGTCCCTTTCTCTTGACTCAAACAGCAACTACTCTTATTTAAGGCTTTCATCACTTCTTATCTGGACTCATAGTTTGATTCTCTTAAGTCTTACTCAGTTCCAATCCATTCTCCATTCAGATGCCAAAATGATGTTCCTAAAATGCAAGACCATGTCACCACCTTACTCAATAAACTCTAGTGGCTCCCTATTACCTCTAGGGTAAAATATAAAATCTTCTCTTTGACTTTTCACAAGCTGGGTCTCCCTACCATTCCAGCCTTCTTCTACTTTACCACTCTTTACATACTCTATGGCCCAACAACACTGATTCTCTTGCAGCTCCTCAAACTTGATAATTCATTTCCCAGTTCTGTCCCTTTCCCATGGTTGTTTTCCATGCCTGAAATTCTATCCCTTTTTCCTCTGCCTCTTGGCTTTCCTGGCTTCTTTCAAGTCGATTCAAATGCTACCTTCTCAAGAGCGGTCTTTTGGGTACCACCAGCTCCTAGCACCTTCCTCTCTCAGAATAGCTTCCATCTACTCTGCATGTTTCATGGAGATATTTAATTACATGTTTCCCTCATCAGACTGTAAGCTAGTGGGACAGGCGTTGCCTTTGCCTTTATTCACATATTGGTTCCTGGAACATCCTAAGTACTTAATAAATGTATTTTGACCAATTAATGGTAGGCAAGGATTTGATTTCACCTTTAAAATAGATTAAGGTACTTTCCTGGTCACTGTTTGCTTGGTTTGTATTTTTTAGGTCACTTGTAGTTCCAGGACTCCTATCTTGAACAGCCTAAGGTGGGATTATGTTGAACTGGAATCTAGAAAATAGGTAGGAACATCTAAATCTGATATATTTTTATAAATGTGTAGGGATGTGGGAGATGCATGTCCATGTGCATATACAGAGTAAACCCAAAAGCTTACTGCAGTTTTAGACTTTTTAAAGCTTAAAAAATTGCACTGACAATTGGGACAAATTGTACATGCTTACACATATGTAAATGAGGAGGTAGCATTGTAGTGGATAGGGAGCTGATTTTGAAGTCTGCAAGAACTAGATTCAAATCCTATCTTTGACTTGGTGGCTGTGTGACCCTAGGCAAGTCACTTAACTTTCTCAGTGCCCCAGGCAATTCTCTAGGAATTTAAATAGCAGTGAATGTATTAATCTGCAATCCATAGATTGAGTTTCCTTACACCAATGAAATGACAAGTCTGAGTACATACATGTCTTATGTCCACATATATTTATATGTGTGTACAATATACCTATTTTTGAGGCAATATGGCATATAGGAAAGAAGAATATTGGATAAATATGGAGTTATATGTATATATGTGTGTGTGTATGTATATAGATATATCTACATATATATATGTATAGTGAGTAAATGTTTAGTGAGTTCTTTCTTTGTACCAGTCACTGTGCTAAGCTCTTGGGGGTACAAAGGTAAAAACTTAGTTCTTACCCTCCAGAAGTTTATATTCTAATGGAGGAGACAATGTGGAAACAGCTAGGTAGATACAAGGTGCATAAACTGAGTAAATGGAAGGCACTGGGGAAGGCACCAGCAGCAGAGGGGACTGAAGTAGATGGAATTTGAGATTTCATCCCTTCACTCATTTGTTTGACTGACACCACCTCCCTTAGCCTCCTCTCCCTCTGATTGGAGGACAGAGTACCAAATTCCTCCTAATGCCTTTCTTTATACTGGGCACAAACTAGACTTTCTGACTCACTCCATTTTGCATCTGTTGCTTTGCCTGGTTTCAGTTCCATGGAACAAGACACCTCCTGGTATCCCTTCTTCACTCCCCCCAGTTTGCTGCTTCCTTTTGTTTGTTATCTCCCTCTGTTAGATTGTAAGCTCTTTGACAGCAGGGATTGTCTTCTTTTTTATTCATAATATTCCCAGAACTTAGCACCACATCATGCATGTTTAATGAATGTTTATTGAGTTAGATTATTTTGAGGCAACCCATCATATTGGACAGGATCTCATAATTAGAACTATAAAAGACCTTAGATGTCATCCAAGTCCCTCCTTTTATAGATGAGGAAACTTAGGCCCATGAAGCTAAAAAGTGTATGAAGCAACATCTGGCTTTGGAATCAGGACAACCAGAATTGAAGTCCTACCTTTGAAGCATACTGGCTGTGTAACCCTGAGCAAATCACTTTTTTCAGCATCTCAGGTCACTTTCTATGGCTATAAATTTCTGAGCTTTTACAAACCTATGCTGGCAGGAGGAACTTCATCAAGAGAAACTCTAAATCATAATAAAATAATCAAGACCATATCATAACTATGTTAGCATTTGTACTGGGTGGCTCAACTTTCCAATTTTTTAGATTAATTATAAAAAAAGTCTTAGAGGTCACATTTTCCTCCATCAGAGCTGCATTTTCATGGACAAAAATCAAGGGGAAATATTAATATTTCATCAGGAAAAAATTAATACTTAGTAAATGAGTTAAGGTTTTTATATAACTAATGGCTAGAGCCTTAGTTAGTGATAAAAGTTACAGGCAGGATGGGGGGGAGAGCCAAGATGGCAGAGTAGAAAGACGCACATACACGTAGCTCCGAACCCACAACCCATAGAACAACTACAAAGAAGTAACTCACGGTGAATTCTGCACCCAGAGGCCACAGAACATTGGAGCAAGGGAGATTTCTGTCCCGGAGAGACCTGCAAACCTCTCGCAAAAGGTCCTTCGCGCTGCGGACTGGGCGCCGGGACTGGGAGCTGAGTACAGCCCTGCCGCGGCCGTGGCACTGAGAGGAAAAGATCCGAGTGGGCTTCAGGGACGGGATCTCCAGCGGCCACGCAGGTCCCTCCACCCACAGAGGGACCTGAAAAACTCTCGCAAAAGGTCCGTTGTGCTGCAGACGCGGAGCCCAGCCCAGACCTGCCGCGGCCATGGCACCAAGAAAAGCAGATCTGAGCAGGCTTCAGGGACGGGATCTCCAGTGGCCGCACAAGTCCCTCCACCCACAGGTGACGGGGGTTGGTGAGAGAGTCTCTTTGGCGGGTCGAGAGGGGAGTGGGGTGCCCCATAACTCAGGCCCCCCCTGGGAGGTAGAAGCTGAGGCGCGGCAGCAGACCGGGGCTCCCCAAGCAGGCAGGAGCCTGGATCCATTGTTGAAGGTCTGTGCACAAACTCCCTGAGGGAACTGAGCCTGAGAGGCGGCCCTGCCCCGACCTGACCACCTGAACTTAATCTCACACTGAATAGCAGCCCTGCCCCCGCCAAAAGCCCTGAGGCTGGAAGCAGCATTTGAATCTCAGACCCCAAACGCTGGCTGGGAGGATCAGGAGGCGAGGTGGGTGTGAGGAAAATATTCAGAGGTCAAGTCACTGGCTGGGAAAATGCCCAGAAAAGGGAAAAGAAATAAGACTATAGAAGGTTACTTTCTTGGTGAACAGGCATTTCCTCCCTTCCTTTCTGATGAGGAAGAACAATGCTTACCATCAGGCAAAGACACAGAAATCAAGGCTTCTGTGTCCCAGCCCACCCAATGGGCTCAGGCCATGGAAGAGCTCAAAAAGAATTTTGAAAATCAAGTTAGAGAGGTGGAGGAAAAGCTGGGAAGAGAAATGAGAGACATGAAGTCAAAGCATGAACAGCAAATCAGCTCCCTGCTAAAGGAGACCCCAAAAAATGTTGAAGAAAATAACACCTTGAAAACTAGCCTAACTCAATTGGCAAAAGAAGTTCAAAAAACCAATGAGGAGAAGAATGCTTTCAAAAGCAGAATTAGCCAAATGGAAAAGGAGATTCAAAAGCTCACTGAAGAAAATAGTTCTTTCAAAATTAGAATGGCACAGATGGAGGCTAAGGACTTTATGAGAAAGCAAGAAATCACAGAACAAAGCCAGAAGAATGGAAAAATGGAAGATAATGTGAAATATCTCATTGGAAAAACAACTGACCTGGAAAATAGATCCAGGAGAGACAATTTAAAAATTATGGGACTACCTGAAAGCCATGATCAAAAGAAGACCCTAGACATCATCTTTCATGAAATTATCAAGGAAAACTGCCCTGAGATTCTAGAACCAGAGGGCAAAATAAATATTCAAGGAATCCACAGAACACTGCCTGAAAGAGATCCAAAAAGAGAAACTCCTAGGAACATTGTGGCCAAATTCCAGAGTTCCCAGGTCAAGGAGAAAATATTGCAAGCAGCTAGAAAGAAACAATTCAAGTATTGTGGAAATACAATCAGGATAACACAAGATCTAGCAGCTTCTACATTAAGGGGTCGAAGGGCATGGAATAGGATATTCCAGAAGTCAAAGGAACTAGGACTAAAACCAAGAATCACCTACCCAGCAAAACTGACTATAATACTTCAGGGGAAAAAATGGTCTTTCAATGAAATAGAGGATTTTCAAGCATTCTTGATGAAAAGACCAGAGCTGAAAAGAAAATTTGACTTCCAAACACAAGAATGAAGAGAACCACGAAAAGGTGAACAGCAAGGAGAAGTCATAAGGGACTTACTAAAGTTGAACTGTTTACATTCCTACATGGAAAGACAATATCTGTAACTCTTGAAACATTTCAGTATCTGGGTACTGGGTGGGATTACACACACACATATGCACACACGCACACATACATAGAGACAGAGTGCACAGAGTGAATTGAAGAGGATGGGATCATATCTTAAAAAAAAAAATGAAATCAAGCAGTGAGAGAGAAAGATATTGGGAGGAGAAAGGGAGAAATTGAATGGGGCAAATTATCTCTCATAAAAGAGGCAAGCAAAAGACTCATTAGTGGAGGGATAAAGAGGGGAGGTGAGAGAAAAACATGAAGTCTACTCTCATCACATTCCACTAAAGGAAAGAATAAAATGCACACTCATTTTGGTATGAAAACCTATCTTACAATACGGGAAAGTGGGGGATAAGGGGATAAGCATGGTGGGGGAGATGATAGAAGGGAGGGCATGGGGAGGAGAGTGCAATTTGAGGTCGACACTCATGGGGAGGGACAGGATCAAAAGAGAGAATAGAAGTAATGGGGGACAGGATAGGATGGAGGGAAATATAGTCTTATACAACACGACTATTATGGAAGTCATTTGCAAAACTATACATATATGGCCTATATTGAATTGCTTGCCTTCCAAAGGGAAGGGGTGGGGAGGGAGGGAGGTAAAGAAGTTGGAACTCAAAGTGTTAGGATCAACTGTCGAGTAATTTTCTTGCCACTAGGAAATAAGAAATACAGGTAAAGGGGTATAGAAAGCTATCTGGCCCTACAGGACAAAAGAGAAGACGGAGACAAGGGCAGAGAGGGATGATAGAAGAGAGAACAGATTGGTCATAGGGGCAATTAGAATGCTTGGTGTTTGGGGGGGGAGGGGATAAAAGGGGAGAAAATTTGTAACCCAAAATTTTGTGAAAATGAATGTTAAAAGTTAAATAAAAAAAAAGTTACAGACAGGAGAAAACACGTATTCCCATTTGCTTGTCCCTTGTCTGGTCCATACATCTTTATTCCATCAATGACAGAATTCTGATACCAAAAGGTCTTTGCTTAATGATCTCAACTCCTTATAGACAAGAAGTATAACTCTTATTTTTTATCATTAACTTAAACTTTAAGGTTTTCCTTCTTGCTGCTACTTTCATGAGACACTCTATTTTCTAATTGCGTGTTTTCACTAGCTTCTGTCCCCTGTGCCTAAATCTAGCTAAAATTCCACTCTCAACAAGAAGGCTTTGTTGGTCCCCATTAATACTATGCCTCTGAGAATATCTCCAGGTTATTCTGGTCCCAAAAGTCTTAGTGCATTTTTTTTTTAAAGTAAGTATCTGGCTTATACACAGGTATTTGTATCTTACCTCTCATATTAGATTGTGAGCCTCTTGAAGGCAGGTGCTATTTCTGCATTTCTTTGTATACGCAGTGCTTAGAATGATGTCTGTCACATTGTTTGGTCATGACCAACTCCTCATGACCCCATGGACCAATGCACAACCAATAGGTTTTCTTGATGAAAATACTGGAGTGACTGATCATTTCTTTCTCCAGCGGATTAAGGCTGTAACTTGCCCAGGGTCACTGAGTTAATGAGTGTCTGAGGTCAAACTTGAACTCAGGTCTTTCTGACTCCAGACCCAGTAGCACTCTATCCAATGAACCACCTAGCTGCCTCCATCTGTCACGTAGTAGGTGCTTAATAAATGTCAGCTGACTTGAACAAGGCATTAAAAAGTTAGGCTGTGAATGTGCTGGACTTAGAGTTAGCAACACCTGAGTTCAGAGCCTGAATTTCAGACCTTTTACTATCTATGAGCAGGTTACTTAATCTTACTGGGTCTCAGTTTCCTAATCTGTGAAAATGGAGGAGAGGTTGATCTCAATGTCCACTGATATCCTTTCCAACTCTGAATCATGCTCATTTCATCCCAGCATAATGAGATGAAAGAGACCTTGGTGATGAACTGGTCTAGTCAATGCTTTCATTTTATGGCTGAGGCTCAGTGTGGTTAAGTCAAATTTGAAGGTAGGTCTTGTGAGAGCAACAGGCCCTGCTCCACTATCCCACACTGTCTGTCTATGTAAGTCTTGCCAATGCTCAGTGACTTATAAGAACAACAAGTCTTATATCATACTGTCTTTAAAGTTTGCTTTACGTACATTATCTCATTTTAGGTTCACAACACCTTTGCAGGGCATTTTATCCGCCCCCCCCCTCCCCCAGCCTCTCTCTCATAGCCAATTTAGGCTTATGGAGGTTAAGTGGAAATCTTAGCTTTCTTCAAGGCTCAGCTCCAGCGCTGAGTCTTCTAGGAGGTCTGTCCTGATTCCCCTAGCTGCTAGCCAAAACCACTTTGCATTTATTTCCCATTTCCACATCTGTGGACATCCTGATTCCCCCAGATGTTAATTGTTAGTACTGAAATTACTTTTTGTATTTATTGATCTCTGGAAAACTAGAATATAAGCTCCTTCAGGGCAGGGACTATTTCATTTTTGTCTTTGTAGTCGCAGAACTTAGTTCAGGTGTCAAGACATTGTAGACACTTAATAAATGCTAGTCGGCTTGAATTGGATTGTGATATTAATGCCCCATGACTACTAAGCATCAGAGATAGAATTTGAACCCAAATCTTGTCTTACTCCAAGTCTGGCACTTCATTGATTCATTCCCATTACTACTCTAATGAAGTTCAGTTGCTTGAAATTCCAGAAACTTCATGTATAGTGGGATTTGCCCAGTGACATGGTCCCACTGCATAGATTTATAGAGGCCTGAGGCTGGGAGTTAGGCACGTCAAAGGAACCAAGCCACGTCTCGAGCTAGGTTTCAAATATTTGGGGCTTGGCATAGTCTCCAAATTCAAAATACATTTTGCAGCGGCATTTTTCCCTTAATTGTTAAACACTTATGTATTTTCAAGGAAATTTAACCCACATGTTTATTATTTAATTTACATTTAACTATGAATTAAAACCCATTTCATAAAATACAATGTTTAAGAGGTTGGTGGGTAGTTTCTTTCTTAGGAATAAAAAGTCTTGGTTCAGTCCAAACTAAATAAAATCTCTAGCTAACAGACCTGAATTGTGTTTGATACAGAATCTGTGAGTTATGACAGGGTTCTAAAATTGACTCAGTGACTGAAATGCTGTGTGTACCCTTGACCCTCTCAGGAGTTACATGATTCTGAAGATTTTCTGTGGCTAAACCTTCCCTCCCAAGTTGTGGGACCTCTTTCTTATGCTCATACAGTGAAACAAACTCTGTCCCAAACCCAACATCTTTTCAACATGGCAGGCTGAATTCTGTTGACGCAGGCAAGGCAATTTTTCACACCCCAAATTATTGTGTGTGGGTGAGGTCTTTTGGCAACTAGCCCTGCTGCCTGACTTTCTCAAGAGGAGAGGTGGTCACCACCCTATTCTCCAGGAAACTCAAAAGCTCTGTCATGGTGACCTATGTTTTATGGATTTGACAAAGAGAACTTGGCTGTAGGGACATCAGCTGTTTTCTTGAAGATGTCCTTGGGCAACAGTAAATAAGCTGAGACCTTCTCCGCTAAAATCTGAGACATCATTTTACATTAAACAAGGAGGTGATGGTGCAGGGTGAGAGAAATTAAATGTCATTTTTGCACTTTTTTTTTAATAAAAAGATTGCTGAATGCCACCACAGGCAGAGCAACGAATGGTCTGAAACAACTCTGTTCAAGTGGATGTGAGGATTGTCTCGGAGATTATCCATCTCTCTGACAACAGAAAATGCCCTGAAATGAACAAGGGTTTTGAGAACAACATAAAGGAGAACATAAAATTGAAATGAACATTTGACAGGATATAGTCTCATGTTCACAGATTTTTATAGTGGCCAAATATAAGAATTTAAGGACCCAATATTCCAAGAAATGAAATCTGGAAAAATGGTATAGAGTCTGCCAAATGGCTATTCCTAAAGGGATGTCTGAATACTCTCTTGCTCAAGATGTTTCAATGACTCCCATTGGCTTCTGAGATAAATTGGAAACTCCTGTTTGTTTTTCACAGTCTTGTGTTTGCCTGTCTTTCCAAGCTGATTATATGTTATTATGTTTCTGGCTTGATTACCCAGAATTCTATCTATCTCTTGAGAACCTTTGTGCAGGTAGGGTCCCCGACCTGGAGCATTCTTCTTGCTCACTTCTGCCTCCAGGAAGCCTTGGCTTTCTTCAAAACTCAGCTCAAGTCCTTCATGAAACCTCTCCTGAGTTCCCCAGTGGTTAATGATTAGTAGCCACAGAAATAACTTTGTTATTTATTGCAGGGATTTGGTATTGATTTATCCATGCAGATGCTGATTTTCTTCCAGCAGACTATAAGTTCTTCAACAGCAGGGATTGTTTTCTTTTTATATTTGTGCCCCTAGCACCTAGAACACTGCTTTGCACATAGTAGGTGCTTGAATTCTTGCTGAATTGAATTCAATTCCATACTCCATGAAAGGCTTATGTCTTAAAAGGGCAGAATTCTTTTCCTCTTCTAGAATTATAGAATCACAAAATCTCAGTTAGAAGGGACCTCAGGAACCATTTAGTCTAATTTGTACCTGAATAAGATCATCTCTTTATGCCAGGAGTTCTTAATTTCAGGTCCATGAATTCCTTTCATGACAGATTTAAGGGTGATGGTAGTCCATGAACTTGAATAGGAAAACATTAAATTTTTCCTATCACTAAGTACTACTGGATATTTAGAATTTCCTTCAGTTGCTTAAAAACATGAATCTGAGAAGGGAGCTGTGGGCTTTGTCAGATTGCCGAAGGCATCCATGAGACAACAAATGTTAAGAACCCTTGTCTAAACTGTCCCGACCAGTGGTCATCCAACCTCTGCTTGAGGGAGAAACCATTACCCCTCAGAGTCAGCCCTTTCTCCTTTCAGACAGCTCCGAGTGCCAGGATGTTTTTGTTTATATTATGTCACAATTTGCCTTGTTGTACCTGTCCTCCATTGCTTCTAGCTCTGTCTTTGGAGGTACAAGCAAAATTAGACTAATCTGAAGCATAGATCCTTCGAGAAGATTCTTGACCTCTTGATATGTAACATCAAGGAGACATACAACTGGTAAAAAACAGCTTGTCTAATCCTGTAGCAAGAATGGAAGATCACAGTTGGGCAGTCCTGGGCTCCCCTGAAATTCATAGGCAGGGACAGCAGTTGCATCCCTTCGTCATCCTTCACCAGGGTAGAAACACCTGAGTTTAGCATCTAGTTACCAAGAATTATTAATTTAAATGGTAAGGCTACCAAATGGAATGTGTGCCTCCTCCCCCTGGTTACCTCTCCCTAGATGAACTCCTCCCTTCCCTCTTTCTAATGACTCACCCAGAAAGTTAGCTTGTCTTCAGTCACTGACCACATGGCATCGTATTGCAGATACTTTCCCTGCCACTGACACCTTAAATAAATTTGTCTGAAAACATTGATCTCCAAAAAGGAAAGAGGAAATGGATCCATATGTACAAACTATTTATTAATGACTCTTTCTATTGGCAAAAAACTAGAAACCAAGGGGGTGCCCATTGATTAGACTATATAGAGATTCATTAATATTTCAGATGGTATCTATTACAATAGTCCAGGTTTTGATGCTCTCCATTCTCCACAGAGGCTCTTCCAGAACTTTGCATGCCTCCTCAAATTTCCCATGGTTGCCCCTTCCCCTTCTCTCTCAGCTGAGAACTTTGCTTTATATATTATAAAAAAATTCAGGCCATTTGCCATGAGTTCGCTCTTCTCCTCTTTCATCTTTTACTACTCTGGTTCTCTTCTCCCACAATCTCTTCCTTCCCTCTTGTCTCACATGATGAAGCGACCTCACTTCTTACCAAGGCTCTGTGTTAATTCCTCCGTGTTAAAGCAAACCAGTTCTATCCTGTCCCCTCCAACAGATTGCCTCCTCTGGCATCTCCACTCTTTCACTTATTTTCAATCTCTTCCTGTCTACTGGTTCTTTCCCTTTTGCCTATAAACATTTGCATATTTCTCTCATCCTGAAAAAACCCTCATTTGAGTCTTCCATCCCCACTAACTATCATCCTTTGTTTCTGCTACCCTTTATAGTTACATGTGAAAAGGTGGTCTACAGCAGATACCTCTACTATCTTTCCTCTCACTATCTTCTTAGTCTCTTACAATCTGGATTCTGACTTTGTCCTTCCACTATGCTCCCCAAAGTTACTCATGATCTCTCAGTCACCAAGTTCTTTTCCAAAACTTTTTTCATCCTCCTTCTCTTTGACCTCTTTGCAGCCTTTGTCGCAGGCATTGTTGATCACTTCTTGATACTATCTTCTCTCTAGGTTTTCAGGACACCATTCTCTCCTGGTTCTGATTCTATCTATCTGACCATTACATCCCTGTTTTCTTACTGATTCTCTTCTAGATCACACCCTCTAACCAGAGGTATCCTTCAGTGTTATGTCCTGGATCCTCTTTTCTTTATCCTCTATATGACTTTACTTGGTAATCTTGGCAGCTCCCATGAGAACTGATGACTTTCAGATCTACCTGTCCTGTCCCAACCTCTCTGCTGACCTCCAATCTCACATCTCCAACTGTCTTTCAGACCTCTCAACAGGATGCCCAGTAGATATCTGAAACATGCCCAAAGCTAAACTCATCATCTTTTCCCATAAACCCTCTGGACATTTTCTCTGACTATCCCCCCATGCCTAGAATGCTCTCTCTCTTCCATTCTATGTGCTGACCTCCCTAGCTTCCTTTAAGTCCCAACTAGAATACCTTCTTTTACTAGAAACCTTCCTCAACCTCCCCCTTCTCCCCCCCCCCCCCTTTTCCTTGTTTTTTATCCCTAGAGCTTAGCTTAGTGCCTGGCACATAGTAGGCACTTAGTAAATGTTTACTGATTAATGTAACCAACACAAAGGAATTTGGATGAACTCCCTTACTATAGGGACTCCCTTTTCTTTTTGGACTTTGTGCTGCAATGATGATATTCATTGATGATAAAGACATTGCCCTATCTGAGGACCACTCTTGATATGAATAACATGAGGGTTGTTGAACAGACTTATCACTATTGTTGCAGCTTTCAAGGGAATGGGATCATCGATTTGGAATTGAAAGGGACCTGAGAGGTCATCTAATTGTATACCCCCCCTTATTTTACACATGAGGAAACTAAGGCCCAGAGAGGTTAAGGGACCAGCCCAATGTCATCTAAGGAGCAAGTGGAGTGGCCAAGATTTACACTAAGATTACATAACTCTGAGTTCAATAATTTTCAATATTGTGTCATTATGATACATTTGTGGAGGATAACTTGATGATGATAGTGTGTCACTGTGAGTCATGGAACACTACAGAGTCTAAAGACTTAAAGTTGAGAGTCACCCAAAGGGTAATGGGATGGAGCATGGGGAGTGTGAGTAGCCTGTCAGTGAAGTGTTGCATACTTTCATGCAAGATATCACCAAAAAGATGATTGACAAAAGAAGAAGCTGGAGTAGTTATGTGACAGTAGTGATGGAAAGCCCATGAGCTACATCGGCATCCACAAAACCATCAAGAATACTGGAGGAAGGTCTTTGAAATTTTGAGGAGCACCCCTCCAGTGGAAGATTTATGGAAATATGTGGGAAAGAGTCACACAATAAGAACGCAAAGGTGGATTACAGTACATACTGATAATGAATCGCAAATATCCTGATTATGGAAAGCATCTTGTTAAAATTATTAAAATTTAAGTAAATAATAAATTAAACCATTTCAATAAATAATTATTAAAATTATTTTAAAGTAAACATTTAAAAAAGCACTCTGTCTCTCAATCTCTTGCTGTCTCTCCCTCACTTTTTACAATCTGTTTTTAAACATAAAAAAATCATTTTTAACACCAATATTCTCCCAGTGATTCTATATGGTTATAAATCATGGTGAATTGTGATTTCTGAAGAATCCATTGAAGGTAAATCAGAGGTCAATAGAGAGATGCATGTTGCTCACCAGCTGACTCTAAGACAAAGTTATGGATAGGAGTCTGATCTGCATAAATGGATGGGCTTTCTGAGTTGGAAGTTGCATAAACTGATGAAATTAAAGTCCGAAGATCTGCCTTTCCCAATAGATACAGAGAAACAAGGATACGTAGAAATTGAGAGAAAAAGAAAGGGAGAGAGAGAGAGAGAGAGAGAGAGAGAGAGAGAGAGAGAGAGAGAGAGAGAGACAGACAGAGAGAGAGACAGAGAGAGAGAGAGACAGAGACAGAGACAGAGACAGACAGAGACAGACAGAGACAAAGACAGAGAGACAGAGAGAGACAGAGACAGAGAGACAGAGAGAGAGTGTGTATTGTAGCATACATAGCAGCCACACCTGGGCAAAACCATCTCAGCAGATGGACCAAATAATACTGAAGGAAATTGATGGGCCTCAAACCCATTGGTGAGTTATTGGGATATCTACCCCAAGCATGTAAAGATTTCCCCTGGCCAAATGGATGAATGAGAACAATTTGTTCCAAGGGCCATGAAGGCACTGAATCAGGTGTTGCAGAATGCTTAGAGTTCGATCAGATAAGAAAGACACCAAGGTCATCCTCTGCAACCTGGGCCATCGTCAGCCATTCTGACTTTTGTCCTGCCACTGAACTTCAATGACTCTGGAAAAGAGAGTGTGACTGATAACTTTGTGCAACTCTGCCTCACTTAAATCAAATTCACACACAAGTCAAGACATATCCCATTATGTCACTGGTCCTCTTTGGAAATGAAGGATGAACAACAGACTGTAGCTCTGTCCTAGGCTCTGCTCTAAAGACTAGAAGTTGACGAGAAGTGGATGAGCTGCAGTGGCAGGAAGAGCTTCCTGTTCTTGGAGTTCCATATATTAACAACGTCACTCCTTAGTTCTCATCTCTATAAAGAGACAGGGACAGGGACAGAGACAGAAATGCTAGAAATATGTATTATATACATATTATACATATATGTATATGTATACATATTATATACATGTAGGAATATGTCATACTATAGAACATATGTATAGTGTGTGTGTGTATATATATGTGTGTGTGTGTATATATACATACATGTGTATTTCTTTCTACATCACATATATACTAATATATATTTATATTCCTTTGTATGGCTGTATGTGTGTGTATGTGTATGCATACACACACTTTAGATATATACTTTTGTGGTTGTTGTTCAGGTGTGTCTGACTCTTTGTGACCCCATCTGGGGTTTTCTTGGCAAAGATTCTGGAGCAATTTGCCATTTCTTTCTCCAGCTCATTTTACAAATGAGGAAACTGAGGCAAACAGGGTTAAGTGACTTGACCAGGATCAAATAGTTAGTGAGTATCTGAGGCTGGATGTTAACCTAGGTCGAACTCACTCCAGAGCCAGCACTCTATTCAGCTTCCTAGCTGCCTCCAGACATATACTATAGCACACACATATATACATACATACATATATGCTGTGCATTTCTCTATACAGGCTACTATATAGTTAATATATAGTATAACATCATAACACATTATTATATATTACTATATGTAATATATATTTATATTATAGAAATAAAATACTATATGCAGTATATTACTGTATCCCTATAATTTCTTTATGTAGAAAATGCACACACGTAACTTCTATCATCTCTGTCTCTACCCCCGTCTCTGTCTCTATTTCTTTCTCTACTTCACGGATAAAGATGGGACCTGTGACTTCATTAATACCAGCACAACACATACCTATATATGTATTTATATATATGTATGCATACATGTTTGTGGATATTGTTCATATGCATATAGACATATATAGGCATACATACATGTATGTATATGGACACATATAGGGGTAGACATATATCCACCGGGTAGATAACATCAAATAAAAGATTTTTCAGATATGGAGAGATACCTCTATAGTTGAAGAAGACGTTAACTGTCATCTATCTATCCCAACCCTCTTATTTACAGATGAGGACACTGAGGAGCAGGGAGTTAGAATGGCTTGCATCGTGGATCCTGATATTTGCTTAAAATTACTTTGAAAAATAGCAACACGTAGTGTAGCAATGAACACTCGGGTTTTCTTTCAAACATTCAACAAGACAAAACAACACTTGGGTAAGTAAAGGAAATTTTGGGAGGCAAATGTCATTTCTTTGGACATCCCAAGTGTTCCCTGGGAACCCAGGGCTAGTCCAGAGCATAGGAACTAGACTGAGCCCTGGGAATCTTGGGTGAGGAATCAAGAAGAGGGTGTGCACACATGTGTCTGTATGTGCATTCTTTGTGAGCCCAACCATTCCCAAATGCCATTTCAAACATCCAGGCTTTTTACACTGAATAAGTCAAATTTCTTCCCTACTTTCTAAGGAGAACAAGTTTAACAAGTTCCTTAAAAGTCTCTGTTTTTCTAGGGCAAACATGCCGGCTTGCCACCTTTGGACTCTTCCCATATGCAGAAGTTTTTGTAGAAAAGGGTTTGCTTAGTAGTTTATTGATTCCTTACAGAGATTTATCTCTGAATATTATACCTTCACGCTATCTACAAAGGCAGGACATTCGCCTTAACTTTTGCACGATACGCAAAAGAAAGGGTCCTGATAAGAATGCCTTAACTAGCCAGTCATAATACACAAAACTGCCTTGGTTTGGTTTCTTCCCCAGCCACCCACCAAATCCATGAGTAGGCCTGTTAGAATTCAATATCCATTCATTTTTATTGTGTGATGGATAAAGTCTGTTTAATAACTCTTTGCATTTTTTTAAAACCAAACTCCTTAGATAAGGAGCTTTGGAGACTTTACAGTAACATGTCAGAGAGTATTGTCTGCATTGCATAAGGGGGCAGGACTAGCATGGGAGGAACCCCCTCCCCATTTGGCTGCAGATGCAGTGGCTCAGATGAGAGTAAAACCCAGGCCTTCTGGAGTTCTCGATTCCGGGCCTCTATCCACTAGGGGACACTCCCTCTCTCTGTAACTTCAATGGTCAGTGGCCCCTTTAATATCAGAGCACATTATTTTTCTTGCCGTTCCCTTCTCCCAGACTAATTACCAACATCCTGGGCAGCCCAATCTCTTCATAATTTGGACAAGTATTGAGAAATATAGGGCAGAGATAAAAAAAAAATCTGACCCATATTTCTCTTTCACTACATTTCTTCTCAATACAATACACTTTTAAGAAATGCAAATACTCTTTGTAAAACTTTCTTCTCAAAATCTATGAAAAATTCTGCCAGCCTATTAGTCTATGGAATCCCAAACTGACAGACCAGAGTTGAGAGTAAAAGAAAAAATTACTTCAGCATTCTCACATTCAGTGCTCCTTTGAATTCACCCTGGAGTCCTGGGTGAGAAGCAGTAGAGAAGCTGAGAGACCTTGGCTAAGAGTATTGTTTGAAATCCTTCCGCCTTCCTTATGCTAGTTGTGTGACCCTGAGCAAAGGGCTTCATCTCTCATTTCTCTACCTCACAAGATTGCTTTGAGGATCCAAACTGATATTGCATATAAACTGCTATATATGGATGAGCTATTGTTAATGTGTGTGTACATGTGTGTGTGCATTTGCGTGTGTGTACATGTTTTTAAAGAATAACATTGGTCTCATTGGATCATAGACTTAGGGACCTTAGACATCATCTAATCCAACCGTCTCTTTTTACAGATGGGGAAACCAAGGTTCAGAGGGGTTAAGTGACTTGCCTGTGATGACACAGTAAGAAAGCATTTAAGGTAGGATTAGAACTCAGGTCTTCTTGACTCCAAGTCCAACACTCTGTATAAGTCCAGCCACCAAATATTACAGGATCTGACTCTAATATTCCAGGCAATGAAACCTGGAAAATGATGTTGAATTACCTTTCTTATGAAAGGTTTAGGTATTGAAGGTAGGAATTCTTATGTTTTTCTGGAGTTACAGAATCAGATAATCTAAACTAGGATTTCAGTGGCCATCTGCTTCAAACTGTACCTGAAAAAGGTCCCTTCTCAAACACATCCAACAAACAGTCCTCCCTATTTACTTCGAAGAAATGTAATAAGGGGGAAACCCCCTCTTTCCTAGGGCATCCTATTCACTTTTGAAAAGGCACTCATTATTAGGAAGGTTTTTCTCATATCAAACCTACATCTATCTTTGCAGCTTCAACCCAGTGGTCCCCATCCTGCCATCTGAGGCCAAACAGGTGGGTCCTTTTTTCACATGACTGGTTTCAAATACTTGAACACCCCTCCTCCCAAAGCACACAAATCTTCTCTTTTCCAGGATAAGGATTTTTGGTTCCTTCAATCAAGTTTCATCTAAAATGACTGTAAGGCCTTTATTATCCTGTCTACCCTCTTCTGCACTGTCTCCAGATTTTTGTTATCATTTCTAAACTAGGGTACCCTTACAGAACACAATACTCCAGGTCCTCTCCCATAGGGCAAAATCAAGTGGGACTAGCTCTTTCTTGTTTCTTAGATTCAATGACTCCCTTAATTCAGTCTACAATCCCCTTGAATCTTTTTGCCTGTCATAGCAGAATACAGCCACATTCTGGCATTGGAGTCTACCTCGAACCCAAGACCTTTTTAGATAAACCAACCCTACCCCCACCATGTGCTTATAAAACTAATTTTTAAAAATCTAACTGTAGGATATTAGACTATGACCTTCTTGAGGGCAGTGATTGTCTTTTGCCTTTGTACCGAGCCCTTAGTATGGTGCCTGCCATATATTCTGTGCTTAATAAATACTATACTTCTCTCTATTACATTTCATCTTCTTATGTTCAGCTCAATTTTCTGGCCTGTTGTACCATGTTTTAATCCTGGCTTTCTCAACTATTATATTGGCCATCCAAATTCATGTTAAGTTTTGGGTCCAGTATGGGCCCAAAATCCTTAAAACACAATTTTTTTTCAGTACTCGCAAATACATACTGTGTTGTCTGCTTTTTCCAACAGTTTCATTCCCTGAATATCATGCTTAGTTTCTGTGTATACCTTCAGTTTGCAAAATTTATTTGAAACTACAATCCTGTTATCTAAAGGTTTATCTTCCATGGTATGGTCTTGATGTCACTCCTGACCTTAATAAGCAACTTCTAGCTTTCATTCCATAGAAAGGTAGGGAGGAAATGAGCATTAACTAAGTATTTACTTTGTGCCAGGCACTGTGCAAAACACTTTAAAAATATTATCTCATTTGATCCTCATAACAATTCTGGATGGCAGATACTATTATTATCCCCAATCCCAGAGGAAACTGAGGCAGGTAGAAGTTGTGACTTGCCCAGGTTTAGGCAGCTAGTATGTATCTGAAGCTGGATTTGAACTTAGGTCCTCCTAACTCCAGGCCCAGAGCTCTATCCACTGCAACACCATGTTGATGGAGGCATTCGGCATTGCTGGACCAAGGATTTGCTCCCATGGAATGGCTTTTGTTGTCACCTTGTCACAATTCATTCAATCAACGAGCATTTATTAAGTGCTTACTATTTGCCATGAATTGTAACATTGCTTCAAACTCAACAAAACGGCAGTTCAGATTTTAGACTTTACCTTAGCAGCACCGCCATCATAATTCACACCATACCTTGGCCCTCTAGCTTTTTCCTTTGCTTACCAAAGGGCTTTGTAATTTGGGCAAACATAGTGCCCTAAATAGCAGGTATTTGGGGATGAGGGTAGGTAGAAGAGGGCTTTGCCTCCCTGGAGAGTCAATGTTCTGTAGTGGACAGAATAATATACTTGGAGTCAGAAAGACATGAGTTCAAATTCTCCTTGAGTTATTTACTAACTGTGTAGTTCTAGGCAAATCACAACTTTTCTAGGCCTCATTTTCTCATCTATAAAACAAGGCAGTTGGACTTGATGATGCCTCAGGTGCCATCCATGTGATGTCTATGACTCTGTGAAACATGGGCACCCAGATTCCTTTACCTGGGAGATATGGTAGGATTCTCTACCATCCCCAAAACAGAAGAAATTTAATGGTGTTTTAAGAAAGTCTATGTTTTAAAAAATAGAGACACATTTCTTTAGTGAGTAAAATTCATTCCATGATGTGTCACCTCTATCAGAGTTTAGTCACTGCTCCCTAAAGTGAAGGGATTGGGGATCGTTTGAGGGGCAGGGAAAGAAAGGAATAGAAGTGTCCTAAAACCACTGCTTTTATTTCTGCAGTTATCAGCAAATATTAGCTCTTTCCTTTGCTCCTCCAATATGATCCCTACCTCCTTACCTACTCTTTTGTTGCTTTTCTAAGCTGGAATGCCTTCCTCATTCCTTTCCACCAATTCAAGTCCTACAGAAGGTAAGGTCCTTAAGTCCATGACTGTTAATCATTTTGTTACTTTATATATTTTTGGACTACATACTTATATACCTACAAGTTGTCTTTTCCAATGGTGTGTTAGTTTCTTGAAGGAAAGGTCTGTTTAATCTTGGTCTTTGTATTCATCTAGCTAGCTTAGCACAGTGTTTGGCACATAGTGAAGGCTTAACGCTTACTGAGTGAATTGATAAATCACATCTTTCAAGATATAATCTGATTAATGCCCTAAAAATAGACCCTTTCTCCCAGTAACCTTCCCCTAGTCTCAGGTCTCCTATGCCCCGAGGCATGAGTCTAGTTTGCATGGTGTTTTCATCTGATCCAGAGGTGTGACTTTGAAACTGTTCATTAATAAGAAAAAAAAGCAGCTGTGCAGTTCTACCTCACATTCAGATTAGAAAAGATGGCAAAAGAAGAAAAGGACAAATGTTGGAGGAATTGTAGGAAAACAGGCACACTAATGCATTATTGGTGGAGTTGTGAATTCATCCAGTTGTTCTGGAAAGCAATTTTGAACTGTATCCCCAAAGTTACTAAGCTGTATGTATACTCTTTGACTCATTTATGACACTACTAGTCCTATAGACCCAAAGACATCTAAGAAAAAGAAAAAGGACCCATACAAAGATATGTATGGCAGCATTTTTTGTAGTAGCCAAAAACTGGAAGTGGAGGTGGTGCTCATCTATTGGGGAATGACTCAATGAATATGAACATGAAAGGATATTATTGTGCCATAAGAAAGGAAAAAATGCACAATTTCAGAGGAAGGAGCCTGATCTGGTACAGGGTGAAACAAAGAAAAGAGAATAATTTAGAAAATGGCAACAATACTATATAGGAAAAAACCTTGGAAAGACTTTAGAATGAATGCTCATTAGAGCAATGAGAAACCACGAGTCCAAAGGCGTGAAGGTGATCACAGCTTCAGCTTCCTCCTAGAGAGAGAAATGGTGGATTGAAAATTCACAATGAGACATGCAGAGTTGGACGTGATCAATGAGGTTTTGTTTTTCTAGATGATGCATATTTATTTGAGGTTCTTGTTATTTTTTAATTCAATATGGCAGGAGGGTTGTGAGAGGGATCGATACAAATTTTTTTTGAGATAGGAAATTTGCTATTTGGTTGCAACTTCTGTATACTTAAATATGGCCTTTTTTTCTTTTGCCTTGAGAGAATGTAAGTTCCTTGAGAGTAGGGACTGCTTCACTTTGTCTAATAACACAATGCCTGGCCTGTGGTAGGTATTCAATAAAAAGTTATTAATTGACTAATTGATTTACTACCAGAGAAGTGCTGCTATGAATATTTTGACACATAAACTCACTTAAATTTGACCTCTGCTTAGCATCACCAGTGGGTACCGGGAAGGTTTGGGTTCAAGTTTCACCTCTGATACATCCTGGCTGGGTGACCCTGGGTAAGTCACTTAACCTCTTAGAACTCTAGCCAACTCTCTAATATTAAAGGTTACAGGAAGGAAAGCAGCCTATATTGGTGGAAGGTTTCCTCCACCACTTAGGAATTCCCTATGCCAATGAAATTATTCCCTCTACAATCCCTCTCCCTGGAATCACCAAGCAGCCACAGTTGATAACTGGATAGCAAATGCAGCTTTATTTCAGGCTGATACTTGGAAAAAAGTAGAAATGATCCCAGAGGGCCAAAGGGCAATGGACGCCTGAAGTCTGTCCCAGTGGCCTTTGTTGACTATATAATATAGGGGTTGAACAAGCCAGGAAGGTGATACTTAGAAGCCCTGCCCTTGGGAAAATTTGGAACTGAAGAAGCTATTAATCCTAAGCTGTAAATTTCTTTCCCCCCTGAGAGCGATTTCTCACCTTACCATATTAATTTAGCTGCAACAAAACACTAGGTGAATGGCTGTCAGGAGCTGCTGCATCCATCCTTGGTGGGCGGGAAGTCTTAAATTAGCCGGCTGACAAAGAGGAGGGGGAAGTCTAAGCTTCTGGCCCCGCTGTCTGAAATCTACAAGACATGCCGGTTACCCGGGGACTGGCTGACCCAAAGGTCTGGCTCCTATTGCTGGGTGGAGTTGCCTCCCTCCTCATCATGGGTAACTTGGCTGCTTTGCAAGATCAGACTTCCCAAATTAACTGGCTTTGGTGACAGCAAAAATGCCTCCCTGTCCCCTGAAGCTAGATTCTCCACCCTGAGTGAGAAGTAAGAAGCAGGGCCCAACACCAGAACAGGTGTTTAACGGGAAGCCGGGAGGCAGAGGGCTTCCACACGCAGGGGCCTGGGTTAAATTGCTGGGGGGGGATTTGGTGAGATGATAAGCTTTCATTACTGCTAAGGAAAATTAAAGGCAGATTCTGCAAGAGTGAAACAGGGAGCTTAGAAGGTCACGTGTGCTCGTGGGCTGGGCTGCCTTAACCCTTTGTACAGGCTCAGGGAGATCTGGGCCTTTTGTCACCCTAGAAGCCTGTGCTCAGAAAGGATGCTGGGGATATTTGGCTCAGCCATGGATTCCCACTTGGTTGATATTGTCCTTTTCTGCTAGACACACGTACTTTATGTACAACTTTATGTACATATGAACATACATATATAAACACATTATAAATATATATGTGCATACACATATGTGCATAACACAGGTGTATATGTATATATTATCATCCTACATGCACATGTTACGTACATATATTAACACATACGTTACACTTACACATACATATGTATATACATGTATGTATATATACAACCTGGTCTCTGAAAAAAAAGTAACAGGACACTCTTAAGTTTAATTTGCACAATTAAGATTTTCTCCATTTTGTCCCCATATGTAATGTTTGATTATTTGTGAAGCATAAAAAAAAACCTCTAATTCCTCTTCACCCCCTTCATTTTACAGATAAGAAAATGAACATCTGCTAGGCTGAAGTGATTTGCCCAAGATCACAGAAGTAGTGAGTGTTTAAGCCAGAATTGGAACCCAGTTTCTTAGACTTCAGAGTGTGTACTCTTTCCACGGTAGCTCAAGACTTCTTCAGTTCTTTGTTCTCACTGTGAGTTGGAGGTCACAATGGTACCTAGCCCAGAAATGGGTGGGAGATAGGGGAAGAGAGAAAGAGAGAGAAAGAGATGAGGAGGGACAGGATGAGGGAGAGAGAACAGCTTAACAATGGATCCTGAAGTCAGCGTACTGGGGTGCAATCTGTTGTCTTTATGCCTACTCTGCCTGCCAGGTTTGGGTGGGGGAGAACTAGGGGTGCTTGTTTGCAGATGGGGGAAAGTCAGGGTGCACAGGAGCCATGAGATCTTGATTAAGTCAAGAGCAAGTTTGGAGTGCCCTAGAACTCCCCAGAAGTTCTCACCTTTCTGGGCCAAAACTTTTCCTGTCCAAACCTCCCAGCCCCCTTCACTAACTACAGAATGACTTACCAACAGCCCATCCGCAGACTTTGAGCAGGAAGTTTCCAGATCAAATGAGGATACATTCCATACATACCTACGTACATACATACTTACATGCATACATGCATACATACATACATGTTTTAAAGAAGGATATAGTTTGGGTGTTTTACAAAGGCACTGCTTGAGCACCTCCTATTTCCAAAGTTAAGTCTGACCAGAATTTAAATTCCATCACCTGCAAACACTTAGTTATAAATCAGGGACTTGGCAAAGAAAATATCCTGGGCTCAGACTTGGTCTTGGGAATGTTTTAAGAGAGTCACACATTGGGAAATCAGTAGAATGCGCGGCCTTGAGGGCAAGAACCCTTTCTTTTTGCTCTCTGTATCCCCGGCCTCTAGCACATAGTAGGTAGGTATCATGTATGTTGAATTGAGTTCTGTTGTATTTGATCGATCAATAAGAGGTGTCAGAATTTATGCAGTGCTTCAAGGTTGTCAATAAAGTACAGATATCTCATTAGACCTTCACAACAGACGTGAAGTCAGAGCTCAGATTATCTTCATTTTATAGAGGTGGATACAGCTAGTGTCTGAAGCAGAATTTTAAGCAAGGACTTCCCAATTCCAAGTCCACTCTGTAGCCTCAACAATCATGTATGAGATGCCTCCCATGTGCCAGGGGATGCTCTAGGTGTTGGGGATAGAAAGACTTGCCCTCCAAGAGTCACCATTCTCTTGGGAGAGAGAAGATACAACAACAATAGTAACTAACATTTATATGACACTTTGAGGTTCTCAAAGCACTTTACATATGTGATTCATTTGACTGTGGTAACAACACTATGAGATAGATATTATTATCCCCATTTTGCGGATCAAAAGACTAAGACTGATTGAAGTTAAATAAATAATAATAATGATGATAGCTAACATTTATGTAGTGCATACTATGTGCTAAATGCTTTACAATTATTATCTCGTTTGATCCTCACAACAATCCTGGGAGGTAGGTGCTACAACAAAAATAATTAATAATAATAATAAAATTATTTTTAAAACCCCATTTTATAGGTAAGGTAAATGAGGCAAATAGAGATCAAGTGATTTGTCCAGGGTCAAGCAGTAAATATTTGAGATGAGATTTGAACTCTTGCCTTTCTAACTCTATGGCCAATGCTTTTTTCACTATACAAGATGTATTTTAAAGAAATACAAGGTAGTTTGAGAAGGAAGAAGATTAGCAGAGAGGGTATGAGAATCAGGAAAGGTATTACTGAACTAGTAAGAGCCTAGATTTCCCAGAGATTCTCATTCGGGGGGGACTCTCTGAGTCTTACATTTCCTTATGCCAAAGTCATCCTGGCAATTCATTAATCTTTTCTTGTTATTCTTTATCTGACTTGGGTTTCTTCCTCCATAACCTTTCTAACAGAATGCCAAGGTTCTCCATCTGGTATCCTCAAGGGAAGGCATGGCACCATTAAATCAGCCTAGGATCTTTCTTTTCAGGTGAAACATAAAGGGCTAACGTGCAATGCAAGTCATTGGGCACCACGTACAGTGGACTAAAAGTTTATCAATCCTAGCATCTCTTCTCCCTTTATTTAAAAACTTCTCTCTGTCAGTAACTCACTTATCTATGCCAACCACTGGAGGTTTTCAACCAATATTTTTCAAGCCTATTATGTTTGTGTAGCTTCTGTGTCTGTCTGTCCCAATAAGGCCCTTTTGAGGCTCTCTCTACAGTCATCTAACCCTCTGTTTCTTGTGCCATCTTTGCCTGTTTGCAGCCACATAGGGCAAATTGCAATAATCTTAGAGGATTCCCTGACAAAAGGATTTCACCATCATTTCCAGGTGTCTTAGAGAATGACACAACTCCCTCCTATTTCTCAGGCCCATTCTCGCAACCTGGCTCCCAACGATCTCTTTTTTCTATCCTCCAGAAAGAAAGCAACTTGTTGGGTGGTGACCCGTTTTGCTGCTTTGGTAATGGCCAGAAACAATAAATCTCATGCGTTCCAATCCCTTCCTGGATGTGATGGGTTTGGTGGTCTGATTCCTATGAGACAGACTTGGCTGCCTTGAAAAATCAATCCATGTTAAAACATATATGCATAATAAATATTCATTTATATACTATACATAATATAATGCATTATAATATGAGAGAGACATAGACAGCAGACAGGCAGACAGAGAGATCGATAGATAGACAGACAGACAGATAGATCGATAGATAGACAGACAGACAGATAGATAGATAATTCCCTCTTGATGATTACCCATGGCCTTTCTTTGAGCTTTTGTACTAGGACCAAACTAAAAGAGCTGTAATATAAAAATCAATGAAATTTGGGACAAGAGAGGGGAAGAAATCCAAAGTAATTATAATGTGTTTCATTTTGTAACCAAAGATTTAGTTGATGTGTCTTTTGTTTGTTTTGTTTTGTTCGTTATAGATTTCTTTTTCATGAATATATAACGAATTCAGAAAAGTGTTGAAGGGTATTAATTTGATCTCCCACTCTTTCTTTCATACTGATGGCTGCCACTTTTTCCTTCCTGTTTCTGGGACTTAATAATACCAATTGCTCACACTGATAGTGCTTTCCTGTTTATCTCAGAACCTCAGTTAGCCAGAGCCTCAATGGTTGCGTAGTCCAACCTATCCATGAACAAGATCCCTTGTATGACATTGCTAACAGTGGGTCATCCAGCTGAAGCTTGAAGACCTTTAGTGTAGGGGAAACAACTACCTTCCAAGACAGCTAATTCTACTTTGGGATAGTTCTAATCGCTTATGCCAAAATTTATACTCCTACACTTAATTCAAAGAACTGCAGAATTTTTGAGCTGACAGAAACCTTAGTAGCCATCTAGTCCTACTCAGACTCCTAAAGAAATTCCCTTTACAACTTAATCAATGAGTGGTTATCTGAACTTTGCTTGAAGGTTGGCAAAGCACTTTACATGTGTTATCTCATTTGGGAAAGGTGCTGATTATTCCCACTGTTGTCATTTGCCTAAAGTCACACAGCTAGTAAGTGTCTAAAAGGAGGATTCCAACTCAGATCTTGCTGACTCCAAGTCCAGTACTCAATTCACTAGGCAACCTAACTGCTTCCATTATTTTTATCATGTAGATGATATTGAAATTAATAAAATACAAATTAATTTAAGAGAATTATTGGATTCACTGATTTGGGAGGCCATATGTCCTTGTGGATAGAGTGCCACACTTGCTGTCAGGAAGGTCTGGGTTTCATTACTGCTGATACTCAGTTAGCTGTGTGACCTAGGGCAAATGTCTGAAACTTTCTGAACCTCAGTTAACTACTCTATAAAATGGAATAATAATTTCTGTAGTACCTACTTCATGTCCAACTCATTCCTTTTACAAATGAAAACAAAAACTGGGGCCAAGGAAAGGAAAATGACTTGCTCACAGTCACACAGGTAGTAAATAACAGAGCCTGGATTGGAACTCAGGTGTTCTGGATCCAAATCCACTTCCCTGGATTAAGATTTCAATGCTTGGTGCAAAGATGGATTAAAGGCATCCGAACTGGATTGGATTGGAAGGCATCCAAAGCCAGACCCTTTGTTCTTTCCATGTATCACAGAATGCCCTATTACCAGTTAGGGTGACATTTTGTCATTCATTGTTTCAATGGATATTAATAGTATGACTGTTGTGTGGGGTCCAGTCATAGGGTCCTGGGGTCATAGTTCTAGCACTTTGAGGCCATCCTCCTCCTTATTCTATAGATGAAGAGCGTGAGGCTTGTAGAGCTTAAGTGACTTGTCCAAGGTCACACAGAACAGACTGGGGACGATTCCACTGCACCAAGATGCCTCTGAATTCTGAGTGAGTCACGTTATACTGGGATTCTTTTCATGTATGGATTTTATGAGATGGCCAACCAATCAATCAAACAATAAGCATTTATTAAGCACCTACTATGTGCCAGGTACTATCCTTAGCAGTGGGGATACAAGACAAAAGGTAGTCCCTTCCCTCAAGGAACTTACAATCGAATAGGGGAGACAACAAGCATGCTAGCAAATATATACAGGATTAATAGGAAATAATTAAGAGAGAGAAACCACTGGAATTAAGGTAGTTTAGAGAAGGCTTCCTATAGAAGGTGGGATTTTAGTTGGGACTTAAAGAAAGCTAGAGAAGTCAGTAGTCAGAGCAGGGGAAGGAGAGAATTCCTTCCATTGCCTGAGTAAAAACCACAGGAAATACTCAGTGCTGAGAGATGGAGGGTCTGGTTCATGGAATAGCACATAGGCCAGTGTTACCGAATTGAAGACTATGTGGTAAGGAGGAAGGTGTAAGAAGACTAGAAAGGTAGGAGAAGGTTTGGTTATGAAGAACTTTGAATGTCAACCAGAGCATTTTGCATTTGATTCTGAAGGTAATAGGGAGCCACTGGAGTTCATTGAATAAGGGGGTGACATGGTTGGATCTCAGCTTTAGGCAAATCCCTTTAGTGGGTGTGTAGAGGACATATTGGAGTGGAGAGAGACTTGTGGCAGGCAGTGAGGCAATGAGGGTCTGCACTTGAGTTCCTTGCATCACCCAGACTTTGTGATTCTGTAGTAGGCAGTAGATCTGAGGATACTATGTATCTAATGGTACCAAACCATTCTATTATCATAGCTCTTTGAAGAATCCCTGATCCTTAGTTCTGAGTCAAGCTTCTCGCCTTATTTTGCTAAGAACCAAGAATCTATACACCACCAAGACCCCTTCTCCTCTCCCCTCTTTAGTTGTTGTCTTCTCCCATTAGAACACAAACCCCTTTGAGGAAGGATTGCCTTGATTGCTTATAACTGTATCCTCAGCACATATAGCAGCTTATTAGAACATAATAAGCACTAAATCAATGCCCTATGTAACCTCCAGTCATCTACTTCTATCTATCTATCCAGTTATCTCTCTCTCCATCCATCTTCCTTCCTTCCTTCCTTCCTTCCTTCCTTCCTTCCTTCCTTCCTTCCTTCCTTCCTTCCTTCCTTCCTTTCTTTCTTCCTTTTTTTCTTTCTTTCTTTCCCAGAAGGCCTCTTGTAGTGCCTTCCTTGCTTTATGTTGCATTTCTTGCCCATTTAGAGAACAATATCTTAAGCCAGGTAGAAAATCAGAGCTGTCTCTTCTGAGGGGACCATATTAGGGGAGGGAGGCACCACCTTGAAACTTTGCCAGAATTTCCTAAAAATAAACTAGCCCCTTATCCCTGCTGGGAAATTTTCTCCCGAGGAGCGCCACTTCCATTTTTTTCCAGGAGGAACAGAGCTTCCACATCCATAAATAAATCTCAGGAGCAGTTCCCGTGCACCAGCCCTGCTCTGTTTTCTTGCTGCTGCTCAGGTGAGTGAGTAAGGTCTCCCCAGACCTTCAGTTCAAACATGAAGCCTCCAGGTGCAGTGGCTCATACCTGGGGGATGATGAGGTGGTTTGGGCAGGAGGCCAAATGGGAAAGGGTAACGAATGGAGAGCACCTGGGGAGGTTTAGCAGGGCCTGCAAAGGGATCTGTTGGAGTCTGGGTTGTTGCAATCCCCTAACCACAGTTAATAACTGAGACCGTTCCCCTGTTCCCAGGCCTCCTGATGGATGAGAATCAGAATACCACTCCCCACATAGACTCAGAGGATTAGGGGGTACAGTTTGGGTGTGATTGGAGGAGCCAAGAGGAATATACATTCTGCTTGAAATGGAAGGGAGGAATGTTTTTATCTTCAGGAAAAGTGAGTGACTAAATCAATCCTGCCTTTGAATGACCTGACAATTTGGAAATTTATCTCCATTATGAAGTACCTACTATGTACTGAACACTGGAGTTTTTTGTTTATATTTTAAGATCAGGTGTGATTTCATTGGTAAATAGAACTTCTTCCATCAGTACAGCTCATCACCTGCTCTGCAACTAAGAGTCTTTGAAAGCTTCCTGTGCTACCAACTTGTCCAGGATCTTACAAACATCTTGTGTCAGAGACTGGCCTGGAGCTCAAGTTGTCCTGACTTTCAGATCATCTCTCCATCAACTATACCACCTTACCTCTTGGCACCTATTTTAGACAAAATGGTGATCGATCAATCAGTAAGAATTGAAGGGCTGACTCTGTGCCAAGGATAGTGTCATCCTCAACATCTCTTTCACACATACCCTACATATCCAATCTGTTGTCAAATTGTGTCACTTTTACCTTCACAAATCTCTTCCATACATCTCTTCCTTCACTGCTCAGCTGCCACTCAAGTTAGGCCCTTATCCCCTCTTACCTAGATTATGATATTGTACTGGCTGTTCCCCATACCTGCAATGCCGTTGGTACCTTTTCACCTCTGCCTCCTGACTGCTCACATTCAGTTTGAATCCTACCTTCTTCAAAAGGCCTTCCTCCTGGTCCTGATCTCTTAATTCCCTTCTCTCTAAGAACATCTTCCATCTATATTGTGTTTATCATGTATCTACTGGTTTGCTTATACATTGTCTCCCCCATTAGAATACAAATGCTCTGAGATCAGATGCTATTTTTGCTTTTACTTTGTATCTCTCAGGCTTATCTGATGTATAGTAAGGGTTAATAATTGTTGATTGATTGATTAATTGATTGACTCTGCCTTCAAGGAGTTTTCATCCTCTTGGGAGATACAACTAGGACATATGACAATCTGAGAAGGAAGAGAACACACCATGAATTATAAAAAGGAGTTTATGGTTAGATTTGAACAGTAATCAAATGGCATGGGAGAAGACTGAAGGCAAACCAGTCAACAGCTGGCCAGGGGAAGGGGTTTTCACAATGCCCAGAGTATAGATAATACTTCTGAGATTTGCCAGCAGATCCTGGTCTACCAGTATATCTGGTTTAGGTAGCTAGATGGGGCAATGGATAGAGTGTTATATTTGGGAGGAAGTCCTAAGACATTTACTGGTCATTTGTGTGAAACACAAGTAACCAGAGACAAGGTCATTTCTGTGACCTTGAACAAGTCACTGCTTGTTTGTGCCTCAGTTTCTTCATCTATAAAATGAAGTGATTGGACTACTGCCTCTTGGATTTCTTCCAGCTCTAAAATGATGAACCTATGATATCTTCAGGCATACCTACAATGAAATTCAATATATCTACTTCTTCCTTCCCAAATATCTCTTTTCCATATTGGTGGTCCTTAAGAGAAATAATGTGTAATGCTATACTATCTAATGTGAATTGTGTCCAAGGGGAGGATATTCAACATGAGATAAAAAGCAATACCTATTCAAAAAGAATACTTTTTAAAAATAAGTAAGCTATAAATATTATGAGAAGCTTAGATATCAACCAGGTCCAGCTTTGTTTGGTTAACTTGCTTGATTTCAGTTGAGGAAAACCAGAGAGATGGAAGGAAATGTATGGAAGCAGACAAGCTAGATGGCAGAAAAGAACTCTCAAGAAAGAATGAGGAAAGTAAGGATCATGTCAAATGTCCTAGAATCAGAAGATTTGCAGCTGGAAGAGATGTTCAAGACCAAGACCTTGCTGGCAGCCAAGGAAGCTTTAACATCAGAGAATGACCACTGGAAAGAGAATTGGCCCAGTAAGGCCAACAGGATCTCACCATCAATTCCAAGATGATATGTAAAAGGTGAAGGTATTTTCAGATCTAATGAGCTTTAGACATTAACCTCCCAGCTGCTTGAAACACTGGTTATAAATTAAGTCACTAAATTCTGTTAGTCTTGTTTAATTCTGTTAAGATGTTTCTGATTCTTCCATGTTTAGAATACCTTTCTGAGTAGAAATAAACTACCCGTGCAGTACCTAATGAGTGTTGTACATTGACTATCTCTTTTATCCTTGTACTTTGGTGAGAAATCCTATGTTGAGCCACAGGTAAAATCTTCCCTGAGTGGGAGTGAGAGTTTGTTAGCAAGGCCAGGAATATGAAAAAGAGGAGTCTGATCCCCTTTTTTACACCAAGGCTCCGCCAGGAATAAAACTGGTCCAGAAATTTGCAGTGTCTCAGGTCATTGTAAACATTAGCAATCATTGTACAATCCTGAGGATGAAGAAGATGCAGAAGATGGTGGGGTGTAGGATGCAGGTGGTAGGGGAGAGTAATGGGTACAGTCCTCCAGCACTGTTAGGGCCAACAACAGTACCTCTGCAACTAGACATTCAAAGCAAATATGCAATCATTTTAGATTGGAAAGGTTACCAATAACTGGAATGAGGGAATCCTTGGGAACCAGCTTTATGGCACACAGAGAAAGACAGAAGACTGCCTCCCACTGCAGATTCCAATTTAGATCTTTAATATTAGAAGAGGCCATAGTGTTCATTCAGTCTAACTCCCTCCTTGTACAAGCAGGAAATTGACTCCAGCGATTTGATGGCTTGTTCAAAGTCCCACATACCTCATTAATGGCCAAGCTGGGATGGGAACCCAGACCTCCTGCCTTTCCACCTTGCCAGAGAGTCCATACTCTGAACCCAGAGCCCGGGACAACTTTCGTAACTGTCAACAGTCTTAGTAAAACTGCTGATTCTAATCTTGATTTGGCCCTTCTTTAGGACTTTCATTGTACCAAGCTGTTTGTCTAGTCCTCCCTGGTAGTAAGCATTTCCTGTTCTCTTCATTATGTGAGGCCCAAAGACATTCTGTTATTGCTTGTTCTGTCTTAGTCCTCTCCTGGGAAGCTTTGAGTAGGCTGTGCTTGTTCTTCTAAGTGGTCCTGGAGGGGTTAATTCCATGCCAATGCCACTGTGTTGTGGAGCAAATGGGTTAGTGAGACAGGGCTATTGTGTTAGCCTGCTTATGTCAACGGTACTTTTAAAAAATATTCAGTTCTCATCTCTCACTCCCTTCCTTTTGCCAGCTGAATTATCCTAATCTCTCTTTGCAAAGGAAACCCTCCCCCAATTCCCTTCCTGGCTGCCTTCTTGGTTTGTTGGTTTCCTAGAGACGGCGGGATTAAGTTAGTGTGTGTGAGAGACAGATTGGTGCAGTCCCAAGAATGCTGGACCTGGATAGAGTCTGGGGAGGCCTAGAATCACAGAAGAGCTTTGACATTCACTATAGTGGATGTAGAAAGCGTAGCTATGTGAGCTTGTGGAGCTGGCCATGAACAGGTCATTTCAACTCTGAGGATTCAGTCTCTTCTCTAAAATGGGGTTAATAACACTTTTCACTATCTATCTCCTCGGGTAGTTGTCATGAGAGCACTTTGTAAACCTTAAGGCACCCTAGAAAAGATGGGTTGCTCCAGGGGTGGGGGGCATTCAGTCTAGTTCTCTCCTTTCACAAGCAGGAAACTGAGACTCCAGCAATTTGGTGACTTGTTCAAAATTCCACATATCTCATTAATGACCAAGCTGGGATGGGAACCCAGGCTTCCTGCCTTTCCACCTTGCCAGAGAACCCATACTCTGAACCTAGAGCCCGGGACAACTTTCATAACTGTCAGCAGTCTTAGTGAAATTCCCGAGACCCTAGAACCAAGAGTTTGAGACCTCCTGGTTCTGTACCTGTCTATAGCCCTAATACAAGAATACCAACCAGCCCTTTCTGAATGCACCAGAATGACAAAGGTTCTTTGATGTGTTTGGAGTTATACAGAAGAAATATGAAAGTATCAAAGACTTCTCTTCTTCCTTTTTTTCCTCTTCTTTCTTCTTCTTCTTCTTCTTCTTCTTCTTCTTCTTCTTCTTCCTTCCTTCCTTCCCTCCATCCTTCCTTCCTTCCTTCCTTCCTTCCTTCCTTCCTTCCTTCCTTCCTTCCTTCCTTCCTTCCTTCCTTCCTTCCTTCCTTCCTTCCTTCTCCTCCTCCTCCTCCTCCTTCTTCTTCTTTTTCTTCTTCTTCTTCTTCTTCTTCTTCTTCTTCTTCTTCTCTTCCTCTTCCTTCTCCTCCTTCTCCTTTCTTCCTCCTTGTCTTCCTACTTTAAAGGTAACTACTTGATGTGGTGAAGTCAAGAAGAATTGAATTTGAATCCCATCTCAGAACTTACTGTGTGACCCTGGGTAAGTCATTCAACCTCTTAGTGCCTCATTTTCCTCATCTGTAAAATGGAGGAGTTAATCTCAATGACCTCTAAGGTCCCTTCCAGCCCTAGACCTAACATCTCTTTTCTCCTCATTATAGTAATATTACTATCACTGTCATTATTATTTAGAGAGCACAGTTTTCTTCATTTTTAAAAATTGTTTTTGTTCAATCATTTTAGTCATGTCCAACTCTTCCTGACCCTATTTGGGATTTTCTTGGCAAAGATACTGGAATGGTTTGTCATTTGCTCCTCCAGCTCATTTTACAGATGAGGCAACTGAGGCAAACAGAGTTAAATGACTTGTCCAGGATCACATAACTAGTGAGTGTCTGAGGCCAGAGTTAAACTCAGTAAGATGAGTCTTTGTGACTCCCAAGCCTGGCACTCAGTCTACCATACCACCAAACTGCCTCCCTTCATATGCTGTGGTTGACGATAAAAATTGAGTAATGGCTATATTTTCATCTCTTCTACTTTAGTAAATTAGTTCTTTCTTCCCCATTCCCTTACCCTGAATTTAAGGGAAGTCAGTGCTCCTTTTCTCCCAGGGTTAACAGGCTGCCTCTGTGTTCTTTGTGCATTTCCTATTCTCTAAAGCAAGTCCACCCACTGTTTAGCCTTTATAGATCATTTTGTTAACTCTTTCAAAGCATGAAAACAGATTGGAGAGATCAGATTTGTCCGAACAAAAGGTGAGCCTGGTTGGCCCTTTTTCTATTTCTGTTCTCTAAGCAATTTATAACTACTCCTTTAATGAATGACTGAGATAGGGTAGATTATAGGACAAGAAGGGGGTGGAGAGGAAGAACAGAGGGCAAGTTTGCCTGGGTCCTTGTCAGAGGTCATCAGAAGTCCTTTCTGGCCAAGAATCCAAGCCTGGCCACCCAGGCTCGTATCAGGAAGTCTCTGAGTGGAGCTGGGTAACCAGCTCTGGCAGAGATGGGTGATGCCTAGCCCTCTCTTGCTCTTTCTTTTCTCAACCCCTCCGCCTCTTTTTCTACCTCTGGAAGTTTTAGACCAGGGTCTCAACTTCTTTGGGATTAGGGTGGCATAATTAAAACTAGAAGTAGAATAAACCCAGATATATGACAGAGGTGGAGGTCTAATTTTAAATAAAAAGAACCCTTGGATCCTAGCCCTAGGAGGATGGAGAGGAGAGAAGAAAAGCTGGAGCCAAACAAAAGCCCCACTGATGCTTGATGGCATTCCTGGAAAAATTACTGGGCATCCTATCTCTTTGGTCAGCTTCAATTATGTGACCTAAATCCTGCCAGTACTCTGGGGGCATTCGGGAAGTGTTCATTGCCAACAGTGATGAATTGAGTTTGTTGTGGCCTGGAATAACATTGAGTATCTGGGTAATTGATAGGATTTAGAAACAGAAGGGACCTTCAGAAACAACCTCATTTATTTATTTAAAAAATAACATTTTACTGATGCTTTTTGTTTTTATATCACATTTGTTTTCAACTGTCTATCCATTCCCTGCTCCAGTCCCTCTACCAAGAGAGCCTTTCCTATAACAGCACAAAAGTTGAGCAAAACCAACTGGCACAGCAACTGTGCCTTGCAGTGTAGACAAGAGCCAGCACCCACAGTTCTGCACCTGTAAGAGGAACAGAAGGAAGTATATTTTCTTATTTCTTCTTGAGGCTAAGACTGATAATTAAAATTGCATAGCTTCATCTTCATGTTTTTCTCCTTTACATTATTGTAGTCACTATGTATTTTGTTTTCTTGCCTCTCGTTATTTCATTCTGCATCAGTTCAGGCAAACCTTTCTATACTTCTCTGAATTCCTCATATTTGTAGTTTTTTACAGAGTAACAATATTATATTACTCTTATAGATCACAATTCGTCTAGCCACTCCCCACTCTATAGAGAGTTAGCTTATATCCTAGTTCATTGCTACCACAATATTAAATGCCTACTATGTGCCAGGCACTATAGTAAGTACTTTACAAATGTTACATGATTTGATCCTCACAAAAAATCTGGAGGATAAGAGCTTTTATTAATCCTGTTTTGTAGATGAGGAAATGGAAGCAAACAGAGGCTAGGTGACTTGTCCAGGGCCACACAGAGAGTAAGTCTATGAGGTCAGATTTGAACTCAGGTCTTCCTGACTCCAGACCCAGCACCCTATCCACCTACCTACTATGAGCACTCCTATGAATATTTTGGCACATGTGAGACCTTTCTTTGTGTCTTTGAGCTCCTTGGGGCAGCCATCTTATTTTAGAAATAAAACTGAGGGGAAGGGACTCACCCAAAGTCATGCACATCAAAAGTAAATAAGTCAGGATGGAAATTCAAGACTTCTGACTTCAGAGCGAGAGGTATTTTTGAGACAGCATGTGATTGTCTTAGCATGGAGGTAGCTGGATTGTCTGTTAGGCATAATGGATCAGAGGGTCACTACTAAACTACCACTGATCATGTCACTCAAAAACAGAGACCTCTTCTTATGAACAAGATGAACTTATTCATAAACTGTGAACCCTTAGTTTCTGAAAAAATTTTGTACCTAGTAGATGCTCAATAAGTGATTTAAAAAAAGCTAGTTGAACTGAACTATATATGGGAAGGTCATATACTAAATGTTCCCATTAACATTCAGAATAAATAACCCAATGCAACCATTTTGATTCACATACCTCTCATTTGTCTAGAATCCATATACCCTGAATGGTCAAATGACACAATCTCAGAATCTGAGGTTTGCAAAGATTTTCACTGACCATTTAGTTCTACAGTATAACATACCCAACAAGTGACCATATTGTTCTTTTCCATACTCTACTTTTTAGGGAAAAAAGTCCAACAAATCGATTAAGCATTAATTCATATGCCTATTATGTGCCAGTCACTGGGCATACAAAGACAAAGGAAAGAGACAAGAAACAAGTGAATATACAAAAATGAAGAATTTGTTTTAAAAAAGTAACTTCTATGTATGTTAGAGTCAGTGATTTATCTCATTCTCCTGTATCTTATTCATCTTTAAGACTATACAGTGATGGTTTTAAAAATACAATTACTATTTATTTGTAATATTTTTTCTTTTTAAATTTTGAGTTCCAAGTTCTCTATCTTCTTCTCACTCCTCCCCTACTCACTGAGAAGGTAAGCAAAATGAAATCAATTATACTTGTGAAATCATGCAAAATGTATTTCTATGTTATCCATATCAAAAGAAAAAGCAAAAAATAAAGAAAAGGAAAGAAAAAAAGTTATACTTCAGTGTGAGCTCAGAGTTTGTCAGTTCTCTCTCAGAAAGCAGATAGCATACTTTCATCATAAGTCCTTTGGAATTGTCTTGCATCAGAGTAGATGTCTGTCACCACTGATCATAATTACAACATTGCTGTTACTAAGCACAATGATCTCCTGGTTCTTCTCACTTCATTTTGCGTCAGTTCATAGACATCTTCTCTTGATTTTTCCTCTGAAACCATCCCCTTCATCATTTATTATAGCACAATAATAGTACTCCATCATAATCATAGGCTTAAACTTATTCATCCATTCCTCAATTGATGAGTATCCCCTTGATTTCAATTCATTACCACCACAAAAAGCTGCTATAAATATCTTTGTACATTTTGGTTTTTTTCTTTTTCTTTGATATCTTTGGGATATAGACCTAGAAGTCATATGGTTGGGTCAAAACTGTATACACACTTCTATAGGTCTTAAGGCAAAGTCCCAAATTGTTCTCCAGAATGATTGAACTAGGTCATAACTTTATCAAAAGTTTATTAGTATACCTATTTCCCCTTAACCTCTCTAGCATTAGTCAGTTCTGATAGGTGTGAGATGGTACCCCCAAGTTGTTCTAATTTACATTTCTCTAATCAATAGTGACTTGGAGCATTTTTCCCATAATTATAGATAGCTTTGATTTTTTCTGAAACCTCCTTAACTCATATCCTTTGACTAGTTATCAACTGGGGAATGGAACTTATCTTTACACATTTGACTCAGTTCCCTATACATTTGTGAAATGAGGCCTTGGCCAGAGAAACTTGCCGTTTTTATATTGTTTCATCGTCTATGGTGCCTTTTAACAAAATGTCATTTTCCTAATTATCTCTTTTAATTAAGTCTCTTTTTGCTTTTGCTTTGTCTGAGATCATGATTACTACCTTGCCTTTTTTTTTTTACTTCAGCTGAAGCATAATACATTCTGCTCCAGTCCTTTATTTTAACTCTCTGTGTATCTGTTTCAAGTGTTTCTCTTATAAACAACATGTTGTTGAATTCAGGTTTCTAATCCATTCTGCTATCTACTTCCATTTCATGGGTGAACTCCTCCCATTCACATCCACAGTCATGATTACTAGTTATGTATTTCCCTGCATTCTACTTTTGTATGTTTATCCTCTTTATCTTGTTCTTCCTGCTTTGCTTCTGACCACTGCCTCCCTTAATCTGCCCTCTCTTTTATTATCTCTCCCCCACTCATATCTCTTATCTCCTTCCCCTTCTATTTCCCTGTTGAGTCAGATAGATTTCTTTACCCACCCGAGGGTGTATATATATATCCTTTCTTCTTTGAACCAATTTGAATGAGAATGATGCTTAAGCATCACCAGCCATCTCCCCCCCTTTCTCCCTCCACTGCACATCTCTTTTATGTGAGAAAAATTTGTCATTCTGCCTCTCCCAGTGAATTCTTATTTTTCATACTTACAATTTTTTTGAGATCCTCCTAAAATAATTGACTGTCTATGTATACTCTTTATAAGTGCCCTAATAATGATAAACTTCTTAGGAATTAAAAGTATATTTTCCCATATAGGAATGTATACAATGATAATTGATATTCACAACAATGACCCTAAGACATTTTGAGATTCAGACTTGCTTTCTGAAGCATGACAGGAAGATGATATTGTGTTAAGGTAGGATATTGTGTTTTGCTTTCTTTTTAAAATGATCATTCCTTATACTTATGTGACTATGAGAGTCTGTCTTGCCATTTTCACATCTCTCATTTCCTTTGGCCCTCACAGCACACTCTATAAAGAAGTAGAATCAGATATTATCAGTCCCATTTAATAGATGAGGAAATTTTGACTGAGAGAAACTTGGATGACTTGCCCAAAGTCACATAGCTGGTGCAAGTGAAAGAGGCAGGACCTAAACCATTGATGGAACTGGGAATCCTTTAGCCTGGAGAAGAGAGGACTATGGGGAAGCATGATAGCTACCTTCAGTGTAGTATGGTGGAAGAGGACCTGAGTTCAAATCTTACCTCTATTCTTGTATGCCCTTAGACAAATCACTGAACCTCCTTGGTTTTTCCTTTAACCTGTTATAAAATAAGGGGATTGGACTAGACAGCCTCTGAGTTCCCTTACAGCTCATCTATGTTCTCAAGTACTTGAAGGACCTTTATTTTGAAAACTACCTTGCTTTAAATCAAATCAAATTGAAGAGGAAGTAGGCTTTATCAGCTTGGTCCCAGAGAGCAGAATAAGGAATCATAGGGGAAGTTGTAGAGTGAAATTTAGACTTAAACTTCCCAACATTGGAAGCTCTCCAAAACTGTCAAGGGCCTCAAGAGGGAGTGGCCTCCCCCTCACTGGAGGGCCCCAAGCAAAGACTAGATGGCACCTTATTGGTGACATTGTACATATTCTGATTCTGAAACAGTTGGGACTTGGCTTCTGAGGTCATTTTCCACTCTGAGATTCTGTGATTCTTTGAGATATTCTCTTATCTAGAATACTCAAGTCAATCCTAGGCTCAGTTTCCTGTCTATTCTCAGTCACTAGAAGCTTTGCTATGAACAGTTATCCCTCTGCATTCCAATAGAGTAGACTCTGAGTACTCTTCTTTAATTTGTCAATAGGAAAACTGAGCTGTCCATAGTTAGTTCTGAAACTGAGATTATTCTTCTCAAAGGATTCTCCCTGTGTACTCTCTAATTCTCCATGCCATGAGAAACTTGGAATCTACCTCTGATTCTCCTGGGTGAAATAGCCTTTTTGCTTGTCTTGGCAGAAACCAGGTCTTCTCCTTGCTTCCTATTCTCTTTTCCCTATCTCTCTGTCTTCTAACTCTGCTTGTCCATCCTCCAATAGAATGTAAGTTCCTTGAGGGAAGGGATTGTCCTTCTTTCTTGTTTTCATTTACCTAGTTTCATTAACACAGTGTCTGGCACATAGTACCTAATAAATACTCTATCCATCCATCTATCAATATCATACCATATCATTGCAGTTAGGTGGTACAGTAAACAGACAGCTGGTTCTGGAATTAGGAAGATGAGTTAAAATCCAGCTTCAGACTCTTATTAGCTTTGTGACCCCTGAGCAAACCAATTAATCTCTGCTTGCCTCAGTTTCCCCAGGGGGACAATAATAGCACCCATCTCCCAAGGTTATCTTGAAGATCCAATGAGAAAATAATTGTAAAGCACTTAACATAATGCCCAGTATATAGTAAGCACTATATAAATATTGTTATTATCCACCCATCTACCCATTATTTATCAGAGCACATAATAATAAAATGCCAGTATCTTCCCTCTATTGAATAACTTAAATTTACACTGTATATATGTTGTTTGTACCTAGTTATTTCCATGCTTTCTGTCCATTATTCTGTGAGCTCCTTGAGGGCAGGGACTGATTTTTTGCCTTTCTTTATATCCGCAGAACTTACCACAGTACCTGGCACATAGTAGGCACTTAATAAAAGCTTGTTGACTTGACTGATGCTCTGATCATGTTTCTGTGCCTTGAATGTCCAGGCATACTGTTGGATTCCACCCTTGATCCCACGTAGGGTCATGGGCCACACGGAGCACGGATCAGCCTCCAGCTTTAATTTCTAACAACTTCATCACTGAACCAGAAAGAAACACATGGGAGGACTGTGTTCTCTTGAAACATGCCCTCTTGAAGAAGATCAGTACTTTGATTCAGAATTCCGAAGCAAAGACTCAGGTTGAAATGAAACTCAGATGACTCTGGCACCTGCCCCTGAAACCCACAACTGGGCTGTCGGTTTTGGGTTTCTAAAGAAACATTTTGCTCCAGCTCTTGTTTACTCCTCAGTGGTGGCTGTTCTGAGCCCCAGGAGATCAGCACTTACTCCTGATGCAGGTGAGAATGTGGCCCAGGCCCTCACTCAGTAATCCCAGGTGGAGAGGTAACTGCTTAGAATGAGACCTGGGAGGGTCTCTCTGTATTTTCCTTTGGAACGTGATATTATCACTAGATTAAGGGGCTAGACACCTGGTGAGGAAACATTAGACTTCTTCTGTCTAGGTTTTGATGTCTTCCTCAATTATTGCTGGTTGGAGAAGTTTCAGGTCTATTAAAGATTACATGGTTCCTAACATGGGAATCAGAGAATAGGAGAGTGGAACTACAGAAAAAAATATACTTTCTAAAAAAAAACCAAGAGACTCATCTTCTCTGAGAATGATTTCCAGAACATTGTTTTAATGTGCAGGAAATAATTGCCCTCTGTGTATATACACTAAGATATTCATAGTGACAGTATACATATGTGCACACATACATGTATATACTCATATACTTATGCAATATACATACATCTATAGTTTCTTTCCACATATTATGTAATTATGCATACATATATATGAAGGATGATAAACTTATATTTTATTATTTTAGCGCATCAAAATAAGTATTTTGACCTTTGAACCTAGAAGCAGGTAACTTCAAGTATGAATATATAGGAATGTGTATATACATATATAATACACATGTGTATATAATATATTCATACCAGTGTATAATACATACATCTATACAATGCATAATATGTGTATATAATACATATACTTGCATATATACTTGTATATATACACATATATCACAATTCTATAAGTTAGTCATCTTGACATTGATCATATTTCATCCACTTGGTTTTTTCAGAATAGATGGTTAGACCAAACTCTTTAGAGTGGTTATGAATTACATCCAGGGGGCTTAGCATTTTTTTGTGATATCAGTTATATGTGAAATCAAGCAAAATATTTCCATATTAGCCATGTTGCAAGAAAAATAAAAAAGTACAAGAAATTAGGTTTCAATCTGCATTCAGACTCCATCAGTTCTTTCTCTGGAGGTTGATAAAATTTTTAATCAAAAGTCCTTTGAAATTGTCTTGGATCATTGTGTTGATCAGAATAGCTAAGTCATTCAAAGTTGATAATTGTACAATATTGCTGTTACTGTGCACAGTATTCTCCTGGTTCTGCTCACTTTACATGTGTTGATATAAATCTTCCCAGGTTTTTCTGAAACCATTCTACTCATTATTTCTTTTTGGTACAATAGCATTACATCACAACCATATTCCAAAACTTATCCCCAGCAGATGGGCCTCTCCTCAATTTCCAATTTGTTGCCAGTGCAAAAAGAACTGCTATAATTTTTTTGTACATGTGGGTCCTTTACCTTTTCCTTTTTTAAAAATCTCTTTGGGAGTTTGGTAACTTCCTATTGTCTCTAGAATAAAAATTCAAAAATCTTCAGCCCAGCATTAAGGCCCTTTGCAATTTGTCTTTAGCCTACCTTGGGAGAGGCCACGTGATGTAACATCTAGAGCCCTAGATTCAGGGTCAGGAAGACCTGAGCTTGAATCCTGCCTCAAGGCACTTACTAGCAGTATGACCCAGGGAAATCACTTAACTTCCCTGGATCTCAGTTTCCTCATCTTCAAAGTGAGAGTGTTGGACTGAAGAAACTTTAAGGTTCATTTCAGCTCTAGATCCATGATTCTACCTGTGTAGGGCTTCTTGCACAATACTCTACTTCAATCAGATTGGCTTATTTGCTGTCTCCAGTGCATGATGTTTCACCTCTCATCCCCATGCCTTTGTACAGGCCATGCCCCATGCCAGGAATGCATGCTCTCTTCAACTCTCTTAATAGAGTCTTTAGCTACTTTTAACGCTTAACTCAAATGCTCCTTCCTATCAAAATTATCCCAGTGCCTTCTTCCTCCCTACCCCCAATGATAATTGTGGTTGTTCAATCATTTCAGTCGTATCTGACTCTTCAAGACACCGTTTGGGGTTTTTCTTGGCATAGATATTGGAGTGGTTTGCCATTTCCTTCTCCAGTTCATTTTGTAGATGAGGAAATCAAGGCAAACAGAGTTAAGTGACTTGCTGCGTGTGACCAACGATGCATGGCTATGAAGTGTCTGAGGCTGTATTTGAACTCACAAATACGAGTCTTCTTGACTCTAGGCCCAGTGCTCTGCGCACAATGATGCCAATTTGCTGCCCATTGATAATTACATTGTATCTATTTCATATTCTATTTTCTGTACATGTTATTTCCCTCTAGTGAAATGGCAACTCCATGAGAGTAGAGGTGGTTTGATTCTTGTCTTTGAACATATAGTTTCAGTTTTGTCTTTGTATCCACAGCACTTGACCCAAAGCACTTATATTAAAAAAAAAAACTCTTTCCTGCACATTAAAAGCAATGTTCTGGAAATTATTCTTAGAGAAAATGCATCTCTTAATTTATTTTTAGAAAGTATGTTTTTTCTGTAGTTCTACTCTCCTATTCTCTCATTCTCATATCAGGAGCCATATAATCTCTAACAGACCTGAATCTTCTCCAACCAGCAATAATTGAGGAAGACATCCAAAAAAAAAAAAAAAAAGCTTTTAATAATTGACTCATTGAGACCATGAATCAAAGATCTGTGATTTCATCAGCATGGGAGCTCCTGGAAATCCCTTTATCAACACTGATTGCAGCCTGTCCATAATCAGGTAGATGTCTCTGGGAAAGTCATCTGGTCTTTGGAGAAGTCAAATGTCTTGCCATGGGTCACATAACCAGTAAGCATTAGAGGCAGGATGATACTCAGGCCCAGCCTTCTCTCCACTGAACCCCACAGCTTCTCTCTTTTTTTGCAGCAGGGAATAAAAAAAATGCTATAGCTTGGCTGCTGGAGACCCTTTTTTTCTTCAGTGAAAAAGGCCAGGCAGAGCACTAGCCAAATGACAGGTAGAGACTTGCCCCACTGCACTAAAAACAAAGCTCCCCGAGGCACTGTCTGGGGGGCTTCCCTGGTCTCTGAGCTGCCAATTGGAGAAGATGTGCAACATTTTAAAGGCTTAAATCAGGCTTTCTGATGGAGGAAGAAGCATAATTCTAGTGTCTTAACAGGCTGAAATTCATGAATTTTGGTGCTACTCTCGAATGACATTTGGCAATGATTTAATAGAAAATAATCATTAGAGGCTGACTGAGAACCCAAGAAGAGCATTAAATCGTGCTGAAATCCACCCATCTTAGAAAAGAGTGACTTCAGGACAGGTGGACTCATTGGCCTTCATTCTTCCATGAAAACATGGTCTTAGACTCAAATCTTGTCAAAGAAATGAGATCTTCCAGGAAAAGGAGGGCGTGGATAGAGAAAGGCAGAAGGTAAAGATACCTTTTTGCCTCAAGTGTGGGGGAGATTCAGACTGCGTGGAAGGAGCCTGAGAGGCCCGAGTCACACTCAAATAGCTAGGTATGGTCTATAGGATCAAGGGATTTAGAACTGGAAGGGACATTGATGGGCAGGGTTTTCCAAAGGTCTTACTTAAGATGGTAGTAAGACTTTGGGGATACCTTGTGTTGATTTCAAGTTTTCAAATCATTTTCTAGACAATATGTTATTTGATCCTCACAACAATTGTTCTGGTAGGGACTACAGCTATTATCAACACCCCCATTTTGTAGATAAGGAAACAGGCTCAGAAAAGTCAAGTTCTTTGTTTTTCTTTATCATAAAGTCCTAAGATCATAAACTTAGAGCTAGAAGGATCTTACCAGTTATATAGTACAAGTCCCTCAATTTACAGATGAGGAAACTGAGACCCAGAGAGCTGATGACTTGTCCAAGACCTCCCAAGGAATAAGTGGCAGAGCTGGGATTGGAACTCAGGTCCTATCCCTCCAAATTTACATATTTTTCAACTACATTATACCACATTCCCTGGGCTGCTAGGTGGCACCATAGTGCACAGAGCATCAGGTCTGAGTTCAAATCTATGCTTAGACACTTACTAACTGCGTGACCCTGGGTACCCTTGTTGGTCTTAGTTTCTTCCTCTATAAAATGAACTGGAGAAGGAAATGGCAAAGCACTCCAGTATTTTTGCCAAGAAAACCCCAGATGGGATCACAAAAAGTCAAATATTTTTGAAATGATGAACAGCAATAATACCATCTTCCTTACATAACAAGGACAAGCCAGACACGAAACTTGAATCCAGGTGCTCCTGACTCCAAGTCCAGCACTCTTTCCAAGATCCCATGTCATCTATCTCTAATGTTTAAGAGACCATAGAGATCACTGAGTCAGAAATTACTGTATCATAAAAGTCAAGTCAAGGCAGCATGGTATGGTGGAAAGAAAGGTTCTTTCAGAGTCAGGGATTTGGATTCAAATCCTGTTTCTACCATAGACTACCCATGTGACTTTGGACAGGCCATTTATTTTCTTTGAGACTCATTTTGTAACTCATGTTGGATTAGATGACCTCTGAGTTCCAATCCATTTCTAAATCTATGATTCTGAAACCAATCAAGGCAAAATTCTTTACAATTAATGCCTGAAAGTGGAATGGATGGGTTCAGAAGGTGATAGATCTACCTTCCTTGGGGGCCTGTTAATCAGCAGCTGGGTTGCCAAGGATCAGGTACTTTGTTGTGTGGATTCCTTTGCACTGTGCATTGGGTCAGGTTCTTTCCAATTCCAAAATTCTTTGATTCTGGTTGAGTCCAACTCTTTTATTTTTATAGTGGAGGAAAAGCTGAGGCCATAGAAAGGAAGTGACATCCCCAGGGTTACGCTGGTAGTAAGTAACAAATCAGGATTGGAACCCAAATCCAGGTCTCTTCTTTTTCAGGATGTCTCAGTTACAGAATGCAATAGTTTTATTATATCAGTAATTCCCAATTCAAAACAGGAAATTATGAAGAGGAGGAGCTGGGGGGGGGGGGGGGTTAAAGGCAAGAGTAGAAATGGAGAATGAGAAGCTATCCTTTCCCATCATGGGGCTCTTAATAAATATTAACTCTTGGTGGGGATAGACTTTATGTATAAAGTGATAGAAAGTTAAGGCTGGAGGGGATCTCTGAGACCATCTGGTGTGTGTCTCTAGAGTACACTTATCAAGTTAAGCTGGAAAATGGGGATCTGAGCTGTGCCATGACATGCAAGGTGCCAAATTATCCATTTGGAGTATATGAAACTCTCTGTCTTGGAGGCTTTTAGATTAATAGGGATTTAAGTAGATCATCTCTTTTTCCTTCTTCAGGTGGGGAGATTATGGTCCTCCATCACTGAGCTGTCAGTGAGTCATTCACCTTATGCAGCTGTTGGAATCACAACTGGCTTTGGATTTGATACATTTATTTATTCTCTCATTCATTTATTCAGTATATAGGAAAAGAGTGATTATTCTATGAATTACATGAAGCCATAACTATCAGTTTTTGTGCCTGGGACTAATGATGCTAATCAGCAGTGTGCCTTTTGGGCAAATGACTTTACTACCATGACCTTAGCTTCCTTGTCTGAAAAATGAAGGGTTTTGACTAGCTGGCCTCTAACGATCCTTCCAGATCTCTATACGTGAGCTTCTGATCCTATGGTTCCCCAATCTTGCCCTCAAATCACTTCAAAACAAAATCTCTTGGAGGTAGAAGGAGGCACTGTAGTGTTTATGTATGTGTATTTGTGTGAGGTTGAGACCCTTGGAAAATGAATAGGATTCCGGAGACTCTCACTAGAGAGACTGCAGGGGGTGAAGAGAGCAAACCAGGCAGAGCCCAGGGAGGAGCTCACTTAGAATACACATTCTGCAGAGAGGAAGCTTACTATCTGGTAGTTTCTTATTGTAACTAATTATTGTTACTTATTAGGTACTGAATGAAATTGTTTCTATAGTGCTGAAGGAATTCAAGTGCCGACAATGTCATCTAAATTTTGAGATTTTGGAGCAAAGTTCCTGCTTCTATGTCCTGGTTACGGCTCTAACAAACCAAATAACTGGTCTTCCTGGATGAAGTATTGAATTCTGGGGGCGTATGCCTCGAGATGTTTTCCATATTAGCAATTCATTCTATAGTGAACTTTTAGAAGATCTCCTGAAATGCCTAGCAGTGACCATGAATTTGCAGCCAAGGGAGGGAAAGTAGTGGAGTATTGTCGATGAGGAGATGTCACAGAGTTCCAAAATATTTATAATAACATTCATTTGTGGCAGAAGAGAACTGGAAACAAAGGTAGAGGAGACTCAGTGACTGAGGTGTGAAAACTCATTAACATAGTCATATATTGTAATACTTTTGTGCAGTAAGAAATGATGACTGAGAAACTTAGAAAAACAAGATTTATATGAACTGAAACAGAGCAAAATAAGTAGAAAAAGAGAACAATATACATAATAACTATAATTGTACAAATGAAAAGATTACTTCAAGGAAGTTGATCTCCAAGAAATGGAAAAAATCAATGAATGTCCTAGAGATAATGAAACCTACCTCTGTCTTCATAGGATAGAAATGGAGGATGATTAGAAAGAATATTGTTTGCATTTTAAGACAAGGTATCTGGATCAGATTCCCTCTCCACCACTTTCTTTTTTCACAAATGAAAAATCAATATGAGCATGGAATAGGAAATGATTGTGTAAAATGTATTTTTTAAGAAAAGGAAAAGGCACTGTTCTGGGAATCAGGGGACTTGGAATTTAGTCTAGTTTGAGCTATTTCTTGTGTATCCTCAAATAAGTGACTTTTCCTCCCTGTCTCTGTTTTCTCATCTTTCAAATTATAGTGTCACATTCACTGATCCCACAGATCCTTTCCAGCCTTAATATTCTGTGATTCTATAATCCTTCCACCCTTAATTGATATTTATTGGAGAATCAGTAGGACAGAGCAGATAGAGAGTTGTGCCTGGGATCAGGAAGACCCAAATTCCCATCCCCCCTGGAATTCTTAATAGTTGTGTGACCATGAGCAAGACTCTGAACCTTTCTGAGCTTAGCTTTCTTCATGTGGAAAATGATAGGTACCAGTAGTATATGCCATATAGAGCTGTGGTGAGGGTTAATTGAGAGAATGGATTTAAAAGACTTTGCAAAGCTTAAAGCATTGCCTATCAGTGATAATTAAACAATCATCATCATCATCTTCACTATCACCACCATCATCATCTTCACCACCACCATCATCATCTTCACTATCACCACCATCATCATCTTCACCACCACCATCATCATCTTCACCACCACCATCATCATCTTCACCACCACCATCATCATCTTCACCACCACCATCATCATCACCACCATCATCATCTTCACCACCACCATCATCATCTTCACCACCACCACTATCATCATCTTCACCACCACCACCATCATCTTCCCCACCACCATTATCATCGTTCCCTGACAGGAATATAAGTTGATGAAGGAGCAGTCTTCCTGACCCCAGCTCCATTCTTGCCTCCTGTTACAATTGATTATCTTTATTCAGTATTTCTTCTTTGTTATTGGAAAATTCTGTTGTGATGGAATTGTCTCATCTCTTATAACAAAGATCAGGTGATATGGAATCAGGAGATCTGGTGTTCTACAATTTCAGAGGGATAGGAGTCTCAGAAGTCATGAATCCAAGAATCCTTCCTACAGCAATATCTGATAGGTTATCACTCAGCTTTTGCTTGAAGAACTCCAGTCGCAGGGAATACCTTCCCTCTTGCAGCAGTCCATTACAATTTGGGACAACTATAACAGTTAGAAATTTCTTCTTTACACCAAAACAAAATCTTAGTCTTTATAATTTCTCTCCGCTCCCCCTAATTATGGCTCCTGGGACCAATCAGAACAAATCTAGGTCCACTTTCACATGATGACAGTCCTTTGACATTTGAAGACATCTTTAATCAGTGTGATAGATTATATAGACAAGACCCAGAAGCAAGGGATGATAGCAGAATGAAATAAATATAATAATTAAAATAATACAAGGGGAAGTAATAGAAGAGGTAGACAAAATGCACCCTGTTTTGATTCTAGGAAACAGTATGAAACATATTGCCTTCCTTTTGGTGGATAGGTCAGGGGCTGTGGGTACTGGTTATTGCATACTCTGTCAGATCAAGCAATCGGGAAAGCATTTATTAAGCTCTTACTATGTTCCAGCCACCATCCTAGATGACAGTGATGCACATGCAGAGAATAAAACAATTGTTATTCTCTTGTATCTTCTGCTTGGCTTTTAAAGTCTTTCACTCCTTGGCCCTTAGCTACCTTTCCTGTCTTTTTACACTTCATTCCTTTTCATATCCTCTGGGATCCAGTGACTCTGGCCCATGGAAATACTAATGTTGGTGAATAGACCTGCCTGCTCCACTAGTCTCCATACCTGGCACCAAAGCCACCCCGTGCTGTCCAGGAAGTCAGTTCATTCACCACCAGGAAGCCTTTTCTGGTGTCGATTTTGATCTTGTTTTTGTAATGCTGAGAGCCTAGCAATTGCCCTGCTGCCAGGTTCGGAGCTGAGGGAGTCATTTGCCTTACTTCCAAGCTGACATACCACGTTTTAGGCAGATGTACTATTGGAGTCATTACATTAGCAATATTGCCTTGCCTTCTCTGATCCATTGCTTCGGGGCTGAGTAATTTAGAAACAGGCTGGCAACGGGCAGGTGGGTAAAATGACACTTGGTTGCCATAGGGACAACTCCCCTACCTCTTATTTTGAAATTAATGGGGTAGCAGGTGACATTTTGCCAACAGGTTTGGGGTGGGGGTGGGGGATCGAAACACATAAAATAGACCATGCCTATAAACTTAGTTTGGTCACAGGTACAGGTCTTCCAGAGTCTATATTTTCTTTCTTTTCTTTTAAAATTTTAAACTTGAAGAGAAAATAAGAAAAGAAAAAAGAAAGACACTTAAATACAAAACAAGCAAAGAATAAAAAAACATCACCATGTACACAGCAGAACACAAGAGAGGATTCAAAATAGAAAGCAATACATTTCCATTTCAAGAAATCCTATATAATAAATACTACAGAATATATTCAGAGATGTCCAGCTTTTCTTTACCTCCTTGTAAATTTTCTTTTGTTTTCTGCTGTGCACTTCTTATTTTGTTCTTTTTTCCCCTTTCTTCCCCCCACTGTACACCAACACATCCATTGCAAATCATCTGTCTCGCTGCCTATAAAAGCTACAGTTGCAGATTCTATTACAAGATGCAAATGCCAATTTGGGTCCAGTGTTATTTGACCCCTTCACCATGTTGATTTCGAAGACAGAGGCCAGAGACCTCTACCCAAACTGCAAACATTCTGAGTTTCTGCAGCTTGTCTTGGTATCAATAGTCTTCTGGCGACATTGGTGACAAGTGGAACCTAATGAACTGTTGTAGGTCTTGTCCTGGGAGGAGACACGATGTTTTCCAGATCTTCCTCTGTAATCTCTCTCAATATGAGGAAGGGTTATGGATCTAATGTAAACTTCTGGGTGTGGCATCATCATGCATATATCAATCCATGCTCTTCCTTTTTCTCACCTATATGTACTTGTCTTCAAAATCTATTTCATCTTCTAAGTGCAGATCTGGGAGTCCTTCAAGCAGAGATCTTGACCTGGTATGTCAAGAAGGACCAAAGGTGAATTGAAAATCTTGCTCTTTGCCCTTGGAATGACTTTTTGGAAGGCATCCCAACACACATGAATAGCCCAGTCTCAAACACTAAGAAAGTCTGAGCCTGATTCTTTTCTATGATCTGCAAATCAGAGTCCACTTTTAAAGATCCAAAAGGTTGATACTGCTGTAGAGTGTTCCATAAAAGGCTCAAAAGCCTAACATACAGCCAAAACAAAATGAACATTTTAATCTTAAACAGAGTCAAAACTAGGGAGGGGCAAGTGAGACTTTCCCCTAGGTTACTGAATTTTAAAGCCACCAAATTTAGAAGATACTGACAGCAATTCTCAGCTACATTCCAATGGAAATTCCTTTCGTCTATGGATTGAACTAGATGGCCACTGATATTGCATCCAACTCTCAAATTGAATTCTTTCAGGGGCACAGATCCATTGTAGCTTAGCATCTCCTTAGAAAGAAAAATATTAGTGAAAATAGGAAACTCTTCTCAGTCCCTTCCCCTCCCCCGCAGCTGTATATCTCACCTCTGTCAGCTAAAGGTGTGCTTCATTCTGCTACTTGTGGTTGTTGTGTCATTTCTGTGGTGTCTGATTCTCCATGATCCTGTTTGGGGTTTTCTTGACAAAGATATTAGAGTGGTTTGACATTTCCTTGTTCAGCTCAACTTGTAGGTAAGGAAACTGAGGCATGCTGGGTTAAGTGACTTGCCTGGGACCACATGGCTAAGAAGTCTCTGAGGCTGGATTTAAACCCATGAAGGGGAGTCTTCCTTACTCTAGGCCCAATACTCTATCCACTCTGCCACCTAGATACCCATACTACTACTATTTAGGACTTTAATCCCAAATATGGGTGCCCATTGATTGGGGAATGGCTGAATAAACTGTAGTATATGAATGGAATGGAATGTTACTGCACTCCAAGAGAGGGAGAATATGAAGAATTCAGAGAAATATGGAGACACACATAAACTGATGCAAAGTGAGATAAGCAAAACTAGAAAAACAGTAAACATGATTATTCCAGTAACAAAAATGGAAGGAACATCAAAAACACTGAAACAGAAAGTTGTATGATTATAATGAATAATTCTAGCCACAAAAAGAAAAAGAGAAAATGCACCTTCTTTCTTTTTTTGCAGAGGTGGAAGACTATGGGTATGGAAAACTACATATACTTCAGACTTCCTTGATGTGTTGGTTAGTTTTGCTGAACTAATTTTTTTCTGTCTGTCTTATTCTTTGTGAGAAAGTTCGACTTTTGGGGGAGGAGAAGGAGGAGGGGGAGGATGACACTGGGAAATGAAGGGGATGGAAAAACCAAAGATGCCAATAAGACTTTTTTTTTTTAAGAGTTGGGCATATTTGAGTTGAGGGAGAGACAGCAGTTCTAATCTTTTGAGGCAGAAGGCATGCCTATAACTATTGTTATCAATCCAGAGGCCTGGGTAAAATCCTAGATATAAAGCAGATCAACTCCGGGTTTAATCACAGGAGGATGACTTAACTCCCATCCCATTTGTTGGCTTTATGCTAGTCATAAAGAATATTTTTAGTTATGCCTCGAAGAAACACAGTGCACAGGTGGTGAGGAGTAGGGGGTAGGGAGGGACTACAAATATGTTTCTTTAACACAGCTACCAGAGGAGAGACCATGGGTCTTGATAAACCCCTAATATAATTTGACACTTTGTGCTTTCAAGGTACTGTGAAAAGAGTATTAGATATGAAGACCTGGAATTGAACCTTATTTGTGTGGTCTTGGTAAAGTCACTTTGTTCTCCCTCAGGGCCTCAGTTTCCCCATCTGTCAAATGACCTCTAAGGAAACTTGCAGCTCTAAATCTCCAATCCCATCATTCTTTGAAATTAGCACACAGGCTTGATGAAGGTATAGAGTCAGAAAGAAAAGTTCAGATCCCACCTCTGAAATATACTAGCTGTATGAACGTAGACAAGACATTGAACCCTCTGTGGTCCCAATTTCTTCATGTAGAAAAAGAGGTGATTGGACTTGATGGTTTCCCAGGTCACTTTCAGGCCTAGGTCTAGGTTCCTATGACTTCATGACATACTAAGAGATAAACCTGCATTGATGGAGGAAGCTCCCACACCAGGAGTTCCCCACTGATGAAATAACAGATCTTTGGGTATTTATGTGCTATTTTCAACATTTATTGAATACCTATTGTACACCTGAAAGTGTGTTAGGCACTCTTTTGACAATTCAAGTTATAAAACACAATTCTTGTTTTTGAGGGGCCAAGAATGTGGCTGGAGAGACCAGCCAGATCCATTTAATACTGCATGGAGGTAGCTCTGCTAAGTGCCATAGGAGAAATGCAGGCAATGTTACAGGAATTTGGAGGAGGGAATAATAACCAATGATAGCACCAAGTGCCAGCCTCTTTGAGGTGGGCTTCTTCCTCTTGGAACAGGACCACTGGAAGACCCTGGGATAAGGAAGAATCTCTAGATATTAACAAATTGAGAAGAAGAAATAATATTCCCCATTCCCTAATCTTGTCCCGTAGGGGCCAATCATCATCACACTCTTCTCCTTAAGTCTACCAGGGTGGAATGCCCACCCACCATGAGTTTTGGAGACCTATGGCACATAGGATCAGTGGTGATTGCATTGAGCTTGCCTCAGGGTGTACCAGGACTTTGCCTTCTCCATCCCTACCCCAACTATGCTGGTGCAACCACATACAACTAGGCTACATACAACCTTGCTCAGGCTGATTAGCCAAAGGACCTACTCCATGCAAGATGCTAATGTCAGTGAAGATGATGACACCCAGATGTTTCTTGGGAGTCTCTGCAAACCCCAAACCATATTTGTAGTGAACTGGAAAGAGCACTAGCTTTGGACGCAGAAGACCAGGATTCAAGTTTCAGCTTGGACACTCATTAGCCGTACGACCTGGGGGAGCAATTCACTTAATTCTTTGCATATTTCTTCTTGTCTCTATAACATGGAGATAATAATACTTCTATGACTTGGTTTACAGGGTTGTATAGACTGGAAAATATTTAGAAATGTTCATTATTCAGATCATTGAAGGAAGAAGGTGGGGCATGATTACGTGGTTTCCAAAAATCACCAGAGTTCTCAAATTTTATTCATACTCTGTGATTTAAGTGGATCACAACTACATTTTCCAAGATCATAGAGATAGAGTTAAAAGGCACATTAGAGGTCATCTTGTCCAGTCCCATCATTTTAGATATGAGGGCACTTGGTCTCAGAGAAGGTGTGTGACTTACTCAAGGTCATACGAGCTAGCACCAGAAGCAGGATTTGAGTCAAGTTTCTCTAAATCCAGAGCTGGTGTTTGATATTTCCCCTGCATCATCACCTTCTCTCTCACCTGACCTCTCCCACTTCCTTTTGCTACTGTACAGCCAAAAATAAGTGCCTGCTTTCAGGAAATAAAAATTCTTTTATAAACACAGTTTTGTGAAAAATTAAGAAAAAAAGTATATAAAGGAGATTTCATTTTGACTCATGATGTGATTGTCAGCCCAGCATCCTGACCAATTTCTTTTGGGCCTTGATTATATGAAGCAGTGATTACGTGTGTGTGTGTGTGCGTGTGTGTGCGTGTGTATGTATGTGTGTGTGTATGTGTATATGTATATGTGTATGTGTGTGTGTGTGTGTGAGATGGTTAGAAACCAAATTCTCGTTCAAATACATGATGAGGCAGAACATCTAACAAAAACATATATTATGTTTCTATTTAGTTTTTTATGCCTAAGACTAATTATTTGTTTGATTGTGAGCCTCTTTCATGATGACAGAATGAGAGGAAGAGATAAGATAGGGCAGCCTGAAATAGATAGACTGGATTGTTTTCAAAATTATTTATTTTTTTCAAATACAATCAGAGGGTTAGGGCTATTGGTCATTCATACCTTAGAGTCTGTTCCTTTAATCAAACCAGGCCCTAGTGGAGATAAGCCTTAACAGTGCAAATTTTGATAAGGAGGGAGGGAAAAGAGGTGAAGTATGGATAAATCCTGTGTGCTCCCCTCCACCTTCCTGCACTGACTATGGCTACTTTCATATTCCCCTTCAGAGGGACCTCTACAAATGTATGTCTCTTCCCATGCAATAGGAGAGCCTCTTGTACTTGAAAGTTCAGGGTTTAAGTCCTAGGTGTGAAACACTAATCTTTCGAAATTTAAATAATTTTGTTATCCAAGTGCATTTTTCATTTTTGAGGGTTATCATCTAAATAGAAAATGATACTTTAAACACCTAAGCTGTGATAGGAATGGAAGGCTTAACAATGTGTGAATTTAATGATTTTCTGTTACATCATTCGGACATATGTTGGTGCCTCGTGTGTGTGTGTGTGTGTGTGTGTGTGTGTGTGTGTGTGTGTGTGTGTGTGTGTGTGTAAAACTGGGGGAGAGAAAGGAAGAGAGAAGAAGGAAAAGGAAGGGAAGAGGGAAGGGACTGAGTTCAAGTTTTGCAGAACAAATTGTTTTATTAAGAGGATTTGTTTTGTGAAGTTCTGATTCAGTCAAAGGGCTGCAGCTAAGGACCTGGAGGGTCACACGTAGACTCGAGGCTGCTAGGCCACCCCTGACCTAGGCCCAAACTGGCACATAATAGCCAAGGCTTGTTGAATTGCATGGAATTGGCTTTGTTCCCATGCATTTCCCTTTGACAAGTCTCACAGGCAGCACAGCCAATGTCTCACTGAATCAGAAATCGGAGTGGCTATAATGTTAACCTTACATTAACATTACAGTGGCTCAGTAGATTGAGGGCTGGTCTTGAGTCAGACTTGAGTTCAAATCATTCCACTGACACTTCCTGACTTGTGTGACTCTGGACAAGTCACCTAACTCCTCTGGGTCTCAGTTTCTTGATCTATAAAAGGAGGAGTTTGGATTACTTCGTACCTAAGATTCCTTCCTGCTGCAAGTCTACATTCCTACGGATGTCCAGGTTTATAGAGCAGGTCCAGGAAGCTCTCCCTCGGGAGAACTTTTCTGATTGGCTGCTTGCATGGGTCTGCATGGTAGCCCCTCAGAAGGGATGCTGCTTTTAATCTAAAAGTTCTCAGCTGCTGGCATTTTGGCATCTCTCCTGCTCAGAAAAGCAGATCTGAGATTTAAAGTATTTCAGAGGAATTTTAAATAATTGCAAGTCTCAATCTGTATTCTGTAAAAACCTGTACCAATCTTGGGAGTGAAAACAAAGGCCTGTTCACAGGGATGATCCCTTGCCAAATTGGGCGTGTGAAAGCTTATGAGAATTTGCTTAGAGACCTTAGTATATTGACTTAATGACTTAAGAATATAACTCCTTCAAATGCCTTAAATTTCAAGAGGGTTTTACTCTCCATGTTCTTTCTTAAGAATGCAATGTATCTGAGACAATATAGGTGGGCAAGTGATTCCTCAAGCATTATGCTGGGTACCAAAGAGGAATTAAAGAAACACGATTTACTAAAGGGGTTTGCTAAGACCTTGACATCATAGGAAAGCAGAAAGATCAGTGCTGGCATCGTCTGTGCGCCAATGCATTTTCTTGGCTGGAGCAGCATCCACAGCCACAGCAGCAGCCCCACAGTCTGGCCAACCACATCTCCTGCTGTGTGTTCAGTTCATGGGAAGGGATGGAAGCACTACCTGGGCTGTAGCCTGCAGAGGATTGGGGAGGGTTGGGGCTGAGGGAGGGGGGGACAGTCATCAATGAAAGGACTGGCCAATTATTACTCTTCCACATCTAAAATGTGGAGGAGATGGCAACTACTGGAAATGTGGAGCATTGTTCTTCACAAATAGAGCAAAAATAAAAGAAAAAAAAGAACAAGAAACAATGGGTTGTTTCAGGGAAATAGCTTTAGGCTTAATGTAAGGAGAAGGTTCTAGATAATTAGAGCTGTCTCAAATATAATAATACTAATAATTTATAATTATACAATTTTTTAAAGTTTGCAAGGCACTTTGCACATATACTATCTCACTTGATCCTCACAATGACTTTGTGAAATTGGTGTTATTATTATCACCATTTCAAGGTGGGGAAACTGAGGCTGAGAGGTTAAGTGACTCTCCCAGAGTAGCACAACTAGTAAATAACTGAGGTGGGGTTCAAACTCTGGTCTTCTTGACTGTTGGTCCAGTAGTCCATCCTCCTTTCATGGAATGGATTTGCCAGGGATGAGTTCTCCTATCAATGGAGCCTTCAAGTAGATGATGGATGACCACTTACCTACCATGTTATGGAGGAGATTCTTGTCTGAGTATGGATTGGACTGTAAAGTCTCTTTGAAATGGAGATTCTGTGATTTTGTGAAAACAGGAAGTGTTTGAGTGTGTGGGGTGTTTGTTAAAGCTGAGGATGAGAAAAGAGAATTGGGGAAAGTCTGAAAGAGGATCATGGGAATTTCATTAAATTTTAATGAGCGAAGGAAGCAGTTCAGCAAGAAATAATTAACATTAACCAAGCCCTACACTGTATACCATTTTTCATATCCATAGTTCCCCATCTCTCCCATCTCTCCAAAGGGAGGAAATGCCTTCTCATTTTCCTTTTTCTTCCCTTTCTATTTTTTTTTTTAATTTTTTATTGTGAAGGGAGCTATGACAGTAAGGATTATTTTATTCTTTGTATCTGTTTCCCAAGCACCAAAGCATAGTTCCTAGCACATAGTAGGTACTTAATAGATGCTTTTTTCACTGACTGATTGCCGCAGGTGACATAAAAGAACATATAAATATTTTTTAAAAAAATTTTAATAGGCATACAAACTATATAAATGTACCATCTTTGCTCGTGTCATTCTCTGTATCAGTTTGGTCTCTTTCCTTCTTCATCCTACACTGAGAAGTCTCCCTCATTTCTAAGTGTAACACTTCTAATGCATCCAAAAAACACATTAGTTTTTTGGTTCCCATATCACATGACTGACCAGTATGGAGCATGCCATCTTTAAAATCCCTAGGTTCCTCTCCCCCACGAACTAACATTAGAAGATGTCTGGCCACCTCCTTTCAATTCTGCCTCCCTCCCTCACTCCCACTTTCCCCTACTTGCCAAACTCTCTTATGTGCATCTGTCCTGTCTACTCCTGCCCACAGTGACCTTTGATCTGCTAGAGCTTGGATTTCAGGTTGATCGCTCTTTACTCTTCATATCCTGCCTTGTATCATAATTATTTTTCATATATAAGTTGATTTTCTATCCTCCTTCCTGGGGTCAGGAAAAACTAAGTTCACATCTGGTCTCAAACAGTTCGGGCAAGACATTTAATCTCTTTTTGTCTCAGTTTCCACAACTGTAAAATGAGGTTAATAACAATGCCTACCACACAGAACAGGATTGTTGTGAGGACTAAAGGGGATACTTGTAAAAACACTTGGCACAGTGCCTGGAACACAGTAGGCACTCTATAAATGCGCATTCCCTTCCCTTGGAGGGAAATTTCTTCTGCCAATATATTTCTGCAACTTATCTGGCATTTTTAACTCTAGGCTGTTTCTGGGGGCACTGAGGGGTGATATGTATAGGTAGCAGGTTGTGCTGATTTGATTTCTGTTAGGAAGCAGGGAAAGAGGAAAAGGGTGGTGATTGGTACGGCGGTATTCTCTAGCTGCCATGGCATGGATATGATCAGGATGTTGCATAGAGAACCTGAAGACAGGCAAGCTAAAGCAAAGCAAATGCTCATCATCAGAGGCCCCAGGGCCCAGGAGGGGAGCTCAGATATCAGCTGGAGGATGGCATGGAGATAGTCAGGGAGATGGAGATGTGCGTCCACTGTCTTCCTGGGGGCCAATTGTGGGGGAAAGTGCTCTGGAAACCTTAAGGCACTGTAAAGCTGTGAGCCTTTATCATTTCTTTCCTTTGATGGCATTCCCTTGCCCTACTCCCCAGACCAGGTAAAGCCAGCATGAAAGGCTCAGTATCACTGGCGTTGGGCCCTTTGTGGCCCCTGCACCTTTTTGCTCTGGGCCTTTGGAAGTTGTTTTATTTGGATTCTGATTCCCAGTGCAAATACACCTGCCAAGGATGATCCATGGGTGCAGAAAGGTTACACCCTCATGGAACATGAAGTCAGACCTCAGATGTTGGTTGCTAAGGACAACCAGATACTGGAACTTTTGCTGCAAACCAAAGCAGGCTGAAGTTATTTTATGTTAATCTCAATTGAATGAAAAGGAAAGCCCAGGTTACCCTTGTGTGCCTTTGATGTTTGCTGTGTGCTGGACAAGGGTGTTTGCCCAGTGGTGTCTCTTCCTGTTACTATCTTGGGATACTTGAAAGTGGGGAAACATGCCTGGAAAGATGAAAAGCAGCTCATTACAGGAAGTGTCTAAAGTGTGGGGTCCCTTCTGGGACCTCTTCCATTCAAACTGAATTTTCCGAATTTGTTTCAGAGTACTGGCCTTGTTTGTACCTCTAAAAATACACTGATTCTTACTCAAATCCATTGTGGGACCTCTGTGTTGTGAAGGTCACATCATATCACTGTTGGACCTGGGTAATCAGAAATCTCACTGTGGCATCCTAGGTCAGGAAGGAAGTCACCTTTAGGCATCAGTGGGCTTGCTCTGCTGCCCTCAGGCAGGTGGGAGATTTCTCCATTCAGGATCACTGATTCTCTGTTTCTTTCTGAAGTTTTCCAGGTATAAAAATACCAAACAAATATGATGCCTTAAAACTGGCTAAGTGATTTACATTACAAGCCTCATTTCATTTGATACTCCTAGTAACCCTTTGAGGTTGATCCCACCAATATTAATATGCCCATTTTACAGATGAGAAAATTAAGACTTAGGGTAGTGAAATAGTAAGCTAGTAGATGTCAGAGACAGGATCTGAACCCATTCCTCTTCAGCACTCTTTCCACTCCACAATGCTAGAAAGTAATGAATAATTGCAAGCAATCATAATCTTGATGACTCATATTTATCATGGATTGTAGCTTTCTTCTCACTTCCATTGCCTGGAACTCTTCACTTCCTTCAGGGCAGCTGATACCATTCCACCTTCTGCATTAGATCTTTCCTGATCTAAGTTCCATACCCAAATGTCAACATTTTGAAATCCTTTGAACTTTTTTGGTATGTGTTTTGTACTTACTTAAATGTATGTTGTGTGACCCCAATAGAATGCAAGGACATGGACTGTGTGATATTTTTGCCTATTTCTCCCTATCCTCAAGCACAGTGACTTATATTTGTGTAAAATCACAAAATCATAGAAGTAGAAGGGACCTAGTGACCATTCTGTCCTATCCATACATGAAAAGAATTCCTACTCTAAGAGATCAATAAGTGGTGACTGAGTTGATTTGAATGGAATCTTATGTGTTCTCGCTCCACGTAAGTCAAGTAAGGCAAGCCAATTTGATTTAACCAACAGAATTCCCAAATCATCATTGGCGTATTGGAAGGGATCTCAACAATCCGGTCTAATTCATTTTCCACTATGACATCCCCAACAAGAGGCTGCCTCCACTTGAAGATCTCCAAGGAGGGTGAACATACCAACTCTGGAGATAGCTCATCACCTTTCAGAATTTCTAAATGCTAAGAAGTCTTTCTTGACATTAGGCCTAAAGTTCTGCCCTCTGGGGCCAGCTAGAATGAATATAATCTCTTCTTCCCATGACAACCCTTCCCCTACTAAGGAACCAACTCAGTCTTCTCTTCTCTGCTATAGACACCTCTCTCCCTCCCCTCATTTCTTTTAACCGATCCACATCTGGCATGGACTTCAACGCATTCCTCATGCTGGTTGACCTCCTTTGGATCTTCTGGCTTATCGATGGCCTTCTACAACTGCAACATCCAGAAATGAACATAGTCTTTTAGATAATGTTAATGAAGTCAGAATATATTGGGACTGTCACCTCTCTATTTCAAGAATCCATACTTTCCTAAGATAGCCCCAAATCACACTGGGTGGCCATGTCACGTTGTTGACTCTTACTGAACTTGCAGTCCATAAAAACCCTCAGATCTTTGTCCAAACAACTGCTGTCTAACCATTTCCCCATCTCCTGCTTATGACGTTTCTTGTTTTCCAAATGTAAAACTATTCATTTCTCTCCACTGCATTTCATCTTAGTAGATTCAGCCCAGTTGCTGAATTTCCTGTCAATATATTTTTGGATTTTGACCTTGTTATTTACTATCCCTCCCAACATTGTGTCATCTGAAAATGTGATGTACATTCCATCTATGCCTTTGTCCAAGTCATTGATAAAAATTTTAAATGGCATAAGCCTACACCAATCCTTGGCCTACTTCACTGGAGACTTTCTGCCACATTAGCACCGCACTTTTAATGACTATTCTTGATGATTACATCCAGACATTTAAAAATCAATCTGATTTCTTTATCATTTAGTTGCCATCTCTCTAGAATAGCAGGAGATATTTTATGGAAAACTTCCCTGAAATTAAGCAAACTATATCTGTGGTCCCAAATTCATCTCCTATATCATCTCAGAGCAGGGAAGTTAATTGCCCAAGTTCACAGAGCTATCCAGAAGTCAGTTGAATGGAATTTGGGAAATTTGACCCCAACCACTCAACCATCTTGTTCTTGAACTCCACACACTGCTTCAGCACTGACTCACAGACAGCTCTTCTGTATTCCAAGTCTACTTTGTGAATAGGGTTCCACTAAATTGAAGGCTGTACCATTAAAACCATAAGTCTGAGCTTACAAACTTAGGTGACAGGTCCTATAACATTTTCAGTTGTGGAGAGTAGATACTGAGCTACTATCCTTAGTGTAGGTACTTGTTCAAGTTTTTATTTGATTATTTGTTAGCATTTATTCTATTGTATTTAAATATAAGGCAGATTTTTTTAAAAGAGTACATTTGTAATGAAATATTACTGGATTTCTGTAGGTTCTTTTTGGTATCACAGTTGTTCTAAATCCCTTTCTCTCTTAAATCTTATTTTTAAAAAGAGATTCTTCATCTTTTTTTGGTATCATGGACCCCTTTGGCAGTCTGCTGAAGCCTATAGACTCCCTCTCACCATAATACTTTTAAATGGGCAGCTTAGTGGTGCAGTGGATAAAGCAGGAGTCAGGAGGACCTGAGTTCAAGTCTTACCTCAGACATGACACTCATTAACTGTGTGACCTTGGGCAAGTCACTTAACCTCAGTTGTCTCATTCTGGGTCATCTCCAGTCATCCTGATGAATATCTGGTCACTATACTCAGATGGCTCTGGAGGAGAAGTGAGGCTGGTGACCTGCACAACCCTCCTTCACCCAAAACAAAGTCAAGTGCAAGTCATGTTATCATTTCTCTGATGGCATAGTCTTCTTCAACAACAAAGGATGAACACACAATACTTTTAAATGCATGAAATAAGACGTGCAAAAGAAACTAATTTAATTGAAATATACTTATAAAATATTTTAAATCAAACTAATGGACACTAAGTAAAGAGCTCATATTTAAAAGAAAATAAAAATAAGAACGGTGTTTTAAGAACCAGCCACAGGCAAGCAGGAACAAAGATAAAAACAATCCCTTCTCTGAAGAGGATGATCCCATTCCCAGGAAATAATCCAAGAAGACTTTGTCCTACTTTGAAAAACAGCATGTGTAGTATATAGGGCATCAGACTCTGAGTTAGGAACACCTATTAAAATGCCAACCCCAACATTTATTAGCTGGGTAACTCTGAGCAAAATACTTAGTCTCTCACTGCCTCAGTTGTCTCATGTGCAAAATGAAGGGACTGGACCAGATCATTTCTAAGGTCCCTTGCAGTTATAAAATCTATAATCCCATGATCTTATGACCTACTTGAGGATCAAAGAAATTGGATCTAGTTTGGAGAGAAACTAGTCTCGTTTGTAAGGACACACCCTGAGATAGAGCCTGCAAGCATTTGGAAAACATCAGTGGCAATTTTAGCTTGAGAATATTTACATTGAGATTCAGTCAATGGAAGTGCAACAATTTGATGTTTGATTTGTTTGATTTATTTTTGCAACTGGATTAATTAATCTTGCTCAGGTTCTAAGTGTACAACCCACTCATGGTCCTGATCCTACTGCTGATTGGCATGCACTCTCGCCTGCTCCATTTGGGACTTGGGCCAATCTGTCCCTCCTTAAGTAGCCTGGTGGATACTCTCCTAGGGCCTAGTGGACACTTGCTCTGCTCTTGCCCTATTGTAGCTCAGAACTCCAGAGCTAAAGTAATCCACCAAATTCAGGCTACTTAGCAGGAGGGACTATAGGTGTGCTCTTCCACATCTAGCTTAATATTTTGTCTAATTGAACAAGCATTTATTAAGCACTTACTATATGCTGGGTACTATGATGGGTACTGAGGATACAAAAATAACAAAAATGCACTAATTGCTGGAGGTGGAGAGTGGACAGAACCCTTATTTATTAAGTGACCACTATATTTGAAGCATATTATAAATATTTTCTATTTTGATCCTCATAACAAAGCTAGCACAGTGTCTTGCAAACAGTGTGTATGTAAGAAATGCTTGCTGTAATTGAAATTGCATGAAGTTAAATCAAAGTGTTTAAAATAACATCTGGTGCCATGGCACCCCAGATACATTTTTCCAGGTTCTTTCTTTCCTCTGTCATATTGAGATGCATTTTGTAAAAACAAAAATAAGTGTAGTCATGTGTTAAAGTGTGGACTTTAAAAGGTGCTATTATCATCTGCATTTTGCAAATGAAGAAACTGATAGAGGTTAAGTGACTTGACTTGCCTAGGTTCACATAGCTAGTAAGTCTCTGAGGTGGGATTTGAACTCCGGTCTTTATGATTCCAAGTACTCTACTTAATTCGAAGTGTAACAGAAAGCTCTCTAAGATAGAAGTTTATAATCCTTGATCCATGAATTTATTTCAAAGCTGTTCTGATGACTATTTCCATGTAGTTATATTTTATGCATTTTGAAACATTGTTCTGTGAAGGGGTCTGTAAGCTTCCCCAGAGTCCCAAAGCGGTCCATTATACAAAGAAGAGGTAAGTGTTGATTTGAACTCTGGTCTTCATGACTCCAAGTTCCATTGCACCACCTGGGTGCTACTTAACTCTGAGTCTACCAGGAAACTCTCTAAGACAGACATTTATAGCCAGGGATCTGTGATTTTATTTTAACATCATTTTGATAACTATTTCAGTGTCATAAGCTTAGAGAGTAGATACTGATTTGCATTGATAGGAGAGTTTCCTCATTGGAAGTTCCCTACACTAATGAGGGCCAGTCCAAACCCCCCTGAGCTTTACCCTAGTACAGTGGCTGGCACACAGTGGGTACTGAAGAAATGCTTGCTGTAATTAAAATTGCATGAAGTTAAGTCATCAATGTCTGAAGAACATCTTAAAATGTTTAAAATAATATCTGGTGCTATGGCACCCCAGATGCATTTTTCCAGGTGCTTTCTTTCCTCTATCATATTTAGATGCATTTTGTAAAAATAAAAATAAATGTAGTCCATATGTTAAACTCTGGACTTCAAAAGGCACTCATGGAGACTTTCAGAGAAGATGAAAAAAATTAACTAAATGCCATCAATATTAAATCCTGGATTGTCAAATAAGTTATTTGTGGATTGGAAGGAATAAAACTTTGAGGATTTTGTACATGTATTGGCTGAGGGGGATGTGCTGATATGGGAGGGGTGTAGGTGGAGCTGCAAATGTGGTAGAAAGGATTCTTTTTTCAGGTATGTTTTGAACTAGAAAGCTACTCAGGTTCCTTTCCACATTCACATTTGGTGAATCTGTGAATGCTGAGATGGTAGGTAGTCAAAGTACTTTTATCCCCATTTTACAGATGAGAAAACCTGAGGCTGTGAGATGATGACTGTCTGTGTTCAGGTATCTGATTCTTATATGACTCTGGCTAAATTATTTCCCTTTTCTAAGCCTTAATTCCTTCCTCATCTGTACAGGGAAGGAATTGAATGAGGCCCTTAATGGTGGTAGGTTTCCCCCCACTGGGGGCAGGGACAGAGCATTAAAGAAAGACTGGATGATCACTTGGGGGGAATTTGTGATCAGGCAAGGTTATGGTCCAGTTGCCCCCTGAGTTCCTGGAAATCTGCAGTTTTGTGTTCACAGTCATTTTCTAGAGCACTAGAGAATGTCTGGGATCCCCTCAGATCAGCAAACATGTTTCTGAGCCCGGGAATAAAATAGCTAATTGTTTCTCCATAGCATATCCTGGGGGCAGGGAGAGAGGAGAAAGAAATCAATCCAATAAGCCCATTGTTTTACAAAATTAGCGACAAACTTCAGAATAAACCAAAACAAGCCCCAAATGCGACATCCTACCCTCTGTCCCTCCCTCCCCCTCTCAGTGAATTCTGTTGGAGCTGTTGGGGTCCTCCAGTTTGAATGAGTCACATTAGATCAACACGCACAAACACACAGCAGACAATGAAGCCCGTACCTCCGCACCTCAAACCCCAGCTTCTTCGGAATGACAGATGACTGTCAGGGCTGTCCAAGCCGCACAGGCAGTGACTTGATAGACCCGAATGAAAGCAATTTACAAGTGCAAGTCTGTTTCTTTTGGCAGCGGAAGGAGCTGCTAATGGATTCATCATTTTCTATTCGGCATGAATGTCAAACAAAAAACATTTAGGGCTCTATTCATCTGGATTTCCGGCTGTGTGCTTGCCAGTCGGGGAAGAGGCACTGGGACTTGAATCCTGTCGAGCCCCAGTCCCGATTCATGTTTCCCGAGTTTCGTGGGGCCAGAGCCCAGGGAATTTGGAATTCGGCCGACTGCCTCCGTCGCCCCCATTTCCCCACCCCGACCTTGGCCGAATTACCTCGCGAACCCCACAGTCCATACTCCTGCTTTGTAGATGCACGTATTCCATGGAACAGGGCCTGAAGCCAATTCTGACCAAATTACCCAGAGTGCACCGACATCCCCGGAGATGGCCTTGAAAGGATCAATGTGTGAGAGATAAAAAAGGCTCCCAATGACTTCAAAATTATTGGTCATAAAAATTAAAGTATTTTTTCCCCTCTTTGATATAATAAATGAGAGAGTATGCATCCTGGTCTTATGGAAAGAACTGGAGGTAATGAAATTGGGAGGTGTGGGTTTATGATGTGTCACCTGGGCATTCAACGGTTTTTTCTGCACCTCCTGCAGGGGATACAAATACCCCTGTTGATGTCTGGCCCCACCATTAGCCCAAAGGTGGGGTGATAGAAGCACGTGTCTCACAGGATTGTTGTCAGTCAGTCAGCCAGTCAATAACATTTATTAAAGCACCTACTAACTGCCAGGCACTCTGCTAAATCTGGGGACCCAAAGAAATGTAAAAGACCTTGTTCTCAAGAAGCTCACAGACTAATGGTGGAGACAACATGCAAACAGCTCTGCACAGACAAGTCTTATGTGGGACAAATGTTGCATGGATTAAATGAGATAATGCCTATTGTCTAGCTTCTTTTCCACTTAATTTTTTTAAAAGTGAGACAGTGTTTAAATTTTCCACTGATGTTCTGGCTAGATATTGACATGGATTCACTGTTTTTCTGCAGATTTCCAATAGATTTCTTAAGTCACTTTTGCCATAGTGGTATTTATTGTTTGTCATTAGGTGTATTCTTAGGCATTTTCGTTTTAATAATAATAACACTACACATCATATAAAGTAGGCTGTGACGGACTCATACAGATAAAGTACATGAAACTTACACCCCCCATGATTACCCTTGTACATTGATCTCTCCAGAGCCTTCTGTCTGCACATGATATTGTGCTGATAGAGTCAAGTCCAGAAACACTACATGAATGAGGGTTATAACTACTCAAGAGTTTAGCCTAACTATTCACACAAGAAAAACACAAATGGATGATAAATATGTTTTGTCTGAATGATGATATGGGGTCAGAGAAACATAGCTTTTAAAAAATCTACAAGCATATATTTATGCGAGTGTATTTCATTTATGTGTATGCAAATTTATATACATACATAAATATAATTTCTTAAATTTCTACTGTGTCATGTAGTATGAATGTAAAGACCAAAGTAAATCAATCCTTGCTCTTGAGAAACTTGTAGTCTATCAGAGGAAATAATGACAAATACCACAGCTGGACAATAATTTGGGCCTATACTATAAAACAAGAAGGAGAACAGACTAAATTATCTTAGGATCTTAGTTTTAGAGCTGGAAAGACCCAGATTGCCTTCAGGAATTTCAATTGTTCGTAAATGACTCTAAATTGTTTCCTGAAACAAACGTTTATCCGTTTAATATCAACTAACACGTTGATATCAAATAACAGGGTGTTATTGTTTTTAATTTTGTCTTATTGTATCTCCAGACCTTAGCTCAGTTCTTGGTACGTTGTAAGCATTTTTTGACTGACTCAGGGGAGATTCCCATATATGAGATCACAGAGCCACTGGCATATTCAAGAGTGAATTCTTTCTTTTGAATAATGGCAAAGGTGATTGTCAGCATAATGTGAAGAAAAATGTGTTTTAAAGTTTAACTAATTATAAGGGGGGGCTGACTGAGTAAATTAGTCAAATCACTCTACCCCATTTAAAGCATGTCAAGATGCTAATCTCTCAAACCGTAAGAATATACCATAATCACCTAGCCCTGATACATTTATCAAGTGAGAACATATCTTTATTGTTCTCCGGGTGTGAATAAAAGCTAGATGCCTGTATTGGTGTCACAGGAAGTCTGTTCAGATGGGGGTAAGGGACTTGGACAGGGGTGGGGAACCTGCAGCCTTGGGTCCACATGTGGCTTTCTAGAGCCGTAAGTGTGGATCCAAATTTTATAGAACAAATAAACATAAATAAATTTTATATATAATAAAATTTTTATATTTTTCTATAAAATTTGGATCCATACTTAAGGCTCTAGAAAGCCACGTGTCCTCAAGGCTGCAGGTTCCTCACCCTGGATTTGGTAATGCCCTGTGGCTGTCTATAAAAATCAGGAAATTAGCTAAAAATTCAAGAGATTTTTGAGTGACGGGAAGCAGAGAGGAGAGAGCATTTCAGCTAAACTCCTCAGGGAAAAAAATCAGATTAGCAGAAAGGAATAAAGTCTAAGGCCTTAGCCTCAGTATTAGCATCCTTCACACCTGCTTGGCTAGAGAAGTGCCCTTTGAACTTTAAAAAGGCTGGAATATTTGGGATTTTCTATCTTCCCATCACTACCTTAGCAGGAGCCTTAGGACAGATGACATAAGTATTTACATAAGAAACCAAGGCTACATTAGAAATAGAATAAAGACCTGAAAAAAAGTCCAGCAGAAAAGCTGTATGTTAAGTATATGTGGACTCCAACAAAAAGACTTTCAGCAGTTATAAATCACCCCATTGCCGTACATGACCTCTAAGTCTGGTCCACCTTCCTATGGATTTTGTATGAATTGGCAGAAGAGTATGTCACACATTTTGGGGATGATTTTTTATACCAACTATATTGTCTGATTAACATAATTCCCATTTCTAAAAACTAAATGATAAATGATGTCAACTGACAATCACCATGGGAAGCACACTGGTAGGGTCCCGCTAGTAACACTAGGCAAACAATGCCCCTCAACCCCTAACCGGCAGCCCTAGAGGCCTGAGGGAACTTAGCAGCCATAGTCTGGGTCCCCAACTCATCAGTTTCAATTTGAGTGGGAGTTAGGCTGGTAACTCTGAAACAAGTGCTAAGTACGTCCCTCACAAAAATCTCCCTCACTCTCTCCTCCCTCTTCCACCCCCAGCCAGGCTATTCATTCAAATGGCAAAGTTATTTTGTTGCAGCTTTTAGTTAACTGCTATTTAGTTGCATCTTTGGGAAACAACTGTATCCGACATTGGGCTCTATCTACAGAAATCAATTCACAATGCGCATGCTCCCCGAGAGCCCTCGACTGCGTTAAGTCCCGTCTGAAGTAAAGCTCCCCTTCTCGTTTCTGGAGACCCCGCCAGCTTCTTCATGAAGCCTATAGAATGAAGAGACCAGGCTTAGCTCAGGGCAATTACTGGTACATTTCAGATGAGCACAGCGTGAAGAGTGAGTCTGAAGAAAGATTAAGACTCAAATGCTAAGGGAGAGGGGGGAAAAATGAAAAAATAGACCAAAAGAACCTGCGAAGCTGGAAAGGACTAGCAATCTGCAGGAAGCTGGTATTCTTATGAGTCATGTGAGTGACCCAGTCTGGGTTGGAATGTTATCTCTATGTGATGTGCAGAATTCCTCTCTTGACTAGAGGCACTGTAGAAGAGTGAATTAAAGTCTTAAGGAGAAAAATCAATAAGAGAGGGGAAAAAGATAAAAGCAGTATGACTGGAGATCATTTAAGAAAAAAAACCCCAACATATAAGATTCTCTTAAATGACCATGCAAGGAGAACCAGTATTTATCAGGGTTTAATAAGAATTCCAACAAGAACGGCTATGTTGCTATCCTTGGAGGAGGCTGAAAGGAGAAGGGGATTTCTGGGTAGTTTGTAATGAGGGGCTTGTCTTTGTTTTATTCTTGTGTGCCTGACCCAGAGAAATGTGGATGGTACTAAAAACCAACTATTTTCCGCTCCTTGGGATGACAGAAAATTGAATGGTGAGAGATATTATGAGAGAGTTGGGATTAGAATGAGAACTAGGGTGGGCAGCCCCCATGATTCCTGTGTAGGGCTTTGGGATGAAGTGAAACACTCTTTGGGGTCCTTTCCTGAGACTAATTCTCCTTTATTTCCAAACTGTGGCTCTTGCTAAATCCTACAGAGGAAATAGCTAGAATCAATGATTCATTTCCGATGACATGAATTTCTTTGAGTTTCAGTTTCCTAAAAGTAAGCAAATAATGCCCATCAGTTGACAAGTATTTATTAAGGACCTACTATGTGATGGGCACTATGCTAAGTTCTGCCTTATAATTATAATGAGATAATATATGTAAAGTACCTTGCAAATGTACCATATAAATATTCACTCATTGTTATCATTCTAAAACTTATTGTATTTTATTCAGTTCTAGGAAAATGGATTTCTTCAAAACCTCCAAGAGATCAGTGTTTGGCCAAAAAGAACAAAAGTTGTATGGTGGATAGAGCACTGGACCTGGAATCAGGAAGACTTGAGTTCAAATGTGACTTCAGACAGTTACTAGCTGTGTGACCCTGGATAAGTCACTTAACCTCTATTTGCCTCATTTTCCTCATCTGCAAAATGAGATTAATAATAATATCTACCTCCCAGGGTTGTTGTGCGGATCAATTAAGATAATAATTGTAAAGTGTTTACAACTGTAGTGGCTGGCACATAGTAAGCTAATCAGGTGGGATTATTATTCTAATTGTGTTCAAACTTATTTCATTGTTTTTAAGGATTTCATGATGTGTGTAAAATATTAGGGCTATGAAAGGATGACTATGTCTATATCTAATTAGGACTGATCTGACCAATCGGTGAAGAAACATTTGTTAATTGCCCGTTTTCTATTTGCCAGGAACTGGCCCAGGCATTGAGATACAGGCAAAAATGAAACAGTACTTGTCCTCAAGCAATTTTCCCTCCATCAGGACAAAAAAAATGCCACACACACATAGAAACAAACACAAAACACATGACTATATTTAATTATATGCAAAATATAATTATTGTTTAGTTGTTTTTCAGTCATGCCTGACTCTTCTTGAGCCCATTTGGGTTTTCTTGGCAAAGGTACTGAAGTGGTTTTCCATTTCCTTCCCCAGTACATTTTAGAGATCTGGAACCTGAGGCAAATGGGGTTAAGTGACTTGCTTGCGGTCACGCAGCTACTGTCTGAAGCCAGGTTTGAGCTCAGGTCTTCTTGATCCCAGGCCCCAGTGCAAGGCACCATTTACCTGCTTAAATATATACAAAATATGATATAATATAATTGGTTGGGGTGTGGTGGTCAAGGCATTGGCTGTTGAGAGCATCAGGAAAGGCGTAGTGTAGGTGGAGATGCTTAAACTGAGCTCTGAAGGAAGATGAGGATGCTAAGAGGTAGAAGGGGGGTCGGAGTTCATTCCAAACATGGGTTACAAACTAGACTGCTAAGGACATTCTTTTAATTCAGTTCAACAAGCATTTATTCAAGATTGTTCCAGTTTCTAGAGATGCCAAGATAAATAGCATAAAATAGTCTCTATCCTGACAGAGCTTAATTGAAGAGGAAGTAACTTATTGGAGTGAAAACCAGCACCAACATACTAATAATAGCTAGAATTATATAGAGCTTTAAGGTGAGCAAATATTTTTTAAATGGCAAAGGATTTAATATTTTAATATAATTAATTTATTTTTAGTTTTCAACATTCACTTCCATAAGATTTTGAGTTTTGAATTTTTTTCCCTCCCCTTCTCCTTCCTCCCCAAGACAGAATGCAATCTAATGTAGGCTCTACTTATACATTCATATTTAACATATTTTCACATTAGTTATGATGTAAAGAAGAATCAGAAGGAATAGTAGGAACCACAAGAAAAAAAGAAACAAAACAAAACAAAAGGAGAGCAAATAGTATGCTTCCATCTGCATTTAGACTCCACATTTCTTTCTGTGGATGTGGATGGCATTTTCCTTCATGAGTATTTTGGAATTGTTTTAGAACTTTGCATTGCTGAGAAGAGCTAAGTCTGTCAAGGTCAGTCATTGCACAATATGGCTGTTACTTTGAACAATATTTTCCTGGTTCTACTCCCATCACTCAGCATCAGTTCATGTAAGTCTTAGCAAGTTTTTCTTGTCTGCCTGCTCATCATTTCTTACAGCACAATAGTATTCCATTACAGTCTTAAACCACAATTTGTTCAGCCATTCCCCAATTGATGGATACTCCCTCAATTTCTAATTCTTTGCCACCACAAAAAGAAGTGCTATAAATATTTTTGTACATGTGGGTCCTTTCCCCGTTTTTATGATTTCTTTGGTATACAGTCCTACAAGTGGTATTGCTGGGTCAAAGAACAGCTTTATAGCCCTTTGGGCATGGTTCCAAATTGCTCTCCAGAATGATTGAATCAGTTTACAACTCCACCAACAACGTATTAGTATTCTGATTTTCCCCCATCTTCTCAAACACTTATCATTTTCCTGTTTTGTCATGTTAGTCAATCTGACAGGTTTGATGTGGTACCTCAGAGTCATTTTGATTTGCATTTATATAACCAGTAGTGATTTAGAGCATTTTTTTCATATGACTATAGATAGCTCTAATTTCTTCCTCTGAAAACTGCGTATTAATATTCTTTGACCATTTATCAATTGGGGAATGACTTGTATTCTTATAAATTTGACTCAGTTCTCTATATATTTTAGAAATGAGACTTTTATCAGAGACACTCATTGTAAAAGCGGTTTCCCAGCTTTCTGCTTTCCTTCTAATTTTGGTTGCATTGACTTTGTTTGTGTAAAACCTTTTCAATTTAATGTGATCAAAATCATCCATTTTGCATTTCATAATGTTTTCTACCTCTTGTTTGGTCATAAATTCTTCCCTTTTCCTTAGATCTGAGTTAAACTGTTCCTTGCTCTTCTAGTTTGCTTATGTACCCATTTTGACTTGATCTTGATCTTATTCCACCACCCCCCCCCAATTTATGCTTTTCTCTATCCTTTCTCCCTTTCTCTCTTCACCAGAGTTTTGCTTTTGACCACTGCCTCCCTCAGTCTGGTGGACAAATATTTTATATGTTATCTCATTTGACCATGTATACATGTGGGTAAACAAAATCCCAAGCACTGTAGTCAAACACAACTGAAAGGAAAGACTGGGGGAGAACAGCAGCACAGTAAGGTGAAGTATTTTTTTTAAAAATTAGTGATATACTTTTTTGACACACTGATCATTTTTTATAATACCTTCTGTTGTTGCTCAGTTGTTTTTCAGTCACATCCAACTTTTCATGACCCTATTTGAGGTTTTTTTGGCAAGGTTTACCATTTCCTTCTCCAACCCATTTTACAGATGAGGAAACTGAGGCCAACAGGGATAAGTGACATGCCCAGGGTCTCTCAACTAGTAAGCATCTGAGGCTAGATTTTGACTCAGGTCTTCCTGACTCTAGGCCTGTTGCTTTGTCCACTGTACCACCTGAATGCCCCTTGTAGAATACCTTCTGCTCAAAATATGATGCTGTGATCAGTACTGATCATGTGTTAACTTTCTGTCCTTACAGTTTTCTGTTTTTGTTTTTTATAGAAAGGAAGATGGTTTTATCTCATTCATGCAGCATGGTATAATGGAAAGAGCTCTGAGTTTGAAACCATAAGATGTGGATTGAAGTCCTGGTTCTACCTCTTACTATGTGACCTTTGGATATTTAATTTCTTTGTGCCTCAAGTTTCTATCTTGTAAAATGAGATTGGACTATGTGGCCTCTGATGGATGATCTAGACCCAACATCACATTTGACCTGAGTTATGTTGCCTTTCTGGGTTATCTTGACTTAATTAATTGTGGCTTATGTGCCTGTTATTCTCTTAATTCTACTTACGGTCCTCTGCATTTGCTTGTGTGGCTCTTCACTGAAGGACATTCCTGTACAAGTACCACCCTGACCATCTTTTCTTAGCCAAATCTAAATATAATTTTAATGTCAATATTCCTAAGAGACCTGATGAAATACTCAGACCAGTCTTTTAGTTTTATTATTTGAAGCAGAAGCAGTTGGGTGGATTAACTGGTGACTGAATCAGGGGAGGCGTTAATGGCCCAATGCTTCCGATTGCAAGGAATCAATCAGAACTGATATGGTGATTATCAGTATTCTTAAGATAACTCTAAGAACTGGAAGGGATGCTTGAGGCCAGTTAGTTCAACCCCCTGACTTCACAGTTGAGAAACGTGAGACCCGTAGAAGAATTTATGCAATGTCATATGGTTGGAAGTGAACGAAATAGGATTTAAATCCATATTCCAAGTCACATAGCTAGGAAATAGAAGAGATGGGATTTGAACCCATGACCTTCAAATCCAGCCCTCTTTCCCATTGAACTCCCTTTGAAGAGAACACAATCTAGAACATAGCTCCAAAACATCAAGTTGTGAGCCCAAGTATTTAGAGCAGAGGCATCCAACTCACAGCCCACAGCCATAAACATTCTCCAGTCCAGGTGGAAATATAACTAGGAAATATTTAACCAAATAAACAAAATTACAGTATGATACAGATATTATTAATCTGTGATTTTCTAAACTTTGTTAGCCACAAAGAAAGGGTTATTATTATCTGGAAAGAGAAGTAAAAGTAAATTAAGACAAAGAGTGAAAGCTCTGACATTTTATAAATGTTAAAAATTTTCCTAACTGGGGGCTTGGAGCAACTGTGAATGTATTCTTTTGTTGTTTTAACATAAACCCCCTAAAGCAGCCCAGGAAGAAACCCTATCTAAAGTGCCATTATATTGCCATTTGACTTAAAGTGAAATAACTATTATAGCAGGATATTACGATGATCATTCAACTAGCATTTAAGTTTCTGCTTCGTTCTAGGCAGTGTGCTACACGTTGTTTCATAGATTTAGACTTGGAAGAGATTTAGAGGGTTTTGAGTCCAACTCTTTCACTTTACAGATAAAGAAACTGAGTTCCACAGATAATAATGATAATAGCAAGCATTTATATGGCTCCTTAAGACTTGCAACATGCTTTACAATTTGAATGACATTAGACTCTCACCACAACCCTGGGTAGCAGGTGCTGTTCTTATGCCCATTTTACAGATGAAAGTGAGTGTAACAGCAATTTAAGTGGAAAGGTCTTTCCCATTCATTGATAGGCCCATGTGACTTGCTTTAATCACCTGAAAGTCTAAGTCACATGTGGTGGAAGGAGCTTGCTGAATGGGTGGAACAGGAAGGATGGAGCAGAATGGGGAGAAAATGGAGGAGAAAAGATACAGGCCACAGGCACAGCAAAACTTGTGAATGTTTGCTTGTGGGAAGGCCCTGGCAGACAGGGAGGCAGGGTGGTAGGACGAAGATGAGGAAGTGGGGTGAGGGTGAAGTGGTGTGAGGTGGAGGCTGCTTGGGAAAACCTTTGTCCTCAGCAGTGCTAATGTGTTTTGACTTCTTGGCTACTATGACACATTTGGCTTTCTGGTTCTGAGATTTGGCTTTCTGGTGACTGAATAAATGTTTTTCCTCTGCCTTCTATATATAGAGTCTTTGGTACTTTGTGATTGAGAAGTATGCCAGCGTATTCATAGCCATCCTTAGTGCTGTGAATATTGCCTGGGTGATACACTGAACCAGACAGTGCTGAAGTGATGCACTCAGGATCATAAGACTAGGGAGTGTCTGAAGTCGGATCTGAACTCAGGTCTTCCTGACTCCAGGTCTAAGGCTCTCTCTACTTGTACCACCTAGCTATGACTTGCCCAAGATCAATCAGTTAATAGGACTAAGACAGGATATAAGCTCTGGGATTTCTGATTCTAAGTCCACTATACACACTGCCTTGTGTTGTATGTCTGTGAGTAGACAGTGAATAAAACACTGCATCAGAGTCAGAAGACCTGAGTTTGAATGCTGCCTCCGATATTTACCAGCTGTGCTACCTCCAGGCAAGTCAATTAACCTCCATCCATCTGCCTCAATTTCCTTGTCTACAAAATGAGAGTTTGCACTTGATGTAAACTTGACTCTTTAATCTAGGCATCCTATGAGTCATGGAACACCAGTGTGTTTACAGAATTAAATGGCAGTCACCCAAAGCGCAGTGGAGAGCCAAATGTTACATATGAAAAAGGGGCAGAGTCTTGCTAATTAAGAACTGGCCAGGAGACCTGACTTAAAGGATGTCATCAGAGAGAGGATCAACGGGAAAAAAAAAAAAAAGGCTTTGAGTATGGGCCCAGTAATGAACGTCACAGTGCTTGGCACATGAAGTAATCACGTAATAAATGCTGATTGCCTGGCTTGTTGGCTGACTTATTTAGATATCTAAGGACTAACTGAGCTAAATGGTGAAGGTTCATCAGCAGACTGGAGAGAAAACAAAAAATATTAATAAATAAACATAGTAAATATTAATAATGTGTTATTAATATATGTTGATATATATTGTATATCATATTCCTACATCAATATAACATATTGATATATACAAATATATTATGTTAACTAAATGTAATATTATTAGTAATAATAATAGCAAACATTTCTGTCATACTTCACATTTTGAAAAATTTTTTTAATTCACTAACCCCTAGTGCCTCACAAAAACCTAAGTTGGTCCTCTGTATATTATTATACCCATTTTACAGATGAAAGAACTGAGATTCACTGAAGTTCATTGACATAGTTAATAAGTATTAGAGGAGGATGATGAACCCAGATGCTCCTGACTCCAAGTTCACTACTTGCCAAATCAGGGGCAGTGGATATCTCTCTAATGATTTCTTTAAAAAAGCCCACAGTATCTTGATAGGTTAAGTCCATGACATTTTATGCACCTATAGCTGTGGAATTTCTGCTTCTATTCTCTCCACCACCACCACCACCACCACCCTTAAAGGCTTTTTAAAAAACACAAATGAGTGTTACATTTTGTTGAAGGCTTTTTTTTTTGAATGTATGTGTATAACCATGTCACTTTCTGTTACTTTTGTTTCTTATACAATTAAATAAGAGCAGCACGGCCAAGCAAAGACTGGTTTGTCCTTGGAAATAATGAGACATGGGTTTTAGGCATGCCTCTGACACAGTAACTATGTGGCCATGGTCAAATCATTTTATTTCATAATCCCCCCAGCTATTCTTGAAGATTATGCTATTAGCCAGTTGCCAATCTGTATTGGCAGAGGGAGTTTATGTGCAAGAAATTCTCCGTTAAAAAAATACTAAAGCTATTTTATTTCCTACTGTTGGAATATCCTTGTATTTCTGTAATGTGACCAACTTACTCATAATGATTTTTTGGAAATGTCACTCTGGTCTCTTTACTCCTATTTTATGTAAATTTAAAGATGAATATTTATTAGTGAAATTGGTGTTAATCCTATTTTTCTGCGTTAACCTTCCTTTATTTGGATATCAGGACTATATCTCATAAAAGGGACTTTCATAAAATGCCTTCTTTTTCATTTATAATAAATTTTTGAGGCATAAGTATTAATTGCTTAAATTTATTGATTAAATTCACTTGTAAATATATCTGAGTCAAGTTTTTAAAAAATTTCCTTTAGCAGTGAAGTTCAATTCTGTCTTACTCAATTTTTCTTACTGATCTTAGGTTAAGATCTCAGTGTCCTAAATTGTTAATCTGGGTATTTTTCTTTCTGAGCATTCTCCTTACTTTTTCTCCATGCGCTACAAATTTACCTTTCTCAGTTTTATTTCTACTAATTTTACTTTCCACTCATTTTGATCAAGTAAGCTTATTTTTATTAACCTTTGTTTTAAAAAACAAACAAACCCACATCTCTTTGTTTTATGAGTTCTAGAGTTTTTTATTTTGCAATTTTGTCTATTCCAATTGCCTCATTAGTGTTTGTTTTGAGTTTATTCATTGTTAATTCTCTAGGTTTTTTTCCCCATACATATTACTCCTTCTTTTCAGCTTTGTTTGTATGTGGGTTCAAAGATGAAAAAAAAAATTTCTATTAGGATGGTTTTAATGTGTCCCATTAGTTCTGGTGCACTGTCTCATTTCTATCATTCTCTTTAACATGATTATTTTATGTTCTTTAGCCCACTCTCTATTCAGGATGTTGTTACTTAGGCTCTGTTTAGGTCAGCGTGTCATTTTTAAAAAATTCAATACTATTATTATTACATTCTGACTTGTAAAAAGCCTATTTGACATTTCCACCTTTTTTATGTCATAACACATATAATGAATTTTTGTGAAAGTACCATGGAATGCTAAGAAGTATTTATACTCTTTGATGTTCCCATTCGCAGTGCATTAAACTTTCAAGTTTATTTTTCTTTAAAAATATTTTCACCTCCGTATTTTCCTTCTTGTTTATCTTTTGCTAAACTTATCTAACTCTGAAAGGGAATATTGACTTATGCAGAATTACTCTCAGTGCCTTTTGGTAATTGTTTGATTTTTGCTTTAAGAACTTAGACACTGTGCCACTTGGTGGGTACACACACACATTTAATAATGACATCATTTCATTATTTCTAGAGTCTTTAAGCATAATTCAATTACTATTTTTGATTCTCTTCAAATTTTGTATTTTTATTGTCGTTTCATCTAAAATCATGATTGTAACTCCTACTGTTTTTTGGAATCATCTGAAGCAATTTTGCTTCAGCATCTCACTTTCACTCTGTATTATTTTGTAGCTAATTTTCTACAAGAAGGCTTTCCCATTCCTCTTAATGGTGGCACCTTCCCTTGTTGACCATTTCCGATTTATCTTGTATATATCTTATTGTACCCGGTTGTCTGCATATTCTCTTCCCCATTGACTGTGAGCTTTTTCAGAGTAGGGACTGTCTTTTGCCTTTGTGTCACCAGCTGTTAACAGATTGGCTTGGCACATGGTAGGTGCTTAATAAGTACTTGTTGACTAACTATCTTTTCTCAAATGCAGCAAATTGTTGGGGTTTATTCTTATTCATTCTGTTTTTCTCTTTATGACTGTGATTTACATTCAGACATATAATAGTTACTTTGTATTTTCATTCATTTAATTCTTGGTATTGAGTATTTTTTCATCCTCTTTTAGTTTTAGTTTGTTTATACTAGTTCATTTTAGTCTCCTCCCACAGACTCTCTTTTCCACACGTATCATTTTGACAGAGTTCATTGAATTTATTTTCTTCTATTCTCATTTTTTATTCCTTTTTTGAACTTTCATTTCCCAACCCAGGTAAGAGTATAGCTCACATTTGTTTCCTGCCACAATCCTGCCTCCCCACCTAACTATCATCCACAGTGTGGCTTTCCAAGAAACATTAATTTACTTTATACTTTTCCTTCTCCTTTACCTTTGTAGACTAAGCTGTAATCTAATCTATTCCCAGCCTACCCCTAGCTTGCATATCCTTTCTTTATTATCTCAATGACTCTCATATCAGGTGAGGTTTGGTTTTTCCCTCTAACTGTGTCACCTATTAATTCAATTACATCTCACCTACACCCTTCTTCTCTTCATTATTGTTTTTAAGAACTTTTTTTCAGAGGGCTTTAATTCCTGAAATATTAATTCATGAATGAGGCAATGTGATATGATAGAAAGCACAATGCTTCATGTCAGGATACTCAGCTCTACTAATACTTTTTCATTTACTACCTGCTATACTCAGAAAAGATTGTATATACTATTTTAGGACCTATGTTCCTCTATGTTCTGGACCTTTGCAACAGACACTTTTTTGAGAATGAAAGGTGGTTCTGAAAAGCATGACCTCTGTTGAATAAGGTCTCTTGAAGTTCCTTCTCCCCCCAAAAGAGGTTATTATAAGACTTCCTAGGCATACACTCCTCTAAATCCAGAGTAATGTGTCATGATACCCTGAGGACATGCATTCTTGTCCTCAGGTTGTTCACCCAACCTGAACTCCACTCTTCAGATGCCAGCCTTCCCTCTCCAAAATGCTCTTTTTGTTATCTAAGTTCACCATATAGAATGAGAGACTAAAAAGCCACAGTACCCTTTCTTTGCAAGCCCAGACCATATGGGAATACCACTGTGGCTCCTTTTTGATACACTATTCTGCTACCCACCCCCCAAGTGATATATTGTGTTACTTCCCTACCTCCAAAAACAATGATTCATTATATTAATGAGAAAATAGGTATTAATTTAATATTTTTCAATGAATAATAATTGAATTCTTTCTTTTCTTCTAATGTTTAAAATTTTTAGCTTTTTTATATATAAATATATTTTATTTATTCTCTTGTTAGCCTCCAATAATATAAGTTTAAAAATGAAAAACCTAAAGCTTTGTTTAACTTTAGATACTGGGAAAAAAACCTTATTTATTGTTTAGTCTCTCCTTGGTAATACACTTAGATCCGCTTTTTTTTTTTTTTACATTTTCACCTTAGTCATGTTGCATAGAAGAATTAAAATGAATGGGAGAAATCATAAAACAAACCAAAACATAATACAAAATAAAATGATCTGCTTCATTCTGTGATTGAATTCCATAGTTCTTTCTCTGGGTGTGGAAGGCATTTTGCCTTAAGAGACCATTGGGAATTTTTTAAGTCCTTGCATTGCAATGAAGTTCTAAGTCCACCAGAAAAAATCCTCACACATGGTGCTTGTTGCCATGTACAAAGTTCTGGTTCTGCTCCTTTCATTCAGCATCAGATCATATAAGTCTTTCCAGGCCTCTCTGAAGTCTTCCTGTTCATCATTTCTTATAGCACAATAGTATTCCATTATGTTCATATACCACAATTTATTCAGCCATTTCCCAATTGATGGGCATCCCCTTGATTTCCAGTTTTTGGCCATCACAAAAAGAGCTGCTATAAATATTTTTGTACATGTGGGACCCTTTCTCATTTTTGTGATCTCTTGGGGATACAGTCCTAGAAGCAGTATTGCTGGGTCAAAGAGTATGTACATTTTTGTAGCCCTTTGGTCATAGTTCCAAATTGCTCTCCAGAATGGTTGGTAGAACCACTTTTCTTGTACTCTATGGTTTGTATGTCAAATACTCTGTTCACTAATGATTTTTTTAAAAGAATGATTTGAATCTTTTTTTTTTTTGCAGAATTAGGACTAACTTTGCAGGGCATATTATTTGTGAAATAATACCTTCTAGAATATTATCTTTCAAAACTTTCTTTGACTTATTCTAAACAAAGGGTATCTTTGAGTGATTCACACTGGTTTTCCTTGGTTGTTTGCTGTATTTATTGTTTGACATTGAAGTTCTGAAGTTTTGCTACTACATTTTTGGTACAACAAATATGGAATTAAGTTGTAAAGTTAAGTTACATATGTTGGCATCCTATTGGTTCTAAGTATTTGTATCTCCAGTTTTCAGTGTTTAAAATGCTATTTCCTGAATTATGATACTAAGGATTTTCATTTCATCATTTTTTTTCTGATAGAATTTTGATTCTTAGGTTGCCACTGTAAATTCTGTCTTCAAGACCAGTCAACTTTAAGTTGTATAGAACTCATATTTGAGGGAAAATGTTGGATTGTATTATTGCTAATATTTCTATGTGCATCCATACATTTCCTTAGACCCTTAACCTCTGAAAGTTGGGCAGTTTTTTCCAGCTCCCAAGGCATCGACTTGGACAAGGATCCTGGCTTTTGTTTACCCTCTAAACAAGAAGCCAGTTTGAACTAGGTTCTCTACCAGGGACATGTTCCTTTGTTCTTGTTTTTTCCCTCATCAAAGTTTGGGGTGACCTGGTCTAAAAAAAGAAGACCAGGCCAGTAAAAACCTGGTTTAGATGGCTTATATTTTTCTAATCAATATTTCTGGGAGGTGGCTGTCTCTTACAGAGCAACTGCTATTCCTTGGGTGTCAGAGACGGGTACGATCAGTTGCATCTGAAAGCCAGTCTTTTTTCTTAGCTGTAGATTGATTTTTGGGATTAATCCTGCCCCTGAACAGAGAAGTAATAGGGAGGAGTTCAGAACTGTTAGGCCACCTCCTAATTAAAATCTCTGTCAATCAGGGTTGCCTTACATTTGCCAAGGGAGGTCCAAATAATGTACTGTCAAACCAATCAGAAGGAAGACGTACACAGGAATAGCATAAAAGATACTGTTGGCCCCAGCTTTGGGTCATTTGGCACAAACAGAGGCTACCTAACTAGGCCTTTTGTTATCAGGCAGCATGTCCCTGCTAAAAAAGGATATCTTGCTCAAGAATTGCCTCAGTTTGCCTTTTGTTAAATTCTGACCACTACGTCTTCTTCCAATGTTATTATCTTATGTTTTCCTTCTGTTCTATGAAATTTTCTAATACCTCTATATCTCTTCAATCTGAATATGTTAATATTTTTCAGTCACTAGTCTTTTAGATATATTTTCTGCCATGATCTCCATGATCTTCTTTCTTATTTGTCTTAGAAGAGCATTAAATACAGAACAGGTCTCCCAGATACTAGCTTATTTAATCATCTTAATTCCTTGAGGGAAGCAACAAGTTCTATTGGCTCATTTAAAGTGATATCTGAGGTTGAGGTTAAGTGTTTGAAATACTCAAATAGATTTTCTTTATCTTAACTTGAAATAATTCAGTACTGGGATCCCCATAGTAATAGCTAACGTATATAGCAATTTAAGGTTTATAAGACATTTTACGCACATTATTTTATTTAATCCGTAAACACCCTTGTGAGGCAGGTAGGAAGGGTATTATTATCTACATTTTACAGATGAGAAAACCGGTTCACAGAGTAAGTGACTTGCTAATTGTCATGTGGCTGTCGATCAGTCAATCAGTAAACCTTTACAAAATGACTACTGTGTTTCAAGCAGTGTGTTGGGAACTACAAAGACAAAACATACAAAGAAAAAAGTAGAGGTTGCTCTCAATAAGCTTATATTTTGTAAGAGGAGATATGTTCATATATAAGTATACATCAAGTATATGCAAAGTAATTGGGGACACTAGAAGACTGGAGTGGCCATGAAAGGTTTTATAGAGGGAGTAGTGGTTTAGCTGAGCATTTCATGCATGGAGGTCCCCCTACGCAAAAGCATGTAGGTGAAATATTTAATGTCATGTGTCCCTTGGCAATAGGAAAGGAGTCAGTAGCATGGGGAAGATTCAATATTTGTAAGAGAGAGGGGATAATTATATAGGAAATTGTTGGAAAAGATTGAAGGGTACATGTAGAGAGACTGACCTTGATGAGGAGAAGGGCCTTCTCTCAGAGAATGAAGTAAAAGAGGAGATCTCAAAAGGTTTTGAGATATAGAAAAGGGGAAATAGGGGCACTCAGAATAAATGAGCTTTATTTTTTTGATAAAATATGGAGAGAGATCCCCTGCTGGATCAGGGGCTATAAGTGAGGGGGTGGTATGAAAGACTTGAGGAGACGCTCTAGAAGGTTTGGAATTGCCATGGTGAAGAATGGGGTCAGTTAAGGAGGAGTAACCATGTTGGCTTGCTGCAGTGAGGGTCTAGTTGAGGTGGGATCTTCAGCACACCCAATCACTTCGTATGACCAACAACAAGTCTTTAGGAGTAAAAGGGGCAAATTGTGTAATACAATTTTGTGTCTTGGCAAGGCATGAGCAGGGTTATGACAAAGAAAATGAGGAATCTGAGAGTATAGAATAGTATTCTGTTGAGCTGTTAACCCTATGGTAAAGACTGGGAAGAGGAAGGATCAGTGACACCAGGGAAGGAAGGAAAACCTGGTGGAGAGATTGTAGGTAGAGTGGAGGACAAATAATAGGTTTAAGTAGAATAAGTCATAAAAGGTCTTGGTTCACTTAAAGTGTTTCAAAATAATTGATCATGGAAGTAAGTTATCTATGGGTGATGATTAGATCAAGGTTGTGACTATCCCAATGGGTGGTGAAGGTACACCGGTAATGGTAAAAAAAAAAAAAAGAATTCTTTTGAGGACCTGGCCTTCATTCCTTTCCATTTCAAGTTCTTTTCTCCAGCAGCTTCTAAATATACTGTGTTCTTTTCGCACCTCTCTGACCCTGGGGTTTGTTCCTTTGGATCTTGGTGATTCTTCTACTTTCCAGGAAAAGCTTTTAGCTTGAGGTGAAATGGAATCATTGGGAGTGGGAGGAAAAGGAAAGAATATGGAATCCAGCATTGGGCAAGAAGGCTTTTTCCTGTGACACTCTACCCTACCTCAAGGTCAGAGCCAGCAATGCTGAGCTGCTCCTCTGGGAGAATGGAAACCTTCTCTGCTACTGTGATTGCAACAGGGAAGGAACAGCTGTGGGAACCATAGCCTGCAACTGTGGTCGATTGACTGCATGATTCATCAGGCCCCCCATGGGTCACCCAGCAAAGCTTGAGGACTTCCTGGTACTGTCAGCAGCTGTCTCTCTGTGTGACTCACACCGCCATCACTTGAGATCATGTGATTTGAGATTCCCAACTCAAGGGACATCCATGGGAGCAGAGGCTGAGTGGAGAAGGCATGTGGTGTTGACAGGTGAAAAAGGGAGGGGAACTCAAAAAAGGTCAGCTATATAAGGCAAAGCTGACAAGGGAACATTTGATCAGCCTTAGGCCCCAACGAGTTTGACTAGTTTCCCCTTGACTATTTGCTTCCTGAAAACAAAAGGATCTCCACAGTCAACCCAGGAGGAGCTTCATGCCAGGGCTGCCTGGCCAGGGCTTGGGTAATGACAGAAATGCCCTATCCTGACTTCACATTTCCTCCAACACTTCCATCTCAGGAACAAATGTGATTATGAAAGGGATCTGTGCAGGTATGTTGATAGGAGTTTCCCACCGTTCTTTCTGAGTAAGCTTACATAAACATCCAAAGGAACTGAAAGTCCATCAGTACAAGCAGAGGTCACTGAACTTCCAAGAGTTGCCATGGCTGAAAAAAATTCATCTACCTTTGACCAACTGGGAATAAATCTCCAAAATGAATTAGATGGGTCTTTAGCCAGCACACATAGAAATCATAGATATAACTCAAAATAAGTATTTAGGCAATGATTTCTTGAAGAGCAAAGGAAAAAGGAAGCCTAATATAGAGAAACTGGAATCTGGAAGGGTTGGGTTCAAGTCATGTCAGTGAGACATTCAACTCACATTACTTGTTAAGCTGCTGTCCATTCACTTAACTTGTCTGTTCTAGGCAACTTTCTGAAACTGTTAAGTTATATTCAATTTGAAGTCAGGTGGTACAGTAGATAGAGAACTGGAATTGGATTCAGGAAGACCTGAATTCAAATCTCACATTAGATAATTAATAACTGTTATTCTGGGCAAGTCACTCAACTTCTATCTGCCTTAATTTCCTCAGCTTAAAATGGGAATAACCATAGCAGCTACCTCCCAGTTTTGTGAAGATTAAATGAGCCAATATTTGTAAAGCTCTTTGCAAACCTTAAAGTGCCGTTTGAATGCTAACTTTTATCATCATCATCATGGTCATCAGCAACAACAACATTATTGCCAATCTGCAACTGTGGAGGGAGTTTCCACACTGGAAATATCCAAGGTTGCTCAAATCCCAGGTCCAGATTTTCTCCCTGCAGGAAACAAACATTCCAAGCTCTAATGTCAAAGAAGATGAAAAATTGGGCTATCTTTGTCATCAAGTAGGGAGGGAGAAGAGAATATGCATTTATATAGATTTTACTGTGTGTGTCCGGTAAGGAAATCAGCACTTTAATTTGGGTTCTTTGAACTTAAAAATTTAATAGCTATTTCAATATATTTTTTCTCAATTGTAATCTTATGCATTTAAAAACCTTATTCTGAGAAAGGATCCAAAGGTTTCATCAGGTCGCCAAAGGGGTCCATGGCACCAAAAAAGTTTAGAATCACTGGGCATTTAAGCCACTTTAGCAGTAACTCTTTTGTTTTTGTATCCCTAATATCTAACATAGAGCTATGCACATAGTAGGCACTTCGTAAATACTTGTTGGATTGGATAGGTACACAAATAAGCACCCTCTAGTTAGAATAAGGTAGAGACAAAGGAGAAATTCAGGCAGGGTGTGCCCCCTCTACAAAGAGAATCATGAAACCACTCACTTTTCTAGAGTGTTTAATGGATAACTGACTAGCCAGTGAGAGTTTAGCACTATGAACATGTAGAAAGCTCTCAGCTTGATGTAAATATTAGAGCCTGTGCAAACATTCTACAATGGTTTCCAAGCTTACAGCATGCCTTTTTGATCAGCTGCTGAACCAGAACTAGGTGTGCATATAAAAGTATCCCACAGGGGCAAATTCAACTTCCTTCCCTGGTGGGTTAGCGAGGAGGCAAAGCTGATGTGGGTGGCCAGGTGTGTATTTGTGGGGTGCCTCAGGACCTTTCTCACCCAGAGCAAGCCTTGAGGGCATTGTGCTGCTATTTCTGAGAGAGGCAAATGGTTATTGCATATTACCATGATCCTGTAGCCTGTGAAAGGTTAGAAGGCTATACCAGAGCAGAGCCTGGTGAGGAATGAGCCAGCATAGCAATGACTGTTAGCAGCCTAGACGCAGCAAGCCGTTCATCAACTGTTGTGTTTGGAAGTGAACTTGTTGGGGTGGGGGCGGGTTTTTTTGTAATAACCTTTGAAGTTATTCATTTTATATATATATATGTAACCTTTGAAGCCCGCTCTCCATAGTGACTGAGAAGGTATTTGGGAGAGTGTGACCAGATTGAAGAGGAAATATTTGTATTTGTTTTTGCTATTTTTTTCATAAAAATCCCTTGTTGCAAGTAACTGATGCTAATTGGGTAAATTATATTGTGATGCTAATGACTGAGTCAGATGATCTTTCAAGGTAGATACTAACTGTAATTGATGATTTATGTAACTGAAATTGAGGTTTAAGCCAACAATATTAGTAAGAAACCTTGCAGTCCCTCAAGGATACCTCTCGATCTATCAGGGAGAATCAGTCATTCTCCCTCTGGAGATCTGACTCATCATTGCAACCAGAGCTGAGATAAGGATACTCACAGCTATAAGCTAGAACTTTCAGAAGGCATCTAGGTGGCATAATGAATGGATTTGAAATCAGAAAGACTCATCTTTATGAGTTCAAATCCAGCCTCATAGATGCCTGACCCAAGCTTGGTAAGTCACTTAACTCAATTTGACTCACTTTCCTCATCTGTAAAATGAACTAGAGAAGCAAGTGGCAAACCACTCCAGTATCTTTGCCAATAAAACCCTAAATGGGGTCACAAAGAGTCAGGCATGACTGAAATGGCTCAACAACAAAAATGCTTTAAGGCTTGAAAGATATTTTTTGGTGAATGGTGGTGATTAGTGTAGGCCTTATTGTCCCCATTTTATAGCTTAGGAAATTGAGACTTAAGGAGTTAAAGTGACTTACTCAGGGATGCACAGTTGTAAATGATCTGGGTTTCAGACTCAGCCTCTGAGACCACTGTTTTCCCTCCTAGAACACATGATCTCTAAAGCATATTCTGGGGATAGTGGGTGGTTGTAAAGTAGGTTCTTTAAAGTCTTGGTTCATATGGAAAATGAATAAAAGGGAAAACATGTTCTAGATTTTTATATAAAATGGGAAAACTTGAACTTTTATTATGAATTGGGTCTTGATTGCTTAATTACTCTTTCAAATGATGGCTTTTCCATCTGTCTTGGTCAGTCCCCCAAACATTATTTTGCCCTGCACATGTATGTAATTTTGCAATGTATGGATCGTCCTTACTTTCCAGGATAGATGCAGAAAATCGATTTCAGAAAAGCAAAGTATTATGTCTCCAATGTCTTCCATGAAAAAGAAAAATTTTCCAGTAGAACAAATTTTAAATGTCCAATGAAGATTTTAATTCATGAGATCCTTCATTTTATAGAGGAGAGAACTGAGGCCCAGAGTGGGTAAGTGACATTCTCAAGGTGACAGAGATGGCAGAGTCCTGTCTCTTCCATGTGTGTTATTGCCATTTACCTGTCAATCAACAAGTATTTATTAAGCACCTAATATGTTCCTGCTATGTGCAAGGTGCTGGAAATACACAGAAATAAAAATATTCCTTTCTTCAAGAAACTAAAATTCCATTGTGGGGGTGGGTGAAATAAAGTAAGATTTTATAATGGACTTTTTATATGCCAGCAACTTCTACTGCCAGTTATGGCACTTAGTTGCCATCATTTTACTTTTTGTTTATATAACCTGTCATGCTTTACAACATCTCTCTGCTTAGTGATCTCTATCACTATCAGCTCCCCTTCTACACCCTAGGGATTATAGTTATTTTTCTTGTGTTCAAAACTCTTAGAATTTTTATCTTTATCTGTTACTGCTCTGTAGAGCTAGGATGCAATACTAACAATACTAAATCAAATCATTTGGTGCTACTGTCTGAATGTAATATACAATCAACAAGTATTTGTTAAGCATTCTTGATACCAGCTTAAGGCATCTAATGATGTAAAACAAATTAATCCTTCACAATAAAGGAACTGCTACATATGACATAAAAAGTATGAGCATGATTGTGCATTTATAATCTGTATCAGATTGCTTGCTGTCTTGGGGAAGGGAGGGAAAGAGAAAAAATTGGAATTCAAAATCATACAAAAATGAATTTTAAAAACTATCTTTACATGTAATTGGAAAAAATACTATTATGAAAAAAAGAAAAAAGTATGAACAATAAATCATGCAAAATCCTAAAAAGGTAACATTATAACCATATAATACATTAGAACTATTACAATTACCTGACTGTTCTCAGCTGACTAAATGAGTGTTTGATAAGAATTCCTGTCCACTAGCCCTAGGAGTCAAATGTCAGGAAGAGATAATAGCCTATCTATTTGTTTTCCTACTTAAGATATTTAGCGATAACTCTGACTATTTACTAACGTTGTCCTGGAATACCCTTAACATTAAGGAAATGGAAAATATTCTCAGATTGCTTTGTGATGAACACTCCAGATACCTATAATACCAAGGTCAATTCCAACACCATAGTTATCAGCTAACAACTTAGGTCTACTGAATACTTGGAACTGGTGGTATTTTCACAGTGTGGAAAGGGAAGCAGCTTCCATTTGTACATATTGATAGAAAGAACAAAAAATCATTTTTTAAAGCACCTATTATTTGTCAAATACTGTGTTAAATACTTTTACAAATGTTATCACAATTGATCCCCACAACAATCCCAGGAAGGAGGAAACTGAGATGAGGAAACTAAAGTAGGCAGAAGTTAAATGACATGCTCGGGGTCTCATATCTAGTAAATGTCTGAGACCAAATTTGAACTCAGGTCCTCCTGATTCCAGGTCTAATATGTTAATAAATTGCTTAGGAAACTACTTATTTTCATTCATCATTTTTATGATGGGATCAGCAAACTATGGTCCAAGAACCAAATATAATCTGTCACCAGTTTTTGTACAACCCCTCAAGATAAGAAAACATTCCACAAATAGCTCACAGACCATAGCTGTAACACTGAAGCCTCCTTTACATTCTATTCCAAATTGGTTAGGAAAATTCCCTAATTTGTTCAAGGCCTCCCCTGATTCAGCTCTTTCATATACTTAAATTTTGTACTTGTCACCTTTCCTCCTTGCTTCCTCTCCAAGTAAAGTGTAATTTCTTGAGGGAAGGAACAATGTCATTTTCAATTTTGTATCTTAAGTGCCTAAAAGTTTGGTCTAATGGTTAGAGAAATGACCTTGAACTCAGAAAGAGGCAGCTCCAACTCTACATATTCAAAACATAACTCATTATATTTCTCCCCAAACATTCCCTTCTTCCAAGCTTTCTTGTGGAAATTGTCCAAGGTGCCAACATCCTCGCAATCACCCAAACTCAGTCCTTTTGAGTTGTGTCTGATTTTTTGTGACCCCATATGGGGTTTTCTTGGCAAAAATACTCAAGTAAGCTAACATTTCCTTCTCCAGTCCATTTTACAGATGAGGAAACTGAGGCAAATTTCATTAGGTGACTTCCCCAGGGTCATATAGCTACTAAATTCCTGAGGTCATATTTGAACTCATGAAGGTGAGTCTTCTTGATTCCAAGCCCAGTGCTCTATCCACTGCCCAGAGCTCTATGATTACCTTCCATTTACATTGCCTATACTTTTCTGTGAATCACTGCCTTAATGACAATATGAGCCCCTTGAGGGCAGAAATTATCATTTGGCCTTTCTTTGTATCCCAAGAACTTAGCTCAGCACCTGGCACATAGTAGGGACTTAATCAGTGCTTGATGACTGTTTGGTTTAGCTCTCAGTGCCGTTGACAACTATCTAAGGCTATAAGTTGCAGGTACTGGTCTTCACTGGTGGAAGAGATTTCATCCCCAGTAGCTCCTCACACCATTGAAATCCCACATCTGAATAATGCAGAACACAGAACTCTGGTCTGACGAGCCTAGCAGGGGCTTCATAGATCAACATTTGTTGAATTATTGAATTCTTCTTGTCCTTCCTAGGAGATGGTATTTGAGTCCTTGTATCCAAGGGACATGGTAGCAGGCAGTGCAAGGCACTGTTTTATGACAAAAAGTCAAATTTATTTCATAAAAGCCAATGATAGAAACTTCCTGAAAAGTATTTTCATTCTCAGCATGACAGCTAAAAAATGTTTTCACTGGGAACTTCCCCTTGTAAATAGCAGTTCAAGCTGGTTTCAGGCAAACATTCTGATGAGCCATTTCTACTGGCCCATCTGGCTCTGTGTTAAGATCAATCCAGTAAATATACAAGTTTATTCCTTAAGTTGTTTTTTTTATATTATGTTAACAACCTAAGTGTGAAGTCATAGTAACCATCACCTCACAACATGTCTCATTTTTAATGGTCCCAGGCTTTCCATTCTATCCAACTATCTACTCTCAGCTATCTCTTTACCTTATGTTCTGTTCCCACTACTTCTGCTCCCTCTAGACCACTAGATTTCCTGAGACCATGGCCTGGGTGACTTAATCCACTCAGATTTGACACCTGAAGCCTGAAGCCATCTTGATTAGTCGATCGTGGAGCACAAAGGCAAATGGCTCTACATAGAGATTCCAGACCATACTTCACATCCCATCTGTCCATCCACTTACAAATGAATTGGAATTAAGTTACTTGCAAGTCATGGCATCAGCTTCCTGAGGCCATCATCCTCTTTGAGAATGAATGACAAACAACAATGGGGATCCACTCCAACCATCTCTTTGCCATTCACCCTTATCTCCCTTGGTCTCTCCATCACTTTACCTCTTGCTCTGGAAACAGTAATCAAGGAAATACTCCTATTGCCTAGAATTGACCCCATCCCCATCCCTTCACTCCCCATCCCTGGGACTTTCCAAACCAAAATATTCTTCCCTAGTCATTTTGTCTCCCACCTACTAGAAAGCAAGCTTCTGGAGAGCAGGGACTGTCTTTCTTTTACATATTTATATGCCCAAAATGTTAGGACAGTACTTGAGACATAGTTGTGGTGTTAGAAATGCTTTTCTTTCATTCACTCATTCTGCTTATGTCAAAGGAGTCTGTATAAGAAAAGGAAAGGGGTGACACCGTACACAAGAATAAAGTCCAAATGGGTACATGATTTAGGTATAAAGATTGATACCATGAATAAACTGGAGAAGCAAGGAATAGTGTATTTATCAGATCTATGGAGAAGGGAAGAATTCTTTACCAAAGGAGAGATAGAATGCATTATGAAATGCAAAATGGATAACTTTGATTACATTAAACTGAGAAGTTTTTGCACAACCAAACCCAATGCAACCAAAATCCGGAGGGATGTAGTAAATTGGGAAAGAATTTTTACAGCTAAGCTCGGGGATAAAGGCCTCATTTCTAGAATATATAGAGAACTGATCCAAATGTATAATCATACAAGTCATTCCCCAATTGATAAATGGTCAAAGGATATGAACAGGCAATTTTCAGAGGAAGAAATTAAAGCTATCTATAATCATATGAAAAAATGCTCTAAATCACTATTGATTAGAGAGATGCAAATCAAAACAACTCTGAGGTACCACATCACACCTATAAGATTGGCAAACATGACAGAACAAGAAAATGATAAATGCTGGAGAGGATGTGGGAAAGTTCATTGTTGGTGGAGCTGCGAGCGCATCCAACCATTCTGGAGAGCAATTTGGAACTATGCCCAAAGGGCTACAAAAATGTGCATACCCTTTGACCCAGCAATATCGCTACTAGGACTATATCCCCAAGAGATCATAAAAATGGGAAAGGGTCCCACATGTACAAAAATATTTATAGCAGCACTCTATGTAGTTGCCAAAAACTGGAAGTCAAGGGGATGTCCATCAATTGGGGAATGGCTGAATAAATTATGGTATATGAATGTAATGGAGTACTATTGTGCCATAAGAAATGATGAACAAGAAGACTTCAGAGAGGCCTGGAAGGACTTATATGACCTGATGCTGAGTGAAAGGAGCAGAACCAGGAGAACTTTATGCACAGCAACAACCACAGTGTGTGAGAGTTTTTTCTGGTAGACTTAGATTTGTGTAATAACACAAGAACTTCTTACCAAAAAAAAAAAAAAATCCCAATGGAGGATCTCAAGGCAAAATGCCTGCCACACTCAGAGAGAGAAATATGGAAGTCACTCACATATTGTAGCAGATCATGTTTGTGTATGTGTATGTGTTTGTGTATCATGTTCTGATTTGTTATACGATTTCTTTCATTTATCTTAGTCTGACTACATAACATGACTATAGTGAAAATATACTCAATAGGAAAGTATATGTAGAATCTATACAGAATTGTATGCAGTCATGGGGAGGGAGGGGGGGAGTGGGGGGTAGGTGGGGGGGATAAAATCACAATTGTATGGCAGTGATTGTTAAACATTACAAAATAAAAAAAAAATAAATAAAATAAAAAAAAAAGAAAAGGAAAGGGGAAAGCACTTCAAATGAAGAAGGAGTTATGAGGGAGATTGGTAGAATTTTTAAAATGTGTGTGTCAGATACAGACTTGGCAGAGGGGAAACTTGAAGTCAGGAAGGCTCACTTTCCTGAGTTTAAATCTAGCCTCAGACACTAACTAGCTGTATGACCCTGGGCAAGTCCCTTAACCCTGTTTGCCTCAGTTTCCTCACCTGCCAAATGAGCTGGAGAAGGAAATGGCAAACCACTCCATTATCTCTGCCAAGAAAACCCCGAAGGGGATCACAAAGAGTTGGACATGATTGGAAAATGACCAGACAACAAATTGGAGAGGAGTTAAGAAGTACATGGAGGAGGAGGTAGAGAAGGATCATGACTGAAGGGGGAAAAAGATGAGAGCTGAAGGATCTCAAGCCAACTGAAGCAGAAGAATCCAGGAAGAAGATGAAGGAGGAGACAGCAATGGACTCCAGGAAGAGTATGTCTCTAGAAGAAGGAAAAGGTAACTGGTAATCCAATGGAAGTGAGACAACAGTATAGCAAGGGAAAGTGAGACAACAATATAGCAAGGGAAAGGAAATTGGATGTGGCAGCAGAAATGGCAAAGAGTTGAAGACTTAAAAGGAGAGCTACAGGGAACAGCAATGACCAAGGATCCTACTTACAACTGATATGAAGAGCAGTGCAACGACCTAAATGGATGGTGTGATATTTGAATTTTTGTCACAGCAAAGTGACTGTTAACTATATTCAAAGTATAGTCTGATTTTCCCCCTGTGATAGAATAAAGAAACTGGGGAAATGCCCCTCCACCCTCAAGGTTATCAGAGAGAATAAAGTGTTTGTTCCCTAAGAAAATGGGAAACCTGCCATGTGAAAAAGAAAAAAGAAGGATCTCTGGATGGGCAGAGAGGAAATTGGAGAATGAAAGAATATAGGACTAGAAGAAGGCCTACTAAGCACTTGGAGCTAAGAAAGAGATGTGAGACTTTCCCAGTGAGTAGAAAACTGGGTCTTTGGAGGAGGGGGTGGCTACTTTTCCTCCAAGCACTGATGGCATAGATTATGATTTTATTAGGCAAGAGATCATCCAGTAAGGTCAGAAAGCTCAAGGACAATGTATGGTAGTGACCATGAGTGATGACTCCATGCAGAGGAGTCCTGAGGCAGTTTGTTAATTAAATTATAATAAAGCATTGTGCTATCTTTCAAGGGCATATGCTTAGATCTTAGATCTGACCATCCCAAGACTTGTCAAAGCAGATGATGACAACTCATTTCTGCTGATTCACATAGATACTATGACACTGCAGAAAGGAATCCAGGAAGCATCGCCAAGTGTTCCTAAGTCTTGGGCAAGAAACTGAAGACCTTAGGGGCATATGTGGCATTTCCATTCCCGCTGCCAATCAACATCTCCAATGGTTTTCCCTTGAAGACCCTGAGTGATGAGGAGGCTGCCATTTTCCCAGACAGCCAGTCCGTGTTGTGATGGTTCTCATTGTTAGCAAGTATTTCCTGACACCAAGCCTGAATATGCCTCCCTGACATTTCCACCCATGACTCCTGGGGCCAAGTCAAACAAATCTGATCCCTCCCTGACAAGGCAGTCCTTCAAATACTTGGAGGCACCTCACTTGAAACTCTCTTTTCTCCAGGCTGCACGTTATTGAAATCTCCACAATTAGAACACCAAGAGTCATCTATACAAACAAACTCATATATATTGCCTTATGTCTTTCAAGAGATCATATGGTTTGGAGAGACATCTAGGTGGCACAATGGTTAGAGCTCTGGGCCTGGAGTCAAGAGGACCTGAGTTAGAATCTGACCTCAACTGTGTGACCCTAGGAAAATCACTTAACCTCTTTTTGCTTCAGTTTCCTTATCTGTAAAATTATGGTAATAATAACACTTCCCAAGGTTGTTGTGAGGATCAAATGGAATAATATTTACAAAGCACTTAGCTCTGTACCGTGCACACAGTAAGTGCTATATAAATGTTATTATTATTATTTATTATATTATCATTATTATTATTAGGGGTTTTAGGGCTGTCTTTGGAGTCTGGAAAATCTGGACTGAAGTGTCACCTTTAACACGCAACTGACTGTTTAATCCTGGGCAAGTCACTTAGCTTTTCACTGTCCTAGGCTCCAGGACTGTATATTATAGACAATAATAAATATTTATGTGGCATTTACTATGTACTAGGCACTTTGCTCAGTGCTTTACATTTGATCCTCACCACAACCAGGAGAGGTAAGTGTTATTATTATCTCTGTTTAAAAGATGAGTAAACTGAGGCAAACAGAGATTTAGTGACTTGTCAAATTGAAAACATTCCCATATTAGGAGTTCTCTTTACAGATGAAATCACAAGACTGGTCAAAACCAACCAACAAAAACTTTTCAAATTATTTTCATGGTCTTTCTCTGCTTTAATTCCCTGAACAACTCTGTGGATACCAAGCCAGTCAAATGTGATAGCTCACCTGAGATCTGTGAGTAAACTGAAAGCAAGGCCAAGAATAGCAAAGCCATCGCCCATCCACGCCACCTCTCATTCCCCTCCTGCCACTTTGCATCCATTAGCCCACCTGCCTTGGTAATTTCTCATGCTGCTTGGGCATAAAATAGCTTCCTGCTGGAAAACCGAGCACTACCTATGCCCTGTAATTAAATACAAACAAATTTTGGGTTTCATAGCATAAGTAAAGCTTTGGAGTGATCCATGGAACTGAGAGTAATAAGATGGAACAGAAGGCAATCTCCCTTGGCTTCAGGGAGATCCATTGAACCGGACCTGCCATTGAAAGGCTCTCCTCTTTTCTGGATAGGATAAATACAGAAAGGGAGAATAAACGCCCCCAAATAGTCCTTGGATGAGTCACCATGTGATAACTCCCTCTCTGATTCATAGCGAAGGAGGTAAATCTTCCTGTCAGTTCTCAGAGCATAGACTGCAGGCCTCATTTGGCAGCTACTGTGTGGGGTTCCCAGCTTCCGGGGCCCCCGGTTTGGCTGGGGCTGTGTTGCTGGCTGGTGCCTGGAGTTCTCATGGAGGGAAGGTGGGCAATTAGAGGGTCATGACAATCCCTGAGTTCATATCATGGCTCAGGGTCAGCCCGGGGTCAGTGCACATGGCAAACTTTGCGAGCTGTGTCTGGATGGATGGGGCCAGCAAAGAGAGGTGAGGGGGAGTGAAGCGTACAAAAATGAGGAGCCAGAGAGGCTAGGGAGCGGAGAGCCAGCCGGGGAGCTGGCGACAACCCAGTCCCCACTTAGGGTGGGGGAAAATGCTGATCAAGGAGCATGGTACAGAGCAGCTGGCCCAACTACCCCACTGTGGTCTCCAACATCTCCAATTAACCTTCCCTGGAGGCCTCCAGATTTTTCCACATTAGCAGAATCAGGGGCAGGAAAAGATCTTTTGAAAGACTTGGTTAGGGATAGAATAAAAACCCCCAACAAACTCCCGGAAGGAAAATAGCCTCTTTTGACCACCCATTCTGTGATAGATTTAGAAGTAGAAGGGATCTGAGAGGCCATCTAGTTCACCCCCTCCCCCTCATTTTACAAATGAGAAAACTGAGGACCAAGGAAATGAAGTGATCAAAGAGCTCATTGGAGGCCCTCTGCTCAAATCTCTTCCCTTCACAAATGAACAAATAGAGACATCACACAGGTAGTAAATATCAGAGGCAGGATTTGTACACAGGTCCTCCATGCCTACCTTTACTTATATCCCCCACAAAACCAAAAAGCCCGTCATTGAAATATCTGCATTCATGTTGATTTGGAGTCCTCATTTGTGAAAAATGTCCTACTGATGATTTCAGGTGAGATTTTCACCTGCATTTTTGTAGTTTGGGCATACATTGGGGGAAAGTTGTAGGAAGGCCAGCTCGACATGATGGCTTTCTATGTCAGAGCTGTCTGCAGAAGGCCACGTCCCAATCAATTCAGCCTGGCATGCATCTGTGCCCTGAAAAACTCAACTGGAGACACACAAAGAAGGAAGAGTCTTGGTGTGCCGGGTGCTGAGAATTCAGAGACAAAAATGAAGTAGTCTTTACTTTCAAAGAGTTTTCCTTCTATATGGAGGGAAAGCATGCATACAAAAAGATAAACGCAAAATATATTCAAAAATAAATACCAATTAATTCTGAGGAAGGACATTGTCAAATGGGGAAATCGAGAGAGGTCTCAAACAGATGACATTGGTGCTGAGTCTTGAAGAGAGCAAGGGGGCTTTAAGAAGAGGAGATGAACATATACACCCTATATCAAATTGCTTACTGTTTTAGGAGAGTGGGAGAAAATTTGGTAAATTTTTTAAAATGACTTAAAAATCATCTTTATATGTAATTGGAAAAAATGAAATACTTTATGAAAAAAAGAAGTGGGGGTGATGAACAAAGAGCATTTCAGCCAGTGCAAAGGCATAGGGCTCCGAGATCAACCCATCAATCAATTAACAAGCATTTATTTGGCACCTATTATATGCTAGGCTCAGATGATACAAGCAACAGAGTGGGGAAAAAAGCCTCCTTATAAGGAGTTTACATTCTGTTGGGGAAGACTGGTATTTCTAAATATTCCTGAAACATTAAGCACATTGTCTGGCATATAGTAAGTGCTATAATGGCTATCTATTTTTAGTATTATTGATAAATACTGACAGCATCAATATGAAGTGGAGGGGGAGTAGCAAGTAGGCTAGTATGACTGGATCGTAGAGTGAACAGATGGGAACAAGGTTTAAGGAGACTGGAAAGATAGGAAGGGGACAGGTTGTAAAAATGGCTTAAGTGCCAACAGAGGGGTTTCTATTTTATCCTAAGGTCAATAGGGAGACAAATAAGTTTCTTGAGGGGAGGAGTGCCATGGTCAGTCTTTGGCATTTATGTGAAGCTGGGGTGGGGAACCTGAAGCCTTAAGACCACAAGTGGCCTTCTAGGTCCTTAAGTGCAGCCTTTTGAGTGCTTAAGTGCTTTGAGTGCTTAAGACCTTCAGTCTTAAGGCCACAGGTTCCCTACCTTTGATGTGGAGGATCTATTGGAGATACCAGAAATTAGAGGCAAGGAGATCAATTGACTAATTCAATAACCTAATACAGAGGACATGAGGGGCTGTCCCATTCTGACAAGCCCTAAGAAAGGCAAAATTCAACCAAAGAAAGTCAGGGAAAGGACTCATTAAGCAATAGGGAGGCCCTGAAACTTCCAGAAGGAGGGTCATGTGGGAAGACTGCCATTTTAGGAATATCTCTTGGGTAGCCACGCAGAGGCTGATTTGGAGAAGGAAAAAAATTAGCAGCTGGAGATCTGAGAAGGGGTCAGGGACAATTTCAATAGTCTAGGACAGGAGTGACGAGGATCTGCCATATTTTGACAAAATCTAAGACTGAAGGCAAATCTTAGATAAAGACAGGCAGGGAAAGGATTTTCAGTTCTGAGAGAATCTTGCATAAGATTAGGTATATCTGAAGCCCTGCATTGATAAATACAATTTATTCAAAATGGGCTACCCTGGGAAGAAAAACCCAGAAAGGGAAAGCCATTTACCAGCTTTTGGATGATTGATTTTGTTTGTGATTTTAGCTTTTTATTTTTCAAGAACATTTTTGTCCCTCTTTTTGCACTGCCAAATTAACTAATTGTACAAAATAAAAGCTAATTTGTCACATTCAGAGATGGGGAGGGAGATGGATGGGAACATGGTAGGGGGCTGGTATGTGGAAGGGTGTCCTGCTTTTGCAAGGGACAGCTGGGATGTGTTGCTTAGTAGGCCCAGATGGAGCTGCAGGTGGTTGCCACTGAGGCTGCTGGGTTGAGCAAGTCTATAGGAGTCTTCCAGATGAGATCACCAGTTTCACTGTGCAATAAGGGATGTACCCCTGGGGCCCATTTTTAAGGTCCACATTCACTCTAAACTAAACCTGGAAAGCCTCTAAACTAAGTTCTGGAAAAGTTTTAATAATGAATTTCTAAAAATCTCAAGTAGACCAAGTGAATGTTTCATCCAACAATGAGATCAGAACTAGATGTTGTTCTTCATACCACTTTTACGCAATTACACCTTGTTTGTAGTGTGATGAAGCTTGTTCATTTACTCTAAACAACTTTCCACTTTACGTTGGACAAACTCAGTTTTAATTGTTCAGAGACTGTTGTGTTCCCAGACTCACAGCCACAAAACAATATTATAAGAATGTTGTTTTTTCTAACATGAGTATTTGTTTCAGGAAGATTCTTGAGATCATCAAAAACTGTACAGAATTTTCCAAAGGCACCCCAGTCCCCTCTCCACCTCCATTTTCAATCTAGGCTTATTTCATTATCTATCCTCAACATCAGTTCAAGACATATATTGATTAATGAGGTCTATAAGTTGTCCATTCAATTTATGACAGATAATTTCATCCACTTGGTATTTCCTTTATAGATAGGTAAAACTCACTTGAATGAATCTCATCCGAGAGACTCTCAAGTGTCCCAGAGCTTATTGCAATCAATTATTGCAATCCACAAACATGAACATTTGGAGGACTTCAGTCTACAGGAAATCCCTCTTTGACTTAGACTTTGCGCTTGACCTCCTCCATGACAGTAGGAAATACCTCAAGCAAATGAGTGCATCCCTTTTTCGTGCCTCAGTTGATATTAGTGATCAGAGGACCACTAATCCAGGTCATCTCTGCTATCCTATCTTTCAAGGAATCTTCACATAATGTCATGTTGCCATCTCAAATCTGTTTCCTCTCAGTGATTATGGAAGTGATTCCCATTCAGTAATTTGCTCACTTTGCAAACTCAGTATGTCAGTTCTGTCAAACAGCCAACAAAGCCAATGTAATCTTAGGTTTCGGAGAGGAAGAGTTTCCAGGAATAATGAAGTGATAGTCTCACTGTTCTGTGCCCCGGTCAGACCATAACTGGAGTAATCTGCTCAGTTGTGGGTAACACATTTTAGAAAGGACATTGATAAACTGGAGACTGTCCAGAGGAAGGCAGGTGAGATAGTGAAGGGTCTGAACCATATGTGGAACTGGAGCTGTTTAGTCTGGAGAAGTAGACTTAGTAGGTGCTTAATAAAACTTTATTGAATTGAATATGATAATTATACTAAAAAATTTGAGGAACTGTCCCACTGAAGAAGGGCATATAGAGTTTGAATGTGAAGATGGTTTTGGAATTGTTCCAACGGGGGCAAAACAATGTGGAAACTTGATATGATGCCAACTGAGCAGGAGAAAAGCAGCATGGAGCAAGAAGTCTTGATGGGAAAAAGATTGGAGATAAATCCAGGACACAAGAAGCAAAACCAGCAGTGAGACTCAGAATGAAAGAAACGTAAGGACAATAAACTTCAGTATGGTTCAAAAGAGATTTGCTTTTTTAAATTAAAGAAAGAAATAAGACAGGAAGCTAGGGCTAAAGCAAGGTGGAAATCAGAGTTCTTAAAGAAGAAATAAATAAGAATGTGAGAATAGATACTTGAGAATAATGACTCAATTTCTCAAAGCTGTTTGGTCTTTGAAATGAGGATGGTGGATTGGGAACTCTAAAATACAGAAGGAGAAGAAGATTTGTCAGAATAGAGGCAAAAGACAACACTAAAGAAACAAAGTTCTATATGAACCAAAATGACTGACATTGATGATAAAATGTACAGATAAAACTTAAATATCATAGGACTCCCAAATTCCTTCTTAAAAGTTTCATCATGGCATGTATTTATATACATTCATATATTATATGTATATGTATTTGTATCTACATAAATGTTACATTTATATATGTATGAATAACAGTTTTGATTATTGCTGTTCAGTTTCAGTCTTGTCTGATTCTTCATGACTCCATATGGAGTTTTCTTAGCAAACATATTGGAGTGGTTTGCCATTTCCTTCTCCAGCTCATTTTACAGATGAGGAAACTGAGGCAAACAGGGTTAAGTGACTTGCCAAAGGTCACACCACCATTAAATGCCTGAGGTTGAATTTGAATTCAGGTCTTCCTAACTCCATTGCTGGTGCTCTGTCCATGGTGCCACCTACCTGCCCCACAGTTAGCATAGCCAAATGTAATTTTGGAACCCTTGTATCAGGAATAGATTTCATTCTCCTCTTTGCAGAAAAGCTGTTGGATAGCCCAAAATGGCAGATACATCATGCATTGTCACGTAACTCTAAAAAGGTTGGAAAAATACTCTCCTTCCCACCCAGTCACTATGCAAAACACTTTATCTGGATGCTACAGTTGACATGTAGCCAAGAAAGGGTTCCTGTACCAGGTTAAAGCTGGCAGGCAGATTTGGATGGCTGGTCTGTTTCCCTGAATTACTGTTGCTATGACAAGGCTTCTCCATTGGCAGCCATTGGAGATCTAGCATTTGTGAGCCAGACATCCTCTCTCTGGGATTCTTCCCACCATGAGGACTACCCTTGGAAGTGTATGTGTGTGTGTGGGGGGGGGGGGGGGGAAGAGACATATACAAGCATGTAAAGGAAAGGGGGGAAGTTAAAAGAAGCTCTTTAGCTCCATGAGCCCTGGGGAGTTATTTTTGTAAAGGCCCTGTAGGCCTAGAGGAGAGTCCAGCTTGTATGTGCTGTGGGGTCAGGGAAGTGAAAAGGGTTTAAAGTCTTAAATATTGTCCTAGTCATTAAATGAACATTTTGCATAGAAATTGGTGCCACCTTGGGAGCCGCTCAATGACTCATAAAATTCTATTTTGTGTGTGTGGAATGCCACAGGGCAAGAGGGTATTACTTAAAGGTGCATAAAATTGTGCATCTCAGCATGAAGGCCTACTGCTAACTGCTATGTTTTCTACACTACAGGGGGCAAAGAGGAAGGAAAAAAAGGACAGGGAAATAAATGCCTTCTTGTGATTTTGTTCTCTTATTTCTTAACCTTCCTTGGGAAGAACATATTTGGCATAAGAAAGCAAAGTAAAGGCATTTCTAAATTAGTCTTTACATCTCGCAATTATTCAGGAATGTTTTTTTTTAATCTCTCTTTCCTTAGCTACCTAGAGCAATGCACGATCCTGAACAAGTCTCTTATCATTTCTAGGCTTTAGATATTTCATTTATAAAGTGACGGGGGTGGATTGGGGGCCCTTGAGTTCTCCTGAAGTAAGTCTATGATTCCATGATCCTCAGAACACTATAGTGAGTCAGTATGACTGACCATTGAGTGAAGAGAGACCTGGCTTTGAATCTCATCTCTGCCTAAGCTGTCTGACCATGGGCAAGCCACTGAATTCTTACAAGCCTCTGCTCCCTCTCCTATCAAGGGGGAATAATGTTACTGGGGATTCTTAACCTAGGTCCATGGATTTTCAGGGGATACTTAAATTTGGAATGAAAATATATGTATTTATTTTCAGTAACCTTTAAAATTGAGCATTTGCTTTGATTATGATGTAGATGACAAGTATTACTCTGAGAAGGAGTCCATAGCCTTCATCAGATGCCAGAGGGGTCCATGCAGGGTGTGCTGGAGTCATCTCATACAGGATCAGAAAGCTGATAGTTAAATTTTCAGTGTGAGCATTTAGAACTCAGAAATTGACAAATGCTACAATTCAGAGCTTGATTTATTGACCATCTAGATGTAAGAAAGTGATGGATATTATTAATGAATATTCAACTTAAAAGTGTGTTGTATATAATTTTTCTTAAGAATCAAATCTTAAGCCCTTGACCTCTGTTCTCTGAGCTCAGCGGAGGAAGCCCCATCCAGAAACTCAATATGTCTATTTACAAGATCCAGGCAAGAGAAATCTTTGACTCTCGTGGAAACCCTACTGTTGAAGTTGATCTCTATGCTGAAAAGGGTCAGTTACGAGCTGCTCTGCCCACTGGTGCTTCTACTGATATCCATGAAGCCCTGGAGCTCTGAGACAATGATAAGACCTGCTACATGGGGAAAGGTGTCTCAAAAGCAGTTAAGCACATCAATAAAACTATTGCCCCGACCCTGATTAGCAAGAAATTGAATGTTGTGGAGCAGAAGAAGACTGACAAATTGATAATAGAGATAGATGGCACTGAAAATAAATCTAAATTTGGTGCAAATGCCATTTTGGGAGTGTCTCTGGCTGTTTGTAAGGCTGGAGCTGCTGAGAAAGGTGTCTCCATGTACCGTCACATTGCTGACCTTGCAGGCAATGATGAAGTCATCCTGCCCATTCCAGCCTTCAACGTGATCAATGGTGGCTCCCATGCTGGTAACAAGTTGGCCATGTAGGAGTTCATGATCCTCCCTGTTGGAGCAGCAAACTTTAAGGAGGCCATGTGCGTTGGAGCTGAGGTCTACCACAACTTGAAGAGTATGATTAAGCAGAAATATGGACAGGATGCCACCAATGTAGGGGATGAGGGTGGCTTTGCTACTAACATCTTGGAGAATAAAGAAGCTCTGAACCTGCTAAAGAATGCTATTGATAAGACTGGCTATACTGATAAGGTCTTAATTGGCATGGATGTTGCTGCCTCTGCATTCTTCTGATCTGGGAAATATGACTTAGACTTCAAGCCTCATGATGATTTCAGCAGATACATCTCCCTTTCTGAGTTTGGGAATCTCTATAAGAGCTTCATCAAGGATCATCCAGTAGTGTCTATTGAAGATCCCTTTGACCAGGATGATTGGGAAACTTGGAAAAATTTCACTGCTACTGCCAGCATCCAGGTGGTAGGAGATGATCTCACAGTGACCAATCCTAAGCGAATTGAAAAGGCTGTGAACGAGAAGGCCTGCAATTGCCTCCTTCTCAAAGTGACCCAGATTGGCTCTATGACTGAATCTCTCCAGGTATGCAAGCTGGCCCAATCCAATGGGTGGGGAGTAATGGTTTCCCATCGTTCTGAGGAGACTGAAGATACCTTCATTGCAGACCTGGTGGTGGGTCTCTGTACTGGACAGATCAAGACTGGTGCCCCCTGCTGATCTGAGCATCTGGCCAAGTATAACCAGATTCTCAGAGTTGAGGAAGAGATAGGCAGCAAGGCTAATTTGCTGAAAGGAACTTCAGAAAATTTCAGGTCAAGTAAGCTCTGTGACTAGGAGGCCTAAGAGCTCACGGGCACCAGTCACCTCTACAGAAGTCTGCTCCTGTCCTAAGAATAGGCAGCACCAAGAACTAGACCAGTCTTGTTTTGGGGGCAGGGGCCTCTGCTGCTTAACTTCCCTCTCCCTTCAACTTTCTGTGATTTCACTACTTCGTTAGAACTGTCTTATACCAGAGACTACCTGATCGTCTGGCTCTCTGTCAGAAGACCCTTTATCATCTTGTGATTGGGATAGATTGACCTGTTCTCACCCCCAAGCTTGATGTTGATGTGTGGAGCCATGTACTTGTGATGCAGCCTGACGAGCCCCCAGGCCAAATGCTTAGTGGCTGCTATGTGCAGAATAAAAGTATTCAGTAACCCACTGGAAAAAAAAAAGAATTCTTAAGGGGGATGGAGCCAAGATGAAGGAGTAGAAGAATGACCTGTAAGAGCTCTTCACCCATAGCCCATAAAATACCTGTAAAAAATGACTCTAAACAAATTCTAGAGCAGCAGAAGCCACAAAATGACAGAGTGAACAAGATTTCCAGTCATTGGTCTCAGAGCAGAGCACAATACCCAGAGCACAGCCCAGCCTTGGCTGTGCAGTGCAGCTCAGAGAGGATGGGAGCAGGTCTCAGGGGGCGAAATCTGCGGCAACAATTGTGGTTCCCAGATTTCTCAACCCACAAACGCCAAAGACAGCTTCAAAGGTCAGTGAGAAAGCTCTTTCACCTGGGTGAGAAGGGAATGGGGTCTGGCCCCTGTGGCCCGGGTGGCAGCATCCAGTTTTGGAGCCCTCAGCCTAAAAACACTAGGATAATCGAGTGACTGATCTGGGTCTCAGCCTTGAGTGGTGGCCCTGGGGTGAGAAGGAGCACTGGCATGCTGGAGTTGGAGGTAGTTGTTGTGGAGAGGGAATCATACTCACAGATCCTGGGCAGAAAAGTTTGCAGTAGCTCCCAGACTAGAGCACAAGTCAGGAGAGGAGTAAATGCCTCTCCCTTAATTGCACCACCTTGGAAGAACTGAGACCTTACAGGTCCTAGAGTATACCTTCCCCTTGACAAAGAACTCAAAAAGTCAAGTAACTGTCAGGGAAAATGCCCCCAAAAGGGAAAAAAGAAGACTATAGAAGGTTACTTTCTTGGCGAACAAATATTTTCTTCCATCCTGTCAGATGAGGAAGAACAATACACACCACCAGAAGAAGACATAAAAGTCAAGGCTTCTGCATCAAAAACCTCCAAAATAAATATGCAATGGTCTCAGGCCATGGAAGGGCTCAAAAAGAATTTTGAAAATCAAGTCAGAGAGGTAGAGGAAAAATTGAGAAGAGAAATGAGAGAGATGCAAGAAAATCATGAAAAACAAGTCAACAGCTTGCTAAAGGAGACCCAGAAAATGCTGAAGAAAATAACACCTTTAAAAATAGACTAACTCAAATGGCAAAAGAGGCCCAAAAAGCCAATGAGGAGAAGAATGTTTTAAAAAGCAGAATTAGCCAAATGGAAAAGGAGGTTCAAAAGCTCACTGAAGACTATAGTTTTTTAAAAATTAGAATGTATCTGATGGAAGCTAATAACTTTATGAGAAACCAAGAAATTACAAAACAAAACCAAAAGAATGAGAAAATTGAAGACAATGTGAAATATCTCATTGGAAAAACAACTGACCTGGAAAATAGATCCAAGAGAGATAATTTAAAAATTATGGGACTATCTGAAAGCCATGATAAAAAAAAGAGCCTAGACATAATCTTTCATGAAATTATCAAGGAAAACTGCCCTGATGTTCTAGAACTAGAGGGTAAAATAAATATTGAAAGAATCCACTGATCACCTCCTTAAAGACATCCAAAAAGAAAAACTCCTAGGAATATTGTAGTCAGATTCCAGAGTTCCCAGGCCAAGGAGAAAATATTGCAAGCATCCAGGAAGAAACAATTTGAATGTTGTGGAAATGCAATCAGATTAACACAAGATCTAGCAACTTTTACATTAAGAGACTGAAGGGCTTGGAATATGATATTCCAGAAGTCAAAGGAACTAGGATTAAAACCAAGAATCCCCTATCCAGCAAAACTGTGTATACTACTTCAGGGGAAAAAATGGTCATTCAATGAAATGGAGGACTTTCAAGCATTCTTGATGAAAAGACCAGAGCTAAATAGAAAATGTGACTTTCAAACACAAGAATCAAGAGAAGCACAAAAAAGCAAAGTAGAACTAAAGTTGAACTGTTTACATTTCTACATGGAAAGATAATATTTTTAATTCTTGAAACTTTTCTCAGTATTTAGGTAGTTGGAGGGATTATACGTATACACACACACACACACACACACATACACACTCCCACCTCCCCCACATATACTTATCTATCTATACATATACATACATACATACATACATACATACATACATACATACATACATACATATATATAGACAGGGCACAGGATGAGTTGAACAGGAAGGGATGATATCTAAAAAAATAAAATTAAGGGATGAGAGAGGAATATCTTGGGAGGAGAAAGGGAGAAGTAGGATGAGACAAATTATCTCTCATAAAAGGCACAAGGAAAAGGTTTTCTAATGGAGGGGGAAAGGGAGGAGGTGAGAGGGAAAAAGTGAAGCTTACTCTCATCACATTTGGCTTAAGGAGGAATAACATGCACACTCAATTTGGCATGAAAATCTGTCTTACACTACAGGAAAGTAGGGGAGAAGGGGATAAGTGGAGTAGGGAGGATGATAGAAAGGAAGGCAAATGGGAGGAAGGAGTAATTAGAAGTAATCACTTTAGGGGAGGGATGAGGTCAAAAGAGAAAATAGAATAATTAGAGGGCAGGATAGGATAGAAGGAAATATAGTTAGTTTCACAACATGACTATTATGGAAGTCTTTTGCAAAACTACACATGTATAGCTTATATTGAATTGCTTGCCTTCTCAGTGGGGATGGGTGGGGAAGGAGGAAGGGAGAGAAGTTGGAGCTCAAAGTTTTAGGAACAAATGTTGAGAATTGTTTTTACTTGCAACTGGGAAATAAGAAATGCAGGTAATGGGGTACAGAAATCTATCTTGCCTTACAAGAAAAGAGAGAAAAGATGGGGATAAGCGAAGAGAGGGATATGACAGAAGGGCGGGCAGATTGGATGAAGGGGTAATCGGAATGCATGGTGTTCTGGGGTGGGGCAAGGGGAGAGATGGGGAGAAAATTTGAAATCAAAATCTTGTGGAAATGAATGTTGAAAACTAAAAATATATATATTTAAAAAAAGAATCAATTGTTAAATATTTACCAGCATACCCCTGAGTCCATGAAATCCAAACAAGTAAAGAACCTGTGACCTAATCTAAACCTTTCATTTTGTAGATGATGAAATTGAGGTCTAGGAAAGTTAAATGACTTGCCCAAGATTTCATATATAATAAGTGATGGAGATGGAATTTCAACCCAAATTCTCTGTTCATAGGTCTACTGATCTTTCCACTGCACCATAGTACATGATACCTCATAATATTATTATACCCTCCCACACACATAGAATCAAGTATACATCAGTAACTAGTGACCCGTATGTCAACTGTTTCATCTCCAAAATGAAATTGGCTTGTGCATGTATCAAAGCTAGATCTAGTGAAAATACAGTAAGAGACCAGATAGGCATTTTGCAAATAATTTTCTATAGCAGTCCCCATCTTCTCAGATAATTGACTGAAAAGTTTATAGAGTACAAAGATTGTACTGTGATTATTGTTGATTTCCAGAGGAAAGCATTGGGTTAAGTATTGTAAATGGAATATTTGTAGGATATCTTCCAACAAGGGGCAGCTAGGTGGCACAGTGAATAGAGCACTGGGCCTGAAGTCAGGAAGACTTTTCCTAAGTTCAAATCTGGCCTTAGATACTTATCAGTTATGTGACCCTGGGCAAATCACTTGACTCAGTTTTCTCATCTGTCTAATGAGTTGAGTAAGAAATGGCAGACCACTCCAGCGTCTTTGCCAAGAAAATCCCAAATGGATCACCAAGGGTCAAATATGACTGAACAATCATCCAACAAGGTGTCTGAGGTACATGGCATATTAATTCAAAATTCCTTGATAGACACAATCCAGAAATAAATGTAATGATCTTCTGATTATTGATACCAAGCAAAGCATGAAACAAGAAGACACGTGCTCACTCAAAAACACATGGCACAAACAAAATCCAAATGGAAAAGCTTTTTAATGTGGATGGTGAGTGTCTCCAGATGCTCTTATTTGTGCATGTTATTATGTCTATTACAATAAGCTAATGTAGACTCCTGGGTCTGCCTAGTGGAATCCACAGCTGTTCATAGAAACATGCTTATAAATCCACTGAAGAATCATTTATAAATGAAGGAAGACATATTGTCCAGAGTGTTACACAAAGATATCTTGCCATTGAACTTTGATGATTCTGGAAGAAAGAGTGAGGCTATCCATAAGTATGATAGGTGCTACGTTCCACGTTCTTCAAACATTGTATATAATAAGAGGAATATTGATTTAAGAATGACTTTGAGTGACTAAGTAATTTTGACCATTAGCAGTACCCAAATTAAATACAAAGGACATATGGGGAAAGATGCTGTATGCATCCAGAGAGACAACTGATAAATGAAAGTATGTATGGAATTTTACATACATATGCACATATACATACATGCATACACATAGACACATATTTGTGTCTAATGGTGGCCATCTCTAGGGTGGAATTGGGGAAGGAAGAAAAAAAGAAAGTTACGTTGTAGTTCATTATACATTTAAAATGACATTTTAAATATCATATATTTAAAGCAAATCATACATAATAAATTTGCAGTTTCTTGTGCAGTCATCTATTTTTACTGTTATGGAAATGTTTATTTCATAAATTAAAAATAAAATACATAAGAATTTAAAGAAGAAGTGAGGTTGATGACTTTGTGTAACTCTGCCTTAACCTATTCATGCATGAATCAAGACATTGCAAGACAACTGCGTGCATGGCTCTGTAAAGTCATTGGTCCTCTTTGAAAACTAAGGATAAATAAGTGACAATCCAAAGATGGATGAACCATCCAGTGAGTTAGTCTATGTATAGAAAAATCTATCTATCTATGTATAGAAAAATCTATCTATCTATCTATCTATCTATCTATCTATCTATCTATCTATCTATCTATCTATCTATCTTTCTCTTTCTTTCTTTCTCTATCTATCTATCTATCTATCTATCTATCTATCTATCTATCTATCTATCTATCTATCTATCTATCTCCATATCCATCTATCTATATATACAATGGATGGATGGAGAATAACTGGACTCAAAACTGAAGAAGATACTTGTACTTTATTGTATCTCTTCTGAAATTTTATTTAGATATCTCTTGTTCAATGATGTTATATTTAATATTATTGCTGCTTGTGTGTTTATCTTAGTTTGCTACCCTATTCTACCCTTTTGTTAGATTGAGAGCTCTTCAAGGGAAACGGCAATATGTCATTTCCTCTTTGCATCCCTAATCCCTAGCACTGTGCATCACTCAAAATAGTTGCTTAATAAATATTCAATTAAATTTTTATATGAATGAAGATAATTCTATTCATCCAACTTTAAACTTTCTTCTGACTTCTAGGATTACATATCCAAATGCTCATTGGATGTCTATGCAAATCTAGTTCCATAGACATCTTAAACTTTGCAGATCCAAAAGTGAATCCATCTCCCCCTCCCTAATCTTCCCTTCTTTATAAGTTGTCCTATTACTTTGGAGACTACTACCACCCTCCTAGGATCCCAACCTAAGTGGCTCCTCATTCTCTCTCAGCCCACTTCTAATGTGTGGCTAAATCTGTAGACTCTACCTTCCTGCTACCTCTCATATTTGTCCCTTCTTTCCCCTGACACTACTACCATCCTTTTGCAGACTCATCACTGGATGATTGCAATAACGTTCGGCTTGCTCTCCCTGCCTCAAGTCTCCCTCCTCTTTGGTCTACCTACCCTCTAATAAGCTGTCCAAGTGAGCTTCCTAAAACATGTCTGACCATATCACATAAACAAAATCTACTACTACTACAACTCCAGAATGACCCTACCTAATGTCAGTGAGTTCCGCTGACATTTCCATTGCTCGTTTTGGTGCTTACCCTTTATGATCTTATTTGATACTGACAACTCAGGTCAATAACAAGTAGTATTATCCCCATTCCATGGATGGGGAGACTTAGGCTCAGAAAAACCAATTGACTTGCCTAGGGAACAAAAATTAAATGGAGTATTTGGAAAGCAAACTGTCAGAAGCAGGACTCAAACCTAGTTTTCTCCTGACTCCAAGCCCAGCATACTTTCTGCTATGCTCAGCGGCTTCTGTAACAGGTAAAGCTTGTTTTGAAAGTCCATACTTGCTTTCTCCCCTTTTACAACACCTCCTCCTCTTATATAAGCCATAACCACAACATTCTTTTCTTCTTTCTCTATATTCTTTCAGGTAAAGGATCTTATTAAACCATTTGTGAATTAGTGGAAGTTTGAGTCTGAGATGGATAGGGGTTCTCTCTCTTAAAAGTATTCTAAGTCTTATTCCTCATTGGATAATAAAAAGCCTCCCTCCCCCTCCCTTTTCCAGTTATAAGAATTTTCAGGCATTAGTCAGCAGATGGGACAAGTAGTTGAATGTGACAGGAAGACCTTCCTTGTTCCTCTGAAATCAAATAATCTCAGAGCTGGAAAAGACTTCTGAAGGCATCTAGTTCAACCTGTCCTTGACCAAGGAGCACCTCTACAAAATCCCTGGCAGGTGATGCTTGCAGACCTCCAGTGAAGGATCACCCATTCAGTAAGGAGTCAGCAAGGCATAGTAGGAAAGACTGAAGTCAGCATCCTTTGGTTTAAGTCATAACCCTGCCACTGGCTACTTGTGCACCCTTGAGTACGTGACTTTAAGTCCCTAGATCTTGGTTTCCTCATCTGTCAAATATGGGATTGGATTAGATGACTTGTAAGATCTGTTCTAGTTCCTGTGTGATCTATGATCTCCCCAAGCAGCATGTTTCACTTTTGGATCTCTTATTAGAGAGCCACTATGTAGCACCATGGATAAAGCACTAGGTTTGGAACCAGAAAGAGTCATATTCCTGAATTCAAATTCAGCCTCAGACACTTACTGGCTGTGCTGTCCTGGGCAAGTCACTTGACCCTCCTGTTTGCCTCAATTTCCTCATCTGTTAAAATGAACTGAAGAAGGAAATGGCAAATCACTCCAGTATTTTTGCCAAGAAAACCCCAAATGGAGTCACAAAAAGTCAAACACAATTGAAATGACTGAACAACAGCAAAATGCTTGTGAGGAAGTTTTCCTAATGTCAAGTCTAAATCTACTCCTGCCAAATCTTCCTGTTGCTGCTAGCTCTACTCTCCAGGGCCAAGTCATCCATCCTAGAGTATCCTAAGTAAGCTGCAACTGCATAGGAAGGAACTATGCTCACTCTTTTTGGAAATCACCTGCAGTCTCCTTTGTCTCTGAAACTGTGGCCAAGCATCAAACCAGACATGAGTACAGACTGGATTAGGGACCACCATGATATAGTACCTTCCTTGTTCTGGTGCAACCCAGTCACAAGTGGATATCCTCAAGTGTGTAGCAAACTTGAATTTCCCTCAAATTTGTTGACCTTTCCTGAAGTGGGCTCAGAAGCTCAGGTTACAAACAACTTCCTAGTTGTCTTGGAGAATCACCCTTCACCTGAGTTCAGAATGATAGAGACTCATCCTTGTATCTGACTGACTGTTCTCTGACAAGTCTTGAATCCAAGTAAAATAGAGAGGAGGACTGTGAAAGCCAAGCCATTCTTAGCCACAAGAGAGCTCCATTATTCATTTTGCTACAATAGATTCCAGGAAACAACGTGGGGCTTTCATTCCTCTTGCACTAATAGTTCACATTGTATCCGTAGTCTTCACAAATGGGTTCCACTGTACAGGATGTGACATGGCACCACAATGCATGTTAAATAGAATAAGAAAATGCGAGAGCTGGAAAGGATGTTCAAATTCTCCTGGTCCAACCCCCTCATTTTACAGAAGAGGGAACCAAGACCCAGAGAAGCCCAAGGGATTCAGTTAAAGTTACACAGGAGCAGAGCCACAACTAGAGCTAAAATTCTCTTCTATTTTCCCCTGAAAATTCTTTTGCTCTTCCTTAATAATCTTTCTTATAATCTAGATGCCATACTGTTTCTACTAAATTAGATGTCAATAATATGTCCTGTTCCATAAAATCAGGAATTCTCCAGGGGAACTTAGCAAGAGCAACAAAGTTCTACTGATCTCACTTCGTGCTAGTTGGGAGAGCAGGGAGAACCTTATTCTGGCTTGCAAAGGATGTTCAGTGTTTGTATTTTTGCCAATGTCAAATAACTTATCTGTGCTCAAAGTGGAGGCTAGCTTCTCATCTAATAAAAATAACTTGTAACAACTAACATTTATATAACACCTGCTATGTACTAAGCACTATACATTTATCTTATTTGATCCTTATAAACCCCCTGGATTCTCATAATACAAATGAGAAAACTGAGGCAAACAGCAGTTAAATGATTTGCTCAGTCATAGATCCAGTAGGTTATCTGAAATTGGATTTGAACTCGTCTTCCTGACTCTAGATCCAACATTCTGGGTGTGAAAAAGCTAGAAGGAAAAGTAAGGGACACAAGGAAAATCTCTGAACTTTCCAGTTTATCAAGGAGAATAAAGTATGCCTGTAAAGAAAATATCAGAAGATACTTCTGGAAAGACAGTGGTATGAGAGACTGAATATAAATTGGATCCCTAATCCAACCTAATCCAGTAAGCATTTATTAAACACTTACTATGTAGACAGTATTGCTGTAGGTGTTGGGGTTACAAAGGCAAAATTAAAGCTAATCTGTGTGCTCAAGAAACATGTATATATATGATAATTTGAGGTGAAGAAGGGAGAGCTAATAATTATATCTATTGGAAAAAAGTTCCCCAAACGTGGAATGTAAGCTGAGCCTCAAGGGAAACCAGGAATTGTATGAAGTAGAGGTAAAGAACGAGTGTATTCCAGGCATGGGGCACAGTCTGTACAAAAGTGTGGATGAGGGAGATGAAATTCTGAGCATAAGGAAGACTAAGTAGGCTACCTTGACTGGAATAAAGAGTGAGAGAGGACCTACCATGTTAAATACATGCAGAAACACAGGCTAGAACCAGATTCTAAAGAGTTTTAAATTCTAAGCTGAGGACTTGTATTTTAGCCTAGAAATAATGGGGAGTCACCAAAGGTTGCTGAGCAGGGGAGAAACATATTCAGGTTTGTGCTTTAAGATGATTATTGTGGCAGTTAGGTGGAGGGTGAATTGGACAAGAGAGAAACTAGGAGGCAGGAGCTGAGATAGGTTACTGCCACAAAAGTTCCACATGAGAAGTGAGGTGAACTTATATGTGTGTATGTACATACATATGTATGTACGTATGTGACTATATATACATGTGTGTATATATATGGAGAGAGAGAGAAGAGTCAAGGTTAACATTAAGGTTGCCAATCTTGCTGATTGAAAAGATAAGGGGGTCCTCAAAAGAAATAAGAGAATTTGACTCCGGAAGATGGCAGAGTAGAAAGACACATAAAGGCAGGCTCTTCTCACACAGTCCATAAAATACCTGTAGAGAGGGACTCTCAACAAATTTTGGAGCAGCAGAAGTGGAGAACAACAGAGTGGAGGAGATTTCCAGCCCAGGGTGACCTGAAAGGCCCATGGGAAACATCTGTTGCATTGGACGTGGAGCAGAGCCCAGCTCAGCCTTGGCCACACTGCAAGGCACGACTCTGGGAGGAGGACACTTTGGGGGTGGAATCTCCAGTCTCAGCAGCAGCAGGTGTGCAGATCCCTCAACCTACAGGCGCCAAAGATCAGTGACGGGGTTTTTTCAGCTGGCCAGGAAGCATGAAGGACCTTCCCACAGCTCTGGCCTCAGGCGATGGCCCCTCAGAAGCCACATCAGGCAAGCAGCAGCAGCCCTGTACAGCCTCCCGCATCCAGTATTGGATCGTAAAAACCCTTGGGGGCACTGAGGAGCTGAATATTACCTCAGCCCTATGTAGACTCACTGAGGGAGCTGGTCTTTGTCTCGCACTGAATAGCGGCCCTGCCCCCACAGTTTATCTGAAAATCAGCCCCCAGTGCTGGCTTGGTGGAACTGGAGGCCAGGTGGCTGTGGAGAGGAAACTCTGCTTAGATTCTAGGCACAAAAATCTCTGCCTGCTACCAGACCAGTGTACATGCTTGATTGTGCCATGTAGGAGGAACTGAGATTTTACAGATCCCCAGAGTATATCCTACTCTTGACAAAGGACCTAAAAGTTAAGTAACTGGTTGGGGAAAGTGCCCAAAAAAGGGAAAAAAAAATAAGAGTATAAAAGGTTACTTTCTTGATGAATAGATATCTTCTTCCATCCTTTCAGATGAGGAAGAACAATGCTTGCCATCAGGGAAAGACATAAAAGTCGAGACTTCTGTATCCCAAACATCCAAAATAAATATTCAATGGTTTCACGCCATGGAAGAGCTCAAAAAGGAATCTGAAAATCAAGTAAGAGAGGTGGAGGAAAAATTGGGAAGAGAAATGAGAGAGATGCAAGAAAATAATGAAAAACGGGTCAACACCTTGCTAAAAGAGTCCCCAAAAAATGCTGAAGAAAATAGTACCATTAAAAATAGGCTAACTCAATTGGCAAAAGAGGTTCAAAAAGCCAATGAGGAGAAGAATGCTTTAAAAAGCAGAATTAGCCAAATGGAAAATGAGGTTTAAAAGCTCACTGAAGAAAATAGTTCTCTAAAAATTAGAATGGATCAGATGGAGGCTAATGACTTTATGAGAAACCAAGAAATCACAAAACAAAACCAAAAGAATGAAAAAATGGAAGATAATGTGAAATATCTCATTAGAAAAACAACTGATCTGGAAAATAGATCCAGGAGAGACAATTTTAAAATTATGAGACTACCTGGAAGCCATGATCAAAAAAAGAACCTAGACATCATCTTTCATGAAATTATCAAGGAAAATTACCCTGAGATTCTAGAACCAGGGGGCAAAATAAATATTGAAAGAACCCACTGATCACCTCCTGAAAGAGATCCAAAATGAGAAACTCCTAGGAACATTGTGGACAAATTCCAGAGTTCCCAAGTCAAGGAGAAAATATTGCAAGCAGCTAGAAAGAAACAATTCAAGTATTGTGGAAATACAATCAGGATAACACAAGATCTAGCAGCTTCTACATTAAGGGATTGAAGGCATGGAATATGATATTCCAGAGGTCAAAGTCAAACTAAAACCAAGAATTACCTACCCAGCAAAACTGAGTATAATACTTCAGGGGGGAAAATGGTCTTTCAGTGAAATAGAGGACTTTCAAGCATTCTTGATGAAAAGACCAGAGCTGAAAAGAAAATTTGACTTTCAAACACAAGAATCAAAAGAAGCATGAAAAGGTAAACAGCAAAGAGAAGTCATAAGGGACTTACTAAAGTTGAACTGTTTACATTCCTACATGGAAAGACAATATTTGTAACTCTTGAAACTTTTCAGTATCTGGGTAGTTGGTGGGATTACACACACACACATACACACACACACACACGGACAGAGAGCACAGGGTGAATTGAATAGGATGGGATCATATCTTTAAAAAATGAAATTAAGGGATGAGAGAGAAATATATTAGGAAAAAAAGGGAGAAAAGGAATGGGGTAAATTATTTCTCATAAAAGAGGCAAGTGGAGGGGAAAAAGTGGGGAGATGAGAGGCAAAACATGAAGTTTACTCTCATCACATTCCACTAAAGAAAGGAATAAAATGACACTCATTTTGGTATGAAAACCTATCTTACAATACAGGAAAGTGGGGGGAAAGGGGATAAGAAGGGGGGGTGATGGAAGGGAGAGCAGTGGGAGGAGGGAGCAATTAGAAGTCAACACTTTTGGGGAGGGACAGGGTCAAAAGAGAGAGCAGAAGAAATGGGAGGCAGGATAGGATGAAGGGAAATATAGTTAGTCTTACACAACATGACTATTATGGAAGTTATTTGCAAAACTACACAGATATGGCCTATATTGAATAGCTTGCCTTCCCAAAGGGGATGGGTGGGGAGGGAGGAAGAGAAGTTGGAACTCATAGTTTTAGGAACAACTGTTGAGTGTTGTTCTTGCAACTAGGAAATAAGAAATGCAAGTAATGCGATATAGAAATTTATCCTGCCCTACAGGACAAAAGAGAAGATGGGGATAAGGGAAGGGAGGGATGTTAGAAGAGAGGGCAGATTGGTGATAGGGGAAATTAGAATGCTTGGCGTTTTGGGGTGGGGGAGGGGAGAAATAGGGAGAAAATTTGGAACCCAAAATTTTGTGGAAATGAATGTTGAAAACTTAAATAAATTTAAATTAAAAAAAAGAAATAAGAGAATTTGTAAGGGAGTGTGTAAAACTATTAGAAATACATTAAAACACCACTATAAACATAACAGCTCGCAGGACAGAAAGGAAATAAATCCTCACAAGAAAATCGCAATGGAAAAACAACAACACAGATGAGACTGAGCAAACAAAGAAAAGCACCCAATTCAAAAAAATGTAAGGTGTTCCAAAAATATTAGAAGTGAGAGAATGCCAAGAGAAAAATTCATAGGAACAGAATAACTTCAAGAAACACAACTATTACCTCAAACAAGAGAATAAAAAGGTTTTTAAAAAACTCAAGGATAAGTGGAAGTCTTAGTGATATTGAGGGGAAAAAGAAGGAAGGAAATAACCCTAATGAAAAACTTGAAACCATGGCTTAGAAGAAAAGTTGAAAAACTTTAACAAAGTAGTGAACCAGCTGAAAAAAAGAATGGAGGTGGTAAAATTAAAAAAAAACTTAATGATGAAGAAATATCAAGGGAAAATCAAAAAACAGCAAAATTAGAAGAACATATGAGATGTCTACAATCAACACCAACAACAATAGTAATTCTTGGCATTTATATGGTGTTTTAAGGTTTGAGAATTTCTTTACATTAATTATCTTGTTTGATCATCACAACAACCCTGTGAAATAGGTACTTCAAGTATTGCCAGCCTCTGTTTTACAGGTGAGGCAACTGAGGCTCAGGGAATAATGTGGCCATGATGAAATAGTGAGGAGATGGATGATGAATGGATAGATAGATGGATGGATAGAAACGCACATATGTATGTATGTATGCATACATGAATAAAACAGCCTGCCAGATGGATAGATGATAGACAGATAATAGGTAGGTAGATAGATAAATTCATAGATAGGTATATGTATAAATAGATGATAGACATATATATGGTAGATAGATGATAGATATGGAAAGATGATAGATACATACATACATAGATTTGAATGGAAAGATGATAGATCAATAATAGGCAGACAGATGATAGACAGATGATAGGGAGACAGATGGGCAGATAGATACAGCATTTATTGACCACTTACTATGTGCCAGGCATTGTGTTGAGTTCTAGGAGTACAACTATAAGAAAATAAGATAGTCCCAGAGATAATTTACTTGGAAAACAAGGTCCGGAAACAAAATCTGATAATTATTAGCCTTCCAGGAAAAAAATGATGAAGCAACTCAGATGTCATTTTATATGAAATAATGAAAGAAAATTATTGGTTAGTGTTGGATTAAAAAAGCAAAGAATCAATGAAATCATCAGTTTGTCGCCCAAGAGGAGTCTCCATTTAAACTCACCCAGAAATGTGAGTGATGTCAATGGTCAGGCTGAGGATGCTTTAAGCAATTCACCAACTTCCTTACCTCCATGACTGTCATTTCCACTCTCCCTCAGTCACCAACAGGGGTGTTATACCTTAAACCTCAATCTCACTAAAAACTAGGCTGCTGTACCTTCATGGCTGAACTTTAACATGTTTCTGCTCATTGCAATCACCCACCCTTCTATCTCTCTCATTGACTCATTCATAAATCTGCTCTTTGTTCTCAGTGGGACTCTAGTTGCCCAATCCACTCCATCCTTGAACTACCAGTCCATTATATCAATTGGAGCCTCATTTTTGTTCTTTCATTGCTTTGACCCTTTGGCTAACCAGTTCAATAAAGTCCTATTCTCCACTTTTGAATAAATTTCCCTCTTATTTCTTTGCTATTCATGCTCTGCCAATTCTAAATCCTGGGAAACACCCTCTCCACACCTTCCCTATTCCTCATATATAAATATTAAAGCTTTTTGAGCAGTCACATCAATGCACTGTTGAAGGAACTCTGAACTGGTCCATCCATTCTGGAAAGTGATTTGGAACCATGTTCCCCAAATTACTAAATTGTGCATATCCTTTGACCCAGCAATACTACCAAAAGAGATCAGTAAAAGAAGAAAATGTTTTATATGTACAAAAATATTTATAGCAGCTCTTTTTGTGGAAGAACTGGAAACTAAGGTGGCACCAACCAGTTAGGGAATGGCTGAATAAATTATATTATTTCAATGTAATGGAATACTATTGTACTGTAAGAAATTATGAAATGAGCAGCTTCAGAGAAATCTAGGAAGATTTTTATGAACTAATGACATTGAAAGACTTAAGAACATGGATCAATGAGTAATGATTATTCCAGAAGACCAATGATGAAGAACGTTGCCTACCTTCATTTAGAAAGGTGATGTATTAAATATGCAGATTGATACATTTTGGGACATGGCCAATAAGGGAATTTGTTGTGTTTCATTATGCATGCTTGTTATAATAGCTTTATTTTTTATCTTCTTCTTCTTCTTTTCCTTCTTCTCCTTCTCTTCCTTCTTCTCCTTCTGTGCGAAGGAGAGAAAATACATTCTTGTTAATTGAGGAAAAGTTAAAAAACAATATAAATGCTGAAGGAGTCACAAACTTATGTTTACTACAAATAATCTACTGTAAATAAAATGCTTTCTCTCCTCTATGTAGCCTATTCCAAATGCATTAAAGGAAATTTTTCTCTCCTGAAGTTTTCCTGGAGCATTACACCTGCTCTATCCTTTGCCTTCATTTCCTTTACTTTGCACTATCCTTATCTGTGTACAGATGTATCCTCCATCTCTATCAGTAGAATGTAGTCTCCCCGAAGACAGACTGTCATATTTTTACCTTTGCATTTCCACTGACTAGTAAATGATTGAATTTAAATGTGATGATTCCAAAGAGATAGAAATCTTAAAATGAGAATGCAAAATATCTTAACAGCGTAGAATGCTGGGCCACATCTAACACAATTAGGTTTAGTAATGATTAATGTAAAGTTCTATATCATGCATTGTTTACACTAATGGGATCATCGTAAGATCACATCTTTAGAATCATAATGGGTTAGAGAACCTCAGGTACTCATCCATCAGCACCTTGGACAGACTCTGCAAGTGGACTGCAAGCTTGACCCAGACCAGAACAAGAAAAGAAGGGGATTAGGTTCTTTGGAAATTTGCAAGACATTTTTTAATGACCCATACCTTCTCTCTGAAAGAAGAACTTCTTTTTTGTACAAATATTCTTAGGGAAATGAAGGTGATGATCAACCAGAGGCAATGGAGAGATGCATGGTGGGAAGGAACAATCTGTAATATATCATAGAAAAATATTGAGAAGAAAGAATGTAAAAGATTTCATGAAAAGTGTGGGATAGAAAGAGAATATGGGTAAGGATACATAGGAATAGTGAAGGATAGCCGATGGAGAGCCCATATGCTCTATCAGTATCTGATGTCAGGAGAACTCAAGGAAGGGCCTCCTCTACTGGGAAGACTCCCCTGTGATAATCTCAGGGGAGGATATTGAAAAAAGTCACACTAGATGGGATAGTAAGAATGGATGCCTATCTGCATCAGTGGAGGGAATATGCATGCCTGTGAAATCACTAACAAGGAAAAACTATCCAATAATTAGAATTCTTTGAAAATGGAATTGGCTGCTCTGTGAGGCAGAGTACCTTGTCCCTGGTGGTGTTCAAGCAAAGACTGGATTATCATATATAAGATTTTATAGAGGGCCTTCTTGAATCAATCAAAGGTCAGTCTAGATAACCTCTAAGAAAGCAGCTAGGTGGCATAGTGAATAAAACTCATGGCCTAACGTCAGGAAGACCTGAGTTCAAATCTAGCCTCAAATACTTCCTAGTTATGTAACCTTGGACTGGTTATTCAACTTCTGTCTGCCTTGGTTTTCTCAAGTGTGAAATGGGGATAATAATAGCTTCTACCTCCCAGGATCAAATGAGATAACATTTGTAAAATGTTTAGCACAGTGCCAGGCACATAGTAGGTGCTTAATAAATACTTGTTCCTTTTGCCTTTTCTTCCAGACAACTCTAAAATTCCAGAAATCAATGCTTTCTTTTGACCTGTGTTAAATGTTTGAAAGGTTGGGTTCAGATGGTATGTGTTTTTCTTAGATGGCGAATTTCCAGGAAAAGAAAAGAAAAGTTGACCTTTGAATCTTTTTATCCCCAAATTGTTTTCTGGGTGGGTGATACTTTGGAGCAGAGACTAACAGCTCTGGGTGACACACCACCACTCCCTAGGTTATTTTTAAGTAAAAGGGGGAAAAGGGTGATTAGAAAAGATTATATATAGGAATTTAATTATTTCCTAACTTCTGAACACTTGCACTGGTGACACTTGGAATAAATGTACTGACAAATGCACGATTAAAGGAAAAGACTTGTTTGTAGCAGTAACATTTCTGGGCATCAGGGTTATCCATCTGACAGCTCTTGCAGTACGTTGTAATTATATACTGTAATTTTTAAAATTCTGATTGCAAAAAAACCCCTCACCAACCATTTGTGAATTCTAATTATTATAAGGCATTCTTATACCAAATGCTTATATATTTTAAATGTTTCATGCAAAATGAGTCGATGTGAGTTTTTTTTTAAACAAGAATCTTGTTGATATTTTATAAAAACAATATAATGGCTTTTTGGGGAAGTAGCTCCTATGAAGTCATTTGAAAGCAAGTAGCACGTTGATATTTTCTCATCATAGTACAACTCAATATAGTTTATACGTCGGCACAGTTGACCAGCCAGTGGCTAACCTGTGTTACTTGAGACACCTCAGACCATATTTCAGAAATCCAAGAAAGACAACTCGCCTTTCATGGGAGTAATTAGACAGGCTGATGCTAATTATCCAGGGGCATTACAAGGATGATTGACTGTCATTTACCCATTATTCCTTGGGCTATATCTTTCTAAAAGCAATTTTTTTCTTTTTTCTTTTTTTGTTTCACCAGCCAATTCTGCTAAGATGATATTTAAAATAGATAGTGAAGGAAAAGGTCTCAGAGTAAGAATGTTTTTATAGAACCATGATGCTGCAAAGAACTTTATAAATATCTCATTAAACTTGAAACATCTCAGGCATGTTCCGTTGTGTTCTAGTGAGAAAGGCAGAGATCAATGTTATTACCAACTTTTTCTCCTTTGGGCTGCATGATCCACTGACCTTACCCTTGTAGGTGAGAATTCTTGCCTCAGATGATTTTATACACACACACACACACACATACACACACACACACGCAGTGTGTGTGTATATTCCTAACACAAATCTATTTTTGCTTTTCCTAACACTAAAAGGTAATGCAAGGGAAAGAGAAGTGGGCCTGGAGTCAGGAAGATCTGAATTCAAATCCAGTCTCAGACACTTATTAGCTGAGTGACTTTGGGCAAGTTACTTAACCATTTGCCTCAGTTTCTCAGCTATAAAATGAGCTGGAGAATGAAATGGCAAACCACTCCAGTATCTCTGCCAAGGAAACCCCCCAAAAATTGGACACGACTGAAATGACAACCCCAATAAAAATATTTCATAGTGAATGTGGTTCTAGAAAATCCCTCCCTTGGAGAAGAAGGCCTCAGAGAAGTTGGACAAAATAGAGGCAGAGAATGGGTGAAGCTGAGAAGAGGAGCTAGGGAAGGTGTGAATATTTGTTGGGCCAGAGCTATCCATCATCTTAACTCTGCTTATTCGCTGAGGACTAGATCGCATCTCAGACCATAGCCAAGAACTTGGTGTAACAGGAAGCTGGAGGTTTGAACCGGGCAATGAAAACTAGTTGGTTCAGGCCTCTTGCAGAAAGTATCATGGGGGATAGATAGCCTGGATGATGACAGTAGGCGAGGTCTTAGATGCAGCTAGGTATGCACTGATTAGAGTGCTGGGTCTGGAGTCAGGAAGATTTGAGTTCCAACCTGGTATCGAACACTTACTGAACCTGTGATCCTGGGCAAGTCACTTAATCTCTGTTTACCTGTTTCCTCAAGCGTAAAAACATGGGAATAATAATAGTGCCTGCCTCTTAGGGTTGTTATGGGAGTCAAATGAGGTAATACTTGTAAGGCATTTAGCATAATGTCTGGCACATCAAATACTTATCGCCTTCCTTTTATGGCAGCTGGCTACAGGATGTCTAGGACAGAGCAGGGAACTTTTTCTACCTCTTCAGTTTTATCCATTTCTTGGGCACATTTTCCCTCCTCCTATTTAAGTTAAAAGACACTGAATTATTTTTTCTGTTCAGATGATATATACACTTTCTAGACAACAGCAAAAGTCTTGGCACTTTTAGTGGATCACAAATTTCATATTGAGTTGGCTGTGTTTAATATTGAAGCCAACCAAATTAATAGGCTCTTAAGCAATAGCAGAATAGTATCCAGGACCAGCTAGGTAAAGGTCTTACTATACTCTGACCTAGATATCATTCCATGTAGCATTAGACACACTTTAGAAAGGACATTGCAGATTTGAACATATTTAAAAAGAGGAAACAGTATGGCTCCAAGGTCAAAGGACCTGAGTTCAAGTGCTATCGTTGATACTTACTATGTGTGTCATTCTGAGCAAGTCACTTTACCTCTATGGGCCTCAGTTTCCTCATCTGTAAAAATGAGATTAGACTACTTGGCTCTTGAGGTGTCTGCCCACCTCTACATATGTCTTTCTGGAATCTGTTTACAACAAGCATGACCAGTTTGGTGAGAGGAGACCATGGCATGAGAACTGAAATTTGGTGGGATGTGTGCCTAGTTAGGGAGAGACAAGAGCAAGGTGATGGAGAAGCAGATATGATGGCTCTCTTCCCATATGTGAAAGAATTCTCCTGTGGAAGAAGGGTCAGAGTGGTTTTGCTTGACCTGAGAGGGCAGAATTAGAGTCTGCGTTACAGAGGAAGATTTTTGCCTTGATCGAAGGAAACATTTCTCTCTTTCCTTTAGAGCTGCCCCTGAGTGGAATGGATGGCTGCTTCATGAGGTACTGAGGTTTCCTGCTGAAAGAGGTCTTCAGGCAGAGAATGAAAAACTACTTGCTGGGGGTGTTGCACAGGCGATTAATGATCCAGGTAGGGCTTGGACTAAATGACCTCAGGTCCCTGCTAGCTCTAAGATCCTAAGACAGCATGACAGGAAGAAGTAACATGTGTGTGGGCTGAAGCAGTCAGAAGATGAGCCACTCCTGACCATTTAGGGCTTTTTTCCCCAACTAGAGCTTTCATCGGACCCCACATGTTACAGGATGTCTTACTTATGAAAGTATTGATTGAAGTATTAGTTTCTTCTCTGTTGTGTGATGAAAGCTCTGATTTCTGCTCAGACCAAGCCCAGACTATTGGATCAGAGTGGTTATGGAATTGGAAATGGAAGATTTTTTTTTGTTCCAGATCAGTCTGGTCACCCTGAATAGACAGCCTTAGGATACCAGTAATGTGACTCCCCTTTGAGTTATTCTAGCAGAAAGATCTCAAACGGTGTAGCCAAACTTAGAGAAAAGCAAGAACCGCCAAGGAACAAAGGTAATATTAAGGAGAGTAGAACAGGTTTGGTGGTGAGATTTAAATTTGTCAAGTAAACATAGAAAATAGGAAGCAGTCCCAAATTCAGATATTCAGCCTGACTTCTTATATCTGAAAACAAGGTGAGTAATTTAGTGAGATCAAGACCTCTTTGAGAAATATCCATTTCTGCATGTTTTCAGATGGACCAAATAAAACCCAGGACAACAGCCTTCCTCCTAATAATTGGCACTTCCCCTCCAACTTCCTGCCAAAACCAGGAAATGGCTAAGTGTGTGAATGTTTTTTTAAGCCCCTCCATCTGGTTATTTCTGGCCCCTATATCATTATATTTTTCTCCACTATTTAAAATCTGCAAGTATTGATGGTTCATCAATGGGGATAGCTTTTTCATAGATACAGGTCACAAGGTCATATATTTAGGACAGGAATAGATCTGAGAGGTCATCAAATTCAACCCCTCTCATTTTACCAAAAAAGCAACAAACTCAGAAACGTTGTGAGTTGACAGTGATCATGCAGGTATCCGAGGTAGGATTAGAACCTGAATCTTCTTGCCTCCAGGTCCAACACTATCTACTAACCCATTTGGTCTAAATCAGCCTTTCTTTTTCATTGGTGTCTAGGAAATAAAGCATAACTGAGAAATTTACCACCCTGAAGCCAATCTGGTAATGAGATGTTCCAGATTTAGCTGAACTGGTTTTCAGATGAGAGACATGCTTCAGTTTGGAAACATATAGATCATTAAACTCAACATCTGCATCTTCCCAGCCTGTAAGGTTGGAATAACCTTAGAGAGTCACCTTTAAACCTCTTTAAGGATCGCTGCCAGAAAAGGACTCCAGTAGAAATAATGTAGGGAGACAGGTTTTCACTGACCAAATTATAGAAACGAAGCTAGGGGTTTTTGCCAGGACTCAAATGGGCCCATGAATACTCATTTCTTTGGAAATGCTAGAATGTTTAACTGTCTGAGGCAGCCTTTCTTTGGCCCATGCTATGCGTTCCTCCATGGCAGCCTCCACTGGGGGTAAAGCCCATATAATATCATTGTTAACAAAATCGAGAAGGATTATCATAACCATCAGTCTTTGGTGCTGGTCATATCCCATGAAGGAGCACCAGTCTTCCAACACCTGAAAAGTCATGGTAACTGCTAAGCTTTTAATCACAGTGTATCCCAAAGGTTCAACAAGATTGGTAAACAAAACTCTTAGCTGTCCTTTTTATACAGTAGTAACAGTTATTTTATAGCATTTGGTTTTGACTTTTTTTAACGCTTGCATCCTTCAGAAAACTATATTATCCAATCATGATCTGAAGGGGAAAAAAGAGACTCTTATAGTAAGTACTAGGGCAGGGTTTCTCAGACATCTTTTTTCCTTTATCATAGCACAATATTTTTTTCCTTGAGGAACAGTAACCACACTAAAGTTAGCAACAAAAGAATTCAAGGGCAGTCATGCCTCCAGATGTATTTTCCAGGCTTTAGGGTTCCTCCGTCTTCCGTTCTGTGCCCCACCTCCTCCCCCTCTGTTTTCCTTAATTTTCAGGAGTTACAGCAGAGGAGCTGACCTCAAGCCTCTACAGATTGAGGTACCATTGTGAGCTTCCTGACCCCATGCTGGGAGGAGTAGGTAGAAAATTGGGATTGGAAAATAGAGAAGGGTGGGAATGTGGGGAGGAGGAATGTGGGGTGAAGAACAGGGCAGTGGGACAATATACGCTAATATCTAATAAGAATGTTCTGTTGATACCGCCCTATTTTGGGGTAATATACACTCAAAATCACAGCCCCTGCTCATGTGCTTACTTTTTTACTATTTGGGCAAAAAGTACAATTAGTTTGAACTAAGGGCTTTTAATGAGATACCATGAGAAAAGTATCAATAGAACATTCTCTCCATAAATGTCGGGTGCACTCTCATTTAAAAATGCCATTAGTGGAAAGAGTAGATGCTCACAGGCAGCTGGGTAGAACAGTGGACAGAACGTCAAATTTGGAATCAGGAGGACTTCAATTCAAATTGGACCAGAAACACCTGCTAGCTTTTTGACCCTGGGCAAGTCATTTAACCTTTGTCTGCCTCAGTTTCCTCATCTGTAAAATGGGGATAATAATGCCCAGGGGTGTTTTAAGCATCAAATGAGATAATATTTGTAAAAATCCTTTTTAAACTTTAAATAATTATTTTTGAATTTTATTTATTTTAATCAATTAATTAACACATTTATTTAGTTTATTTTTGTTTATTTAATAAAATAAATTTAAATAAATTAGTAATAGATAGTAACATTTATTATTAAATAAATAAACCTTAAATAAATACAATGCTAGCTATTATTGTAGGAAAATAACACATGGTACACATGTATAGAGAATATGTGTGGCTGGAGCATGTGCCTGAATGGGAAAATTCAGTATTTGCAGAGTGGCAAAATGATATTATTTTGCTCTCTGCTGGACTTCGGATTTCTGCTTTCTGCTCAGTGAATTGGCTTGCTGGTTTCCTAGTCACTGCTGGGTGCATCATTCTGTCATTTTGGACATTATTCCACTCATTGGTGGAGGACATTTCTCCTGGGTATGTGGCCTCTGGGCTTTACCATGCTGCCAGCTTCTGGGTTTCACCTCTTTAGGATCAGCTACTGGCCATCTTGGCTTCCATCCTACAGGATGCAATAACCAGAAAGCCTTGCCTTGATAAAGCAAGTTGGCATGCTTTAGTTAAAGTCAAATGCTCTAACCCATCACATTCATCTGGGGGTGGTGGTGGTGAAGGTGGAGAAGGTAGAGTGGTGCTACCTAACAAATAACCAGCAGGGTGCCTCAGACTTATATTTACCTTTTATTTTATCCTTCTGTGTCTAAGGTTCATTTGTTCCAAACAAATATATGACTTAGGGTTAGAAATTCTTGAGTTCCACTCAGGCTTGGCTTATAATGAATTTAAAGCAGAGCCGAAATTAAAGGAGGCACAATCATTATTCTTTGCCTACCTGACACCCTTTCCTGCATTTATTTTGAATATCTAAGACAAAAAGAACCCTGGTTACACTTAGATCAATAAAAAACTTATCACCAACGTAATGCATTTATTAAACTCTTATTCTGTGCCAAGTTCTGTGCAGTAAATACTAGGGATCCAAATAGAAGTGAACAAGACAGTTGCTGTCCTCAAGGAATTTTCTTTTAAAAAAATATAGATATATATTCCACAATTATATGTTAGAACAATTAACATAAAAAAATTTTGAGTTCTAAATGCTATCTTTCCCTCCCGTTCCACCTCTTTCCCTGAGATGGTAAGCAATCAGATATAGGTTATATATGTACAATGATGTAAAACATTTCCATATTAATCATTTTGTACAGGAAGACTCAAATAAAAGAAAAAGAATGAAACAAAGTGAAAATAGCAAGCTCAAGTCTATGTTCAAACAGTAAGTTCTTTCTCTAGAGGTGGATAGTATACTTAATCATTAATCCTTTGGGATTGTCTTAGATCATTGCATTGCTGAGAACAGCTAAGTCATTCACAGTTCTTCCTTGTACAATATTGCTGTCACTGAGTACAGTGTTTTCCTGGTTCTGCTCACTTCACTTTGCATTAGTTCATGTAAGTCTTTCCAAGATTTTCTGAAATCATCCTGCTTGTCATTTCTTGTAGCACAATAATATTTTATCATAATCATATACCAGAGCTTATTTAACCATTCCCCAATAAACAAGGCGAGGATAGCATGGAGGTAAACACATAGTTAGCGATGGTTTAAAATTTAAATGAAATGAAATTTAAAAATTTAAAAATGAATAGGATGAAGTCACCCATAAAATGGAAGCAGATAGCAGAATGGATTAAAAACCAGAGTCCTACAAAATGTTTACAAGAAACACATTTGAAGCATAGAGATATATATAGCGTAAAGGGAAGGGGCTGGAGTAAAATCTTTTTGCTTCAGCTGACGCAAAGAATATAGGGGGTAGCAATTATGATATCAGAAAGAGCAAAAGCAAAAATAGATCTAATTAAGACATAAGGAAGGAAACTACATCTTGCTAAAAGGTAACATAGACAATGAAGTAATAACAATACTAAACATATATGCACCAAATGGTATAGTATCTAAATTTTTAAAGGAGAAGTTCAATGAGTTACAGGAGGAAATAGACAGTCAAAAATACTAGTTGGGGACTTTATCTTACCCCTCTCAGAACTAGATAAATCTAACCAAAAAGTAAATAAGAAAAAAGTTAAGGAGTTTACATTCTAATGGGGAAAGACAACATATAAGTGAGTGATGGAACAGGGGGAGGAAGTGGGCAGATGGAGGAAATAGTGTAGGGTCTGGGGCTCTGGCAAGATAGAGCAAAAGCTCACCTATTAGGGCTGGAGCACTCAAAGGCAGAGTCCAAGTTTCTGGTGGGGTGGAGATGAAAGAAGAATAGGGCTTGGTGAGAAGACACTTCTCTCCTAGTAAAGAATTCATAGTTCTAGAAAATCACACTGGAGATATATCTCAACATCTGTGAGCATATATAATAAGCATCATTCCACATGTTTTTAATAATGGCCAGGTGCTATGCTAGGTGGTGGGAATACACAAACAAAAAGAAAACAGCTCCTGCCTTCAGAGGGGTCATTCTCTTTTTGTGTCCACCTGTTCTCCAATTCTCACCCATGCCTCCAAGAAGCTACTCCTTAAAAAATGGAATATGTGCAGCAGCCACACCACAGTAAAACTGCCTCAGCAGATGACTAAATTAGGGTAACCAAGATGGACCTCAAAGCCATCAGTGAGTTAGAGGGTATCTACCCCAATCATGTGAAGATTTCATCCAGTGGACTAGGCAGATGAGAATAATTTGTTCCAATGACCATGATAGCTGCTGAAGCAGGTGCTTAGAGTGCTTAGAACTTGGTCAGACATAGAATGCCGGTCTCATTCACTGCATCCCAGGCCATCACCAGTCATCTTGACTTTTATCTTGCCACTGGACTTTGATGATGCTGGAAGAAACAGTCTGATGGCTTTGTACAATTCTGCTGCACTTAAAGGTAAGGCATCATCTGTGATGTCATTGATATTTTTTGAAAACAGGTAAGCAACATTCTATAGGTAGGTGGTTGGCATATTTATACAGATAAATACATAAAAAATATATATGCAAAGTATGTCAAGAGGGGAGGGTACTAATAACTACCAGAAATAAGCAAGGTTCATGTACAAGGTAGCACCTGGGTCAAGCTTTAAGGAAAATTTGGGATACTAAGAGGCTTGATGGAGTGTGTTATAGGCATTGGAGGATTTCAGTGAGTTACAGGAGGAAATAGACAGTCAAAAATACTAGTTGGGAACTTTAACTTTCCCCTCTCAGAACTAGATAAATCTAACCAAAAAATAAATAAGAAATAAGTTAAGGAGTTTACATTCTAATGGGGGAAGAAAACATATGAGTGGGTGATGGAACAGGGGGAGGAAGTGGTCAGATGGAGGAGATAGGGAGATATAATATATAATATATATATGGGGAAGAGAAAAGTGATGGAGATTTAGCCATGTAGTCTCTGAACAGAAGAGCCCACCCACCAATTGAGAACTGTCAAAGCCAGATAAAAGCTCAGAAATTGATAACTAAGATCAAGAAAGCTCCAGTAGGTCAGGGAAATTAACTGTCTGGGGGGCAGGATCCACAGGCAACCCCTATCTTGCTTTGTTTTCCAGTCATGGAGATACCCAGGAAACTGATAGAACTTCTGTAACCTGGCAACAGTGGGAATCATCTTGAGCCATCCATAAGCTCAGGATTGGGACTTGGGGCCAGTAGCTATGTTCTCAGAATTGAGGACAATGAGTTGGAAAACTATGCTGTTATTATTATTCAGTAGTGTTCAGTCCTTCATGACCTCATTTGAGGTTTTCTTGGTAAAGGTGCTGGAGAGGTTTGCCATTTACTTCTCCAGTGGGTTCATTCTGTCAGGTAATCAGACGTTAAGTGACTTTCTGAGGGTCACACAGCCATGAAGCATCTGAGGATGGATTTGAACTCGGGTCTTCCTGATTCCAAGTCCAGAGAGCTATCCAGAGACCCACCATCTGCCTCTCATTAACCATTAAATCGCTAAAATTGGTTTAAAATGTAATGTTTTCGGTCCAGTCTCTATTAAGAAAATTAAGTATCAGGAATATTTGTATCCCCAGCACCTGTTTTAGAGATAAAAGGTAGTGGTAGGGATGATAGTCACAAAATCTTTAGGGCTATGGTTTAATTTTTATGTCCATGCCCGAAGTCCTTTCAATCAATAAATTCAACTAATAATTAGTAAATGCTTGCCATGCACAAGGCAGGGGCTTGATACACAAAAATGAGAATTGAATTTCCTCTTTTATTATATGTATTATTATAAATTATGAAATTCATAATTCATTTTGGGGAAGGGAAGGTTGCATGGAATATATACAACAAAAAAGTGTGTGATCTGCATTGTCAGAGGGAGCTTTTGAATCCATGAGATTCCCAATCCATTTGAGTGTAGGGGGCAAATGTGGAGACCAAGTTCTCTATGAAGCTTCAAGGAGGGAGAAAGTATTTTCATCTGGGGATGTCAGGTAAGGCTCTATGGAAGATGAGGGACTTGAAGAGACCCTTCAAGAAAAAGAATTTAACCATGCAGAAGAGGACATGCATTGTGTGTAGGAAGGACAGATAAGAGGGAGACCATTGCACAGCTTTCAGTCCAGTATATCCGCGATGACACTGACTAAGCAATTTAATTCAAGAAGGATTTCCTAAGCACTTTCTGTGTGTCAGTCAATGTATTAGACCAGGTTGTTTTGTTTTGTTTATACCATGGACTCCCTTAGAAGTCTGGTGAAGGCTATGGATCTTGCCTTAGAATCATGTTTTTAAGTATAAAAAAATAAGATTACAATATACTTATCAAAATCTTAGAAAACAAAACAAGACCATAGACCCCAGGCTAAGAGACCCTGTATTGGACACCAGTGATATAAAGAAAAAATGCCCTCGAGGTAATTGAACTCTACTGGAGAAAGTAAAAATTGATAGTTTAGGGCTACTAGGTAAATGCCAAATATATATGAAATTTTAAAAAGGATTTTGGGGGTAGGTGCTATGTAGACTGTAGGAGTAGTGATTGCTTGCATTTACAAAGAGTTTGAAGGTTTGCAGAATACCTTATATGATATTATTTGATTCTCACAATAATCCTGTGAAACCGGTACCATTATTGTCTTTGTTTTACTAATGAGGTAACTGAGTCTCCAGGAGATTATGATCTGCGCAGGGTCATAATCATCTCATTAAGTGTCTGAGATAGAATTCATAGCCAGGTTTTCCTTACTCCTAGTTCAGTTCTCTACTCATTATACCATTCTGCTTTTCCTAGTTTTATAGCACATCAGAGGTGGAAGGGACCTTAAGAGATTAAGTCCAGCCTCCCCATTCTACAGATGAGACAGCTGAAGCCCAAGGAGGTAGAGCTATCCAGCAGTGGAGACAGAGCCTAAACATTATTCTTCTGAATCATTCTACTTTCCCCACGGTGGTCTTTGCCTGAGTAGAGAAAATAATTGGGACACTGAGAGGGTCTAGAACTCCTCACTAGAATGATGACATTTTTAATGAGGAAAAATTTTGTTACTGGTGATGGTACTCTGGTTATTTTCTTGTCAAACACTCAAGCATTGAGGCCAAGGGCTCCCATTGAAGTCAATGGGTAGTTGGAGAGAGGAGAACCCTGGCAGAGCAATGCCCACAGCCACCACTGAGGAGGAACTGCTAGCTCCCATGCCCTATTGAAAAAGCAGAGTAATGGGTTACCTGGTGCCATTTTCTTGATCTAAAAAACTTTTTCTATTTCCCAAAAGGAAGAGGCAACCTTTCTACTCATGGCAAAGTTCACAAATTGGAAACAATGGTTTCCAAACATGCTTCATAAAATGAGAAAAAAAGTCCTTTTATGTACTATTTTGCAAACTGCTGACAATTGTATCTTGATAATTATTCATTTGTTTTCAGCACTTCAAACACAAACATGATTCATAAAATTCAAAGAATAGTCCAGAAAAGTAGATCAATGAAGGATAGCAGAATACTAGGAAGGTACGATTAGAAGCTTCCACGTAGCCAAACTCTGATGTCGAAGTTAATTGAAATGGATGTTGCTCAAAGGCCCAGACTTTCTTTTCAATTTTAACAGCATTCTTGAAATAACATTTCGAAGAGATTAGTGGTTAATCATTGATTGACTGAGCTCTTGAAGTAAAGCATCATTTTCTTGAAATATTTCACACCATGGGCAAGGTGAAACACCATGAATGCAATGATGAAACATAAGACTGAAGAATCTGGAAGCTGGGCAGGGAATGACTTAATGGGTCACTTCTTTTGCTCTGAGGCTCTCATGACACTCAAAGGGTCAGTGGTTGTATTAATTTGTAAAACTCCTCCAATTATAAAGTTTGCAGCTCATCTATGCCTCCCTGTCTACTATTCTCATTCCTCTCCTCCCAAAAGTTCTCCCCAATGGTTCCATCCTACATGCGGACAGCCTTCCTTGCTTTCTTCTGTCACTGTGAAAACGCTAATGGAGTCTTGGAACAGTCTACCTGTCTTCCCTCTCTGGCCATGTGACCAGCCCATCTTCTCTGTCATACAGTTCATTGATGGCTTTGAATTGCCCCTGCTGATCTCTGGTTTCGTTGTTAGTTATGTCATAGTCAACAAAGAACCAGCATTCACCATGTGCCTCTCCATTCCTTGAAATGAGAGTGTTGTAAGGTTTTAAGTCTTCCTTTGCCTCACATTAAAAATGAATTTACTGAACTTTGTGGAGTCTGCCTTTTGGATTTAGAGATTATATCAGGACTAACTTCCCTGCACTCTCATTTCTTCTTATATCAACCTCAAATTTTTATGCTTCACTTTCAAGACCTTTTATCCTCACTTCTTACTATCCCTCCCTTACTATCACCCCACTGCCCCACTTATTGTTTCCTCTGTTCACACAAATGCCACACATTCAGATGCAACCCATTCTTCAGGGTGCAAGTCAAGTCTTATTCTCTAAGAAGCCTCCCTATAATTCCAGCCCTCACTGATCTCCTCGTATCTGAGACCCTACTGGACCTCCAGTGTCTTCCGATGATATTGTCCTGTCAGTTTGTGCCTGCTCCCTAGCCCACCTGTACTTTTCTCTGTGGACCCTGCTCCCTACTGGGCCTCTCCATTCCTGCCCATCTATAACTATGGCATAGACAAGCTGTGAAATTAACTGAAGCTGGGAAGAGGAATAGTTGTTGTTTTGTGAGTTCTCTATCTTCATGCCTAATAGGTCTGCCTCTGCTACCTGCCACTTATGCCACCTTGGCCAAATCTTTTCAAGAATGGGAAGTGCTGGACTCTATGGACTCCTTCTAGCCCTAAGTATGCAATTTTATTCTTGGACCAATTAATGGATGCAGATTCTGATTGCCTTTTGCAGAGCACTTTGAGAGTCTTTAATGAGAATCTCCTTAAAGCAGAACAATCTTTTTCCTAAGACTTGCTAATAGGCAAACTCACACATTCTACTCATAACATTTAGGTTTTCAAAGTAAATACTTCCTTCAAAAGAAATCAAAACTATGCACACTCATTAGCTCTTTTGTTCAGACATGGACATAAGTGGAATGAGAGGCATTATGAAAAAGGGAAAAAATCTCTGACTTCAGAGCTGAAGGACCTAGATTCACATCTTAGCTCCAATGCTTCCTAAAACTCTGTTACCTTGGATAAGTCACTAAAGTCTCTATTTCCTCATGTGTAAGATGAGGTTACTACTTCTCACATCTCTTCTCTGGGCAACTCTGCTAGACCTGGAGTCAGGAAGACTCATTTTCCTGAGTTCAAATCCATCCTCAGACACTTCCTAGCCGTGTGACCCTGGGCAAATCGCTTAGCCCTGTTTACCTCAGTTTCCACCTTTTAAAATTAACTGGAGATTGAAATGCCAAATCACTCCAGTATCTTGGCCAAGAAAACCCCATGAAGAGTCAAATATGACTGAAAAATGACTGAACAAACCATCTCTTTTAGTTCTCTGTGTTCCACCCTTTGAACACTTGTGTCTCTGGGCAACAAGAAATTTACCTAATGCTGACAACTGGTGTGGATTTTCCTTTCTCAAGCTTCCTCTCAACTAGTAAACATGGCCCAAGAGCCTCCCAAGCCTGTCATTGGACACATTCATCAAACACTAGTAACTGATAGAGATTAATATGTAGTTATTTGCACTGTACAAAGTGCACGGAATGCTTATACTTACTATGTATCAAATACTACAAAGAAGTAAATTAGTTTCATTATAATTAGCTGGAGTACTCCAAGTGGGCCATATGATGAGGTCAGGTACAAAAATAGTTATGAATTTGGGGCAAACATCATTTTCTGCTGTATATTTATCAATTATGTCTCTGGGTATGTTAATAAGAAGTGATCATTATAGCCTTGAAAGCATTACTAATAGGAATAAGAACAAGAAATTGAATGAATGACAGATGACATTGACATTGAGAAAGAAGGAGAGAGAACTATATGGGACTGATGGAAAACAGATGAAGAGAAACATTTACTTCATACCTGACAAGAGAATGTAAGATCAAAAAAGCTGATTTGAATCTCAGCCTTAGAATAGATCAGCTGTGTTACCTTGGACACCACTCTGAGCCTTTTTCTTTAGCTGCAAAATGGAGGTAATAAAAAATTCACTGTCTCCTTCCCTCCCCCATCTCTGTGAAATACTTTAGTATTTATTTCATCCATGTTATTTTCCCCCAGTTGAATATAAGCTCCTCGAAAGCAGGTCTTGGTTTGATTTTATCTGTATTCTTGATGCCTGGTACAATTCACAGAACTGAATCACTGGGTTGTTTGATTCATCTAGACAAACATGTAAGTGTTGACCGTGGGTCTGGCGCCCGGGAGACAAAGGAGAATAGGAAACAATCCTTGCCTTTGAGGACTTTACACTTCATTGGAGGAAAGTACTTGGTAAACATTTATGTAAATAGTTAGCTGTGTGAAAGCAAACCATCATTACTCCAGGGATCAGACAGAAACAGAAAATAGAATTGGTCACTGGAGTGAGTTTGCACCAAAGCTGGAACCGTCCACGGTATAAGACCTTGGAATCATCCCTGCCTTCCACGAGATAGCAAATGAGAGCTGAACAGGAAAAAGGGAAGCGTGTTGGTGATGAAGGCGCTAAGTGAAAGGCTTAAGCACAACCACATCTTTCACCTGTAATAACACCTTTCTCCTGAAGAGCTTAAGAGACTTAGCACAAGGAGAATGTTGGGGTTCAGAAAGAGAGTCTGAATCTCTTCCTTTCACTCCTCTTTGTACTTAAACTAAGAGGCAGAAACACTTCAAAACCAGCAAGCCACTGCAGAAAACATCCCCAAATTGTCTAGTCCCCAAAGATGTGGCACCATACCACACACTCTTCATGCTGCCCCATGTCCGTTTCACAGGTAATAGAGTAAATAAATGACCAGGAGCTTGAATTGACTTCATTTGATTTATTTTTGATCTCTCTTGTATGAGATCTTACATTTCATAGGAATTAGGGAAAGCTGAGGCTCAGAGAGGAAAAATTACTTGTCCATGAAGGTAGTCAATAATAAAGCTGAAATTTGGACTAAACTCATCTGGTTCCAAATCTAGTGCTTTTTTCAGTTATGCCATACTGTCTGGTGTTTAGCACAATGCCTGGAATACAGTGTATGTTTCATAAATGCTTGTGTGCTTGACTTATTTCATCCTTTGAGGGTATATATGGGAAAGGAAGGGACAGTTTCATTCTGGGACTTCCTTTCCCTTTTCTTCCAAAACTAGGGTGGAGATAGACCAGGACTGCTCCCACAGCAGCCCGTATCTTTCTTTTTACTCTCTGATTGTGGAAATACTGACCCCCCCCCCCACCCCCTTCAAGTTGAGACATTACTGTGAGCCAAATTTGAGGTAATACCGAGGTTTTCCTGGACAGTAGTAATAATAGCTTGCAATTCCACTATACCTCTTCCCTCCCTGGTTCTTGGATTTCCTTAAATAGTTTATCTTAATTTTTCACTTATGTCTGACTCTTTGTGACCCAATTTGAGGTTTTCTTGACAAAGATATTGGAGTGGTTTGCCATTTCCTTCCCCAGCTCATTTTACGGATGTGGAAACTGAGGCAAATAAGGTTAAGTGACCTGCCCAGAGTCACACAGTAAGTGTCTGAGTCCAGATTTGAACTCAGGAAGATGAGTCTTCCTGATTCCAGACCTGGTGCTCTATCCACTGGGCCATCTAGCTGTAAGGCAACATCTCATCCTATGTTCCTTATCTATCCTGTTTATTTTGACTAAGATGCACCCGGCCACATTTCAGTCATGGGGTTCTATCACACCAGGTCTCAATCATACCTGTAGCTCTATAGTGATATCTTTAGTATACTAGAGAAGTTTACAATTGGGTAATCACTATTTTTTCCCTTAGGCACGTAAATATATGATCCTAAAAATATAAGAAATGACCAGCATCCCTCATTTAATCACATTTAGCATTAAAAATGGTAGATCCATTGTACCAATGTCTCTCTAAACACGGGAGGCTGGTGAGACTATTTCATTCAATTAATTCCTTCTCCCTTAACAATTTAGCTTCCAGTAATGTCTACCTGTGGATGCTTCCATTGCCAGAATTCCCTATGAAGATTCCCAGATGCTGTCCCACTGTATTCAAATCCTCTTCATCTGCTTCCTGCCAAAATTCTTTCTTCTTCTTAGTCTAACCACAAAATGAAGTTGACTATACTCACCAACATTTGATTTTAAAATGGAGTTTCTCTTTCGAGCTACATTGATAACACCAATTTTGAAATTTCTAGCAGGGGAAGACAATGAAGTGGTGGCCCTAGTGGAAGAGGCCAATTAGGGGTTAGCCACAGTTCTGAGTGCTTGACTTGGCTCTCCCTATCACTTTGTAGCTTCTGCCAGCTGTCTTTCTCTTTCCCTCTCCCTGTTCTCCTTCTCTCTTCTTGCTGTAACTCTGGTTAGTGGCACAGTAGAAAGCTTGAGTTGTACATAATGGATTTGCAGTTTCATGTACAAACATCTTTTATATTACAGAAAATGCATAAATCAAAAAATCAATCAACCAAACAAAGCTTAGGCTCAAAGCTGTTCCCTACAAATTTGCAAGACCCTCCTAAGCAGTGAGTTCCAATCTGCACAGCTGTTCCCCTGTGATGAATCAAGATGGAGAAGCACAAGCTATTGGCCTGGTGCTTCCTCACTCTCCTTCCCCCAATGTACAGAGTTATTTGTTTGTTGTCTCTTCTGTTACATTGTGAGCTCCTTGTGGTCAGGAATTGTTTTTTTCCCTTTCCATGAATCCCCAACTCTTAGCACAGTTTCTGGCACATTGTAGCACTTAGTCAATGCTTGCTGACTGACTGACTTATTGATGTCAACAGAAGAGATGGACCAGGACTTTGTAGGCAGAAGAATTGGATGAGCAAAGTTATAGAGACATTAAAACATGGAGTGTATTTGGAGAAGAGTAAACAGACCAGTCTGAAGTAAGTATAGGGGTGCTTTTAACCTTGGTGAGAAATAAGTCTGGGAAATAAGGTTGGAGGATTTGATATTTGTATTTAATTTAGTCAGTCTCGTACTCGTAAGAACTTGAGGAATCAGATGCATAGTCTATGTTTCTGTTCCCAATCTTTGGAACTCGACATTTCATCTGTTACCTCCATGTATTCTCACAATCTCACCCCCTCCTTGCCCATAACTAGGATTCAGTTCCTCCTGTCAGCTTTCAGAATCCTCAGTTTCATTCAAGGGTCACCTAGGACCATCTACTTCATGAAAACCCCTTCCCCATGTGAATGCTTTCTTCCCACCTCAAATTAAGAGTATCTGAGTTCTTCTCTCTTGTCCCTTCAGTACTTATTTTATATTAAAACTCTGTAGTCTCCCCAGTATCATTCAAGCTCCTGATGGTAGGGACAATTTAATTTCTTTCTTGTTCCCCCAGTGACTGAAATGAATTGCTATGCATCCAACAACCTGGATGGTTTTGACAAATGACTTGGCACTCTTTCTCTCACCTCCAGTAACCACCTTTCATTTGTTATTCCTTTCCTTTTGGAATTTTACTTACTAGTTTCTTTTTCTTGTTTGATTTTATTTATTTTTAAAATTCTTACCCTTTTTTTCTTTCAGTTGTTCAAGTAGGTTTCCCTTTCCTTTCTTCTTGTTTTTTTTTTTGAATTCCATTTTGTGCCCCTTTCCAGAAAGAATTCTCTAATTATTTTTCATTATCTATTTTCTCTTTCTGCCTACTCCAGACCCTCATTCTCTGGTTCACGAACCCTGTAATTATCTAAGCTCTCTCTATTCTCTATAATCCTCGTGGAATTAAAACTTCTGGTCTCTCCCCTCTAGGCACTTTCTGGGACTGCCTTGCAGAGCTTGTCCCACAGATTCCCCCTTTCTGTTGTGCCTCATTCTCAAAACAATGCAAATTCCTACAGGTGTCAGAAAGGACACTGCCCCAGGATATGACTCTACCCTCTTACCACTATGTCCCTGATTATGCAGTCTACCACTGACCTATACCCCCTTGATTGTTACCTTCTTTTCCTCATTTGCCTCAAAAACTTCTCTGTGGGTCCATGCTCTTCCATTCCAGTTGTCCCCAGGAATTCCAATACCCCTCTCCTGAGGAAGTATAGGTTGATCTTTGGAAGCACCAAATCCTCCAGGCCACATGCAGCACATGGTTCTCCTCTCTCTTTGTAGAACATGTTTCTTCACAAAATCAGGAGCTTTCATCAGTGGAACTTCCATGACCAAAGCAAGGAACTCTCATCATCTCCTTCCTATCAGCAAAGCAAGACCTTCCTCCTGCTCCCTTCCTTTTCAATATTTACCCCTTTCTCCATTCCAGTCTCTTCTCTTCCTGAGAGACCATAGGGGGTCATTTTTCCCTCATTGTTAGCCTTCAAGTTAGGCCAGGTGAGCATTTCGGGTTATCCCTCTGCTCCTTACCCCTTGTACTCTCCCATTTTGTAATGTAGTACTATAAAAAAAAAACAAAAACCAAAAAAACACATTGAGTCACTTACAGGCCAAGTGTTGCCAAGTTTTGTCCATAATATTCTAGGTCCATGTCTTCACTGTTTCCTCCATTTGACTCACACCTTCTTTTCTATCTCCTTGTTGTACATTTAGAAAGAAGTCTCTTATTGCTTTTTCTGCTGTCACTGTATTGAAGTTGCCATTCTTGGATGCTTCATTCACTCACTCCTTCTGCCTTTCTGTTTTCTAGGATGTTCTAGAAGCAAGTATTTTCTTCAGAATTGTTTTCTTTGGTTGCCTATCTTTTTTTATTTTTACTTCAGTTTAGATCTTGGGGTACCTGAGCTGCATGCCGATCTCATTACTCTTCAGAATACATTGTTCCCTTCTTTTCTATGTTTCCTTGTGGATGCAGAGTAGTCTTGTGTTATTTGAATTGTCTTTCCTTTGTATTTGAATGTCTTTCTCCTGATCACTTGCAGAACTTGTTTCTGAATCGAATTGTTAAATTTAATTACCATATGTCTTAGCATTTCTTGTCTTGAGTTTTACTTTTTTTCTGGAGGTGATATATGAATTGTTTTAATTGATATTTTATTTTCAATGTTCAGAAATTTTGTGCAGTGTTCTTGTATTACTTATTGCACTATAGTATTTTAGTTTTTTTGTCTTGTTTTGTTTTTCTGGAAGACCTAGGATGTTTAGATTGTCTCTCTGCATCCTGTCTTTGAGAATATGTTTTTCTTAAATAGTGAACATATTTTCTTTTAATACCATTTTTTGTTCTTTTCTAGATTGTGCTTCACTTCCATGTATTTGTATTTCCAACCTATTGTTCCCTATTTTGTTTCTTTGGTGAGACTTACCTTTGGAGATCCAAAGTTTTCTATACTGCTAGGTCATAGATTCTGCTCTCATAATTCTCATTTCTCTTTTAAATTTACTGGAGAAAAGGATATATATGTACACAATGTTTATAGCAACTCTTTTTGTGGTGGCAAAGAACTGGAACCTGAGATGATGATCATCAATTGGGAAATGGCTGAACAAATTGCAGCATATGATTATGATGGAGTACTATTGTACTATTAGAAATGATGAGGGAGTGGTTTCAAAAAAACAAAAAAGCAAAGATAAGCTGATATATAAGCTGATGCAAAGTGAAGTGAGAAGAACTGGGGGGTTATTGTACATAGTGCCAGTAATGTTCTAATGATGATCAACTGTGAAAGATTTGGCTGCTCTGATCGATATAATGATTCAAAAAAAAAATCCCAAGGACTCATGAGAAAAGTACAATCCAACTCCAGAGAAAGAACTGATAAAATCTGAGTGCAAATTGAAGTATCATTTTTCACCTTTTTATTCATTAATTTATTTTGCTTTATGTGATATGGCTAATATGGAAATTTTTTGCATGATTTTACATGTATAATTGATATCTTCTTAGTTTCAAGTCTAGTGTTCTCTCTGTTAATTACAAACTGGTTTGAAGAGGGAAAGAAATGGCAGTTTGGGAGCTCCTGTAATAGGTAGCATCTGGCAATCTAAAGTAGGTCAAAATGGTTTGTGCTTCACCTTGTATCTGGGATCACGAAGATGACTGTATCCAAAGCAGTTATCTTTACCGTTTTCTTGGATCATGGTCCTCTTTGGCTCTCTTATAAAATCTGTGGTTTCAGAATAATAAATAATATTTTAAATGTGTAATATAAAACACACAAGACTACAAGGGAAATCAATAAAATACCATTATCAAAATATTAAAGAAAAAAATTTATGGACCACTAGACTAAGAGAACATGGCTATTCCTAGCAGACTTGTCACCTTGAATAATTCAGGGACTGGGATCCTGATCCTACAGAGTTTTGAAGAATAATTTGTCTCTTTATTCCGTGTTGTTCCTCAGCAAATAGACTTATCTATAGTTATCTAACATGTACAAAACATTTTCTTATTAGATGCTCAGCCTTTAGAATGTCTAGCTCTCTTCAAAGTACAGGTCAAATCCTACCTCCTAGGTCAGTCCTTTCCTAATCCTCTGCGTTAGTGCCCCATCCCTGTAACTCACCCCATACCCATTGTCCTTATCCTATGTGTAAATGTGTGTGTGTGTGTGTGTGTGTGTGTGTGTGTGTGTGTGTATATATATATATATATATATATATATATACATATATATATACACATATAAAATAGTTCCATTTGGTCACATTGCTTTCTCGGATAGAATCTAAACTTCTTGAGGGCAGCAATATTTATTCTTTATCATTATATTCCCAGTGCTGAGCTTGAGCACATAGTAGGTACTTAATAAATGATTGATGATAGATAAGTAAAAATAACCAGCCTTTGTATAGCATTTTCAGGTTTGCAACATGTTTTGCATGCATTGTCTCATTTGAGCCTCACATGAGCTCTGTGAGGCAGGTACTGTCACTTAGAGATGAGAAAACTTGATGGTGAGGTGAGTGACTGGCCCAAGGTCACCTAGAGAGTAGAGATTTGAACTTGAGTCTTTCTGACCCAAGGCCAGTACTCCATTATTAAAGCCATACTATGCAGCATGCTGCAAAGCCAAGATCTTTGAAATGTATTTTTAATCCATCATGAGGCATTTAATTTGAGAATAGTTCAAAAAAAAGATTGAAAAAGAAAAATGAAGAGATCTCATGGATTCAGCTTTTAAAAATTGTGATCTTTGATGGAGGCAGTCTCTTACATAGCACACATAAATGTATTTCTGTGAGCTGACCTTTTGATGGAATGCCAGGAACTAGCCTTATGAACATGTAATGGGAGCACATTTGACTCCCTAAAACTGTAGCCTTGGAGGAGAGCTCGTGGCTCATGCTCAGGGAGTAGCTTTTCTATTTGAACAGTACATGTGACCATGGTCTCAGGATGAAAGCAAAATTGAATAGCCACAGATGGCTTCCCAAGGTCATTTCCACTGCATTGGTAGGCAGCTGGATCTCTTTCACAAGACTCATTTTTCTTCTTTCTTTTCCAGGTAAGAGCTGTTGCCTTCACCTTCTGTGTGCGTATTTTTAATTCCTGTTCCTTACAGTATTCATGTTAATAATACTGAACAAAGTCACATCCCCACTTGTACCTGGCTCCTTCCTTAACATGTTATTATTTTAAAATATCTATTAATGCTCTTTTTATATGACTCTCAAATCTCAATGGTGCCCCCATCCTGAAGCTACTTGATGAGTTATTGCTCCTTGTAACAGATAAATATAATTAATCAAAATGAATCAACCCATTGGCCAAATCGAAAGTATATATACTTTATTCTACTCCTGTTGTCTACTACTTCCCTGCCCAGAAGTGAGAGGCATGGTTCACCAATCAGTCCTCTGAAATCATAGATTCTAAAAGTGATAGAATCTGAGGGTTGGAAGAGACTTCAGTGCCCATTTAGTCCAATGATTATAGAAAAAGAATCATCATGACTCACACATGCATGAGAGTTTTGAAGTCTTTTGGGGTTGTTTTCCTTTTCATTCTTGTTCTTGCTTTGGCGGTCATTCATTTGTTTTCAGTTGTGTCTAACTCTTCATGACCACATGTGGGGTTCCTTGGTGGAGATACTAGAAGAGTTTGCTATTTCCTTCTCCAATTTATTTTACAGATGAAGAAACTGAGGAAATCAGTTAAGTAACTTGTCCAGGGTCACCCAACAAGTAAGTGTCTGAGGCTGGATTTAAACTCAGATTTTCCTTACTACAGGGTTGGGACTCTAGCTACTAAGCCACCTCACTGCCTATTGTTCTCATACTCCTACATTTATATACCACTTTAAGGGTTGCAAAGGCTTCATGAATATTAACTCATTTTATCCTCAAAACAAATCTGGGAGGCAGGTGCTATTATTATCCTCATTTTCTAGATGAGAAAACTAAAGCAGATGGAAGTTAAGCTGGAAAGTATCTGAGGCTGGATTTGAACTCTAGTCTTCCTGACTCCAGGTCTGGGGCTCTATCCACTGCACTGTCTATTTGCCTTCACTTTGTATAAATTCTTAAAAGGATTCTCAAGTTTTCTATACTCTTCATATCTTTTGTTTTTCATGGTACAATAATGCATTATGTTCATCTATCATAATGCATTTAGTTAGTTCTCAGTCGAAAGAGACGTTCCTTTTGTTCAGTCCTTTGTTTCTACATAAAGTGCTGCTAGTAATGTTTTTTCATATATAGGAATTTTCTCTCTGTCATTGGCGTCTTTGGGATATATGCCTCATAATCCTTTCATATATCTTCTGTAAATGATCACTTAAGAGGGTTCAACCAGGTAAGTGTCTCTTAAAGGGCACATGGGACAATGCTCTTAGTATCTGCAGACATGAGCTTTTCCTTCAGTATGATTGATGAAATATTTCCTATCTAAGTGTGGACCCAGGACTTGATGCAGCAAATCTAGAAGGACCCATGTTTATCTTGGTTTCCTTTAGAGAATGTGGTCCATTTTGTGCAAGGAGGTAAAGTTTACTTTGTGGTGCCAAGGGGGCAGAAATTGTGTTCCCTGGCATTAGTCTTTTACGTGGAAAATTAATCAAGAGGAGACTACTAATTTATTGCCTCTCTTGAAAATGAAGTTGACAAAACAGAGTAAAGACCAGTCTGCATGAATACTTGAGCTGAACTCACCTCACCAGCTGCCCTGTTCATTGGGTAGGTAATGAAAACAAGACAAAAAAAAGAGGTTTTAAGATAGAAACTGGACTATTTAGCCTTCATTAATCATTCATACTGTTCAAACACATCATCCAGTAACTGAAGAGGGGTTAATGGTAGCAAAGTTTGAGTCTGTTGTCAAAAGTAGGTTTAACTTTCTATGAACTCACTGGACACAAAGAACGCTGCGTCCTTACTATTCTAAATGTCACCAGCTAGAAGCAAACCGATGACTACTAATGGTAATTAAATAGCTCTGAAGCCATTTGTACCAACAACAAAGACTTACTGTCAGAACTTGAATGAGGTCCATCTGCCCATTTTTAAAGAATGTTAACATTATGTAAGTGATAAAGTAGACAAGAGCCCCCCCAAAATATGACTGCATTAAAAGTTAGGTTGCATCATTCTCTGGGCTTACTTTTGACTGCCTTGGTGTTTCCTTTGGAGTCAAGGAATTAATGGGATTTTTTTTCATCGATTATGGTTGTTTAAGGCCACAGTTTGGCTCATGAAATGACATGACAAAAGGACTTTTCAAGTTATTCTGTCCCATGGCAGAAATTCTCATTACCTAGATTCCCAGTGTCCAGAATGGAAATACATTTTTCTTCTCTTTGTCTCCATCTTCTCTGTTGTGCTTGCTTCTTGTATCAGTGTCAAGTAGTAAGATCTTAATTTGATATCCTCCTCTTCCCTTGAGTAAAGCGAGGAAAGGAGGCTAGGGAAGAAGGAAAACTGGAACTGATTTTTCTGCTTTCTTTTCTCAGCTTAGTATTTCTTGAATGGCTCCAAGCCTTCACAGACAGATGCATCCCCTGTGCCTAGGGTAGCATCTTTTTGGAATCCTTGCCTTTCTTCAAGGATCAACTCTAGTCCCACTTCTTATAGGAAACCTTCCTTGATTTCCTTCAGCTGACAGGATTCTCTCCCTAAAATTCTGATACTTAGTATGCATGTATTTAGTATTCATTTATCTCTTTGTACTTTTCTTCCCTTACTAGAATATAAGCTCTTTGTGTACAGTGACTGTTCCATTTTGGTTTTTTTTCACCAGCAGAGCACTTAACTGGTCCTTAATAAATGCTTGAATCAATGAATACTTGAATGACTAGATGAATGCTTGAGTAAATGAGTTATTACATGAATAAATGAATGCTTGAATGACTGAATGAATGCTTAAACAAATGAATATTTGAATGAATGAACATATTTGAATGAATGAATGCATGGATGGATGGATGGATGGATGGATGGATGGATGGATGAATGATCGAGGAGACAGATTCAGCTTTGGAAGTTTCTTAACTACTATTCAAAGAGTGGAAGACTCCTGGGGATTCAGTCAGCCCCAGATTGTTTTCTGTTGTGTTTCCTTTGTGATTTCTTCAGAGCCAAAGGGAAATCAGAGAAAATATTAAACCATAGTGGACCAATTAGGTAAGATTGCTTAAATGTTTTTGAACTATGCCTAAAATTTTTTGGTAATGAATGCAGAAGTTAATGGTGGGTTTGTCCATCCTTTGAAGAGACTGCTGATTCTTATAAAAACTGGGACTTCATTAAATCAGTCATCTTGTAATTAGGTAGAACATGGTGTAGTGGAAAGAACAGTGCATCTGGAGCTGGAGTTAGAAAATCTGAGTTCAATTTTTGGCTGTGCCTCTTACTACCTGTGTGACCTTGGGCAAGTCATTTAACTTTACTAGGTCTCAGTTTCCTCCTTTTTAAAAAAAGTTAATCCATATGTAGAAATGTACATGTAATTAAAATTTTAAAATATCAAACTAATAAATATTTCTCACATTTCATGAATATCTACCTCAAGGGAGGGAAAAAGCAAGTTAATTTAAAAGGTCAAAATAATTGTTCTGAAAATTTTTTTAATATGGATTTTAGCAGACTAAGTCATGTCTCAGGTCCCTACCAACTATGGATTGATGATTCTATGATCTTTATGATCTCTATAAACTAAAATTACAATTTATAAGAAAAGCCAAGAACATGTATTATTATTTTCTGTTTTTTTCTTTCCAAAAAAAAGTTCATTTCTCTTTTCAAAAGGTATTTGCTTATCTTGTGGAAAGAAAGTATTGACCCTAAGGAAGATAATAGCCTAGGAATGGATTGGCATAGAAAGAAGTATACAAAGACTTCTTTCTGATAACTTCCTGAAGCCAGCTTCCTCAGGGAGAACTGGAAACCAGACTGGTCTTTTGAGTGTTGATTTCTGACATTTACTAGATAGATATCAGAGGGTGTATTCTCTTACAGCTGTGAGTTATGGCTCTTCCATGAAGGTCTTCTTCTGATGTCACATAAAGGTGCAGAGGTGACTCTGGCTTCTCAAAGCTTAGGTCATTGAAACGTATGCCTTAGCAGTGTTTGTTAAGTTGGAGTGACATTAAGTGCTGACCTGGTCATGGCTGGACTGATTGTTTCTAGTTGTCTGAGGACCATTTTAATTCAGAAAAGGCTCATCTCTGTGATGTAAGGTTTGTAAGGACTAGACTCCTTGAGAGCAGAAATTGTTTTAATTTTATTTATCCCATGTCTAGGACAGTCCTTATACTAATAACTGCTTGCTAAATGAATGAATCACTAGAGTTCTGACCACTAGGTGGTGAGTTTTCTTTTGGTCACAAAAATATTATTACTATTATTATTAACAATAATAGTAATAGGGATAATAATGGAAAAATATGCTTAATGTAATTAATGCCTACACAATACCAATCAGTGTACGCTTTGGGACTCTAAAATGAACAGTAGCAGATTTGGAAAGTATCCTAACCCAAACCCACATAATATCAATGAAACACAGGACTCTAGTGTATCCCAGCTAGATACTCTCCTAGTATTCGTGTTCTCCAGAAATAAATCATCCTGCAAGATGATATCAGTTCTGGAAACTCACTGAACTTCCTCAGTGCTCCCTCTTCCTGGGGCTCCTCCTGCTCTGTGACTGGGGAAGGTGGATGGTGGACTTTGGAAAACTCCTCCCAGATTTAAGGAGGGAATCCAGAGACTCTCAGCAGCTCATCATATTCCACTTGGCAGAGGACTGCATGAGGTCCCCACAAGGTGTACTCTTACTTCACTCCCCCACCACAGTACACTTTTTAAATTTTGTCTTCTCGTGTTGGATTGTGAGCTCTTTTAGAACAGGGACTCTTGTGTCTTTTCTTTGTATCACCAGTACTTACTATGGTGCCTGGTACATGGGCACTTAATAAATGTTTATTGATCCCGACTTATCACTTCAATGCAGCTATAGAAAGATGAGCACGTCCTTGTTTAAAAAAGTGGAAGAGAAATGAGACATTCTCAGAACACATGATAAGTAAGGTAAAATTTTACAGAAATGTTTTAGTGAGAAATGGATACCACTCTACCAAGAAGTAGTAAAGGCTGACATAGTACATTTGCCAAAAAGAACATAGAATGGTTTATGTCTGGATGGTGGGGCATCTAGGCAGCATGATAGAGCATCCAGGAAGACTTAGCTTCCTGAGGTCAAATTCAGCCTTAGATACTTACTAGTTGTGTGATCCTGGTCAAGTCATTTAACCCTGTTTGCCCCAGTTTCCTCATCTGTAAAAGAACTGGAAAAGAAAATGCCAAACCACTCCAGTACCTTTACCAAGAAAATTCCCAAAGGGGTCACTAAGAGTTGGACACCACTGAAATGACTCAACAACAACATATCTGGGTGGAGCTTGTGAAAGGATTAAGATCCAAGAATGGATCAGAAGGTCCCCATGAGCAATATTCACATATATTTAAGTTAAGCTGAGTCAACTAGTACTTATTAAGGAGAAAGGAGAGAGGCCTGAACAGTCTACTTTCAAGGAAGTCACATTCTAGTGGGAGATACAGCATATAAACAGCTAGGCACATACAAGATAAACACATAGGCACACACAGAATAGATAAGAAGCATGTAGAAAGGGGAAGGCATCAGCAGCTGAGTGGACTAGAAAAGGCTTCCTGGAGTAGGTGACCTGTGACCTTTGAGCTGAGTCTTCTTCAAGGAAGTCAGGGAAGCTAAGTAGGGGAAGTGAATGGGGAGAACCTTCCAGGTATGGGGAACAGTGAGTACAAAGGCATGGAGATAGGAAATGGAGTGCCACATTTAAGGACCTGAAGGTGGGACATCAACGATACATCCACAAAGAAATGGGCCCGTCATACCAATCTGTTTATAGCAAAGAAGGGGTTTAGGATGATCCACAATCAATCTACTGCCACTTTCAAGGTTTATGGAGCCTGGCCTTAATGCAGATTATTCAAGAAAACAATAGAAACCATGCAATTCATCATATCAGGTAAGTACTTACTGAATATTCACAAGACACAATTTGGGTAGCAGGACGATAGATACATCATAAGCTTAATGTCTTTTTAAAAACTAGTATAACAAATCTTCATAATACAAATAGATTCAAACGTTCCTTGAGAATTCCACAAGTGAATGGTAATTGAAACATCACCACAGATAAAACATTCCCATAATCACTCAGACATAATATTGATCCATAAAAATTTAAGAGCAACCTCTTAAATGGATATCACCATCCCAGTTATTTTGTCATTTTCTTTCAGTTATGTGATGCCATTTTGGGATTTTCTTGGCAAAGATATTGAAATAGTTTGTCATTTTCTTCTCCATTTCTTTTTGCAAATGGGGAAACTGAGTCAAACAGTGACTTGCCCGGGGATATACATCTAGTAAATATCTGAGGCCATATTTGAATTCAAGAAGATGAACCTTTCAAACACAAGGCCCAGCACTCTATCCACTGTGCCACCTAGCTGCACACATCACCATCCCAGATACTTATTTCCAAGCTATGTGTAGTGAAAATCAGTCACTACATAGAGACCCTAACAGAAGAAACTCAAGTCATTTGAGAATAGGATGAGGTGCATATCATTCCTGTCATCTTGTTTGCTACTGGAGCTGTACTGAAGATCTCTCAGTGAACCTACAAAACAATTATTTTATCCATTTGTGCAATAGGCCACAAAACATTAAATATAAGAGAATAATAGTAGGATAGTGACTTGTCCCAAGACCATTTTTGTCTGAACTCCTTAAAGAAAGTTAAGAAGATACCACCACCACAAGAACAACACTGGCATTTAGGTATTGTGTTTTAAACAAAGGATTTTATGCACTTCTCTTTCATTCTTTCAGCTCTATGGTATGGATTCTATAGATATTATTGTCCTCATGTTGCAGATGAGGAAACTGAGGCCTAGGGAACTGAAATGACTGGCCCAGGGTCACACAACTAGTAAGCATAAGAGTCATGGAAAATGTCAGGCCTTAACAAATTATGGTTAAGCATGATTTATTTTCAATATTCAAACATCAAAGTGTTAATATATAAATTATGATTTGATATGTAAAATACTCATACTTCCAATGTTTAAAAATGACAGAATCCCAAGAGTTAGAAGAGACCTAGTTTAATCTGCATCTGTATGAGAATGCTCTCTGTGACATCTCTGCTAAAAGAAGATGTGTCCCGACTCTACCTGATGACCTCCAGTGTAGGGCAGCCCACAGTGTCCAGGGGCAGCATCTGGCTTTCATCTTGGGATAGCTTTAGTCATCAAGAAGATTCACTACATCGACCCAAAGGTACCTCTCTCTTCCACCTCCACATTTGTCCATTTCTTTGGGTGATTCGCTGTAGGTTAATGGAAGGGGTGCCCATGGTTCCTACTAGATTCTTTGTCTTATGCTGCTGTTACCAACTGGTCCCTTTACCCCTTCAAAGTACCTGGAATGTCTCTGCTTCTGGTCCGTGGCTCTAATCAAGTGAGGTAATATTTGCAAAATACATGCAATGTCTGGTACATAGTAGATGCTTAATAAATATCTGCTCCTTTCCCTGCTTCATTACCATTTCTTATTTCTCATCTGGTTGCACTACTTTGAACATTCTCCCCATTGGGTACCTTCCTGCCTCATCTCCCGCTTTTCAGCTTTCTTTTGTGTGTTTTCTTCCCCCATTAGATTGTAAGCTCCTTGAGATCAAAGAATGTCTTCCTTCCTTCCTTCCTTCTTTCCTTCCTCCCTCTCTCTCTCTCTGTCTCTCTCTCTCCTCACACACTGGTTCTTACATTAATACCTGGCACATAGTGGGTGCTTAATCAATGTATATGGACGTATTGTTTACCAAAGATTAAGATCATTGCACAGAATAATTCAACTCAACAACATCTACATTTTTCATTATTGTGATTATTCTTCTCTGTCTGTTTTCTTGAGATGCAGCAATCAGAACTACAGGAGGTGTGATGGGTATGACCGTGCACAGTTCTGTAGGAGTGAACAGTCAGTCATTTATTGAATTAGTTTCTGATGCTTTTCCCCCTGATGTCTCAAATCTTGTAATAATATGGTTGACATGTATGTACTACGTTGAGGTTTGCAAAACTCCTCACATAAATTATCTCTTTAGATTGTGAGTTTCTTGAGAAGAAGGACTGTCTTTTGCCTTTTTTTAATCCTTTGGACTCAGCACATAGTAGGTACTTAATAAGTGATTATTGATTCTTGTAAGTCTAACAACAGCCTTGTGAGCTAGATACTGTGGAGATCATTGCTTTGATTTTTAGAGAGGTTTGTGCGATTTATGACTTGCCCAGGTCCACAAAGGCAGGGAGTATCTGAAGTGGGATTCAAAGCCAGGTTTGCTGAGCTTCCAGTCCAGTGCTCTACCCACTGTGCCATGCTGTCTGTCAAGTCACATAGCAAAATTGGAGCAGTACTGTGGAGGAAATGGATTTTCTCATAGGTTTCTTGGCTGGAAACAATTGGAGCCATTCCCTGCATGAAATGTCTGTTCATTTATAGACTTGGACCAAACAAAACTAGCAAAATATAAAAGCAGGGGGAAGGGAAGAGAGAGCTGGGCCAGAAGACAGGGAGATGGGGAGGTGAGGTTTACTGCTCAACCTGATTCTTCTGATTTCACTTGTCAATCTGGGGATGAAACCAGAACTGTCTTTGCTCAATTCACTTCACCTAGGACCAAACAGAATTAGGTGAGATTGCTTTTGATGATGGCTCCCAGTATAATGGGAGCACTTTACTGGGTTGTACTTCTTTCTCTGCTGAAATGGCAGCAGTCCTGCAGCTTGGGTGTGATTAAAGACCTTGAGTCTTAGTGGTTATAAGGCAGGAACTACATTCTCGCAGTTTTCATTCTGCACTTCATTCAACTCCAGTAACATACACATGTACATGCCCATTCTCCCTCTCTCTCTCTCTCCTTTCCTTTCTTTTTCTTTTTTCTTCTTTTTCTTCCTCTCTTCCTTTCTTCTTTCTCTTTTTTGTGTTCCTACTTTTTCTTTCTCCCTCCCTCCTTATTTCCCTTCCCTTCCTTCTTTCTCTTTCCTACTTTCCTCTCTCCCTTCTTCCCTTCCTATATTTTCTCCCTCCTCCTCTCCTTCACATACATATACCACCACCACTACCACCACCACCACCACCACAACAACAATAACCCAGTCACCACAAATCTACAATGGATTCAATCTTGGTTAATAAGAATAATGAAAAGGTACTTCTCAAGGATTTGGAACATGGGCCTTCACACATGGTCAGCCTGCTTGATTATTTGCTGACAAAGATGATGTTGGTTTTGGTTTGACTCGGCATTCTAGAGCATTTGTGATTGTCCCAATATTTATCAATTAAGAAATCAACACAGTGATTCTGAGCTAAACTCCAGTGTGAAAGAAAGGAATTGAGCATTAGGTTAGACCTGCATGAATCAGAGAGCATCAAGCTTCAGAACCAATCCTTATTGATTACTAAAAATATTGCTGGAGATAATTAGCATTTTCTGACACATTTTTTTCTTAGCCAAACTCTCCTATTCATTCAGCATAGATTTTTAAAATATCACTTTCACACATTTTTTAAGAGAAAATTAACTGGTTTCTCCACTTCACCGCCCCCCCCCCCCCCCCCCCCCGGCCAAGAGCAGTGCTTGTCTACACTTTGTCCTTTATGATTTTGTACAATGCTCACTCCAGAGCTGGGTTTGCCTTGTAGATGGGAGGCATGTGTATGTTTGGGTAATTCACACGCAGAAAGAAAGACAGAGAATTTTCAGCATTTCATAGTGGACAGAGCACTGTGTTTGGAGCGGGGAAGACATGGGCTCTCTCTTAGCTGCATAACCTAGGCAAAGCATTTAAACCCTCATGGGCCTTGAGCGATGCTCTAGAATTTGTCCACTAAGTCAGTGGGGTTGCATTTAATGGTAGTAGAGAGAGTTCTCCACACTGAGAAAAACACAAACTTCTCTCTCTCTCTCTGTCTCTCTGTCTCTCTCTCTCTTCCCTTCTATTTTCCCTCCTTTTCTTCTTCCTCACTATCTCTGTCTCCCTCTCCCTCCCTCCTTTCCTTCCTCCTGCTTTTCCTTCTTCTTTTTCTTCTCCTCCTCCTTCTGTCTCCTCTCTTCCCCTCCACTCTCTCTTCCTCTCTCTTTTCTCTTCTTTCTTTCTCTCTTCAAATTTCAATAAATAAACAAATCAGTAAATTCTGCAACTTTTTTGAGGGCCCCCCTCCAGCTATGTCTTCAGAGGTCATCTTGAGCGTACTGGTTGGAGTTGTGTCTTCACGAAGAATCTTATCTCCCACACACATCGATTTGTACTCGGAAGTGACTCTCTGACCGTCTCCTTTGTACCCCAAACACCTCTAAGCGCTCACTCCCACCAACTATAAAGCAAATTACAAGGAAATAGAGAACATTACTCTTCAGGTATAGAATGATACGACAACCAACAGAAACAAACAAGGTCCACAGAACAAATACAGAAGACCTGTCTGACTCATGGACAGGACAGGAAACGAAAGCAGAAAAAACAAACACTGGGAGAAAGCATCCTGGGAACAAAGGCTCAGCCCCAGAGGTCTATGGCTCACCTGGGGCCCACCTGCTAATTTGTTGAGGGGAGGCTGCCAGTTACTGAAGAAGCCTTCTTTTAGTCTCAGGATCCCAATCCCTTCCCACCCACTTACTCTGAAAACGGAGAGTGAGAGCAGCCATGGAGCTGGTCTACGTGTGTCTTTAGTCCTTGGCCCTGTGCAAAACACATAAATACTTTATTACTAAGAATACAAATAGGAAGGCATCTATAGCAAAAAGAGAATTGGAAAGCCCAGGCTTAAAACGTATCTAAAGATAGGAGAGATCTTAAAAGCCAATGAGTCTAAGACCTCTTTTTTTTACAGCTGAAGAAACTGAGGTCCAGAGAAGGGAAGTTATTTAAGATCATAGAGCTAAAATTGATAGAGATCTGAGAGCCCACTCCAACCTCCTCCTTCTCCAGCTGAGGGAACTGAGGCTCAGAGCACCACAATATATGCCTCAGCCTCAAAGAATGACTTGCCTAAGGTTATACGTTAATAAGTATATTTCTCTTTCTTCTCCGGAGTTAAAAGAGAAAAAACTATATACTACTGAACTATGATATGTTTTCCTCCATGTTTGAGAGAGAATGATGATTTCTGAGACTTCTTCTGGCTCTAAGTCTGGGAACACAGATTTTTTTTTTTAAGCAATTTGGGTTAAATGACATGTCCAGGGTCACACAGCTAGTAAGGGTCTGAGGCCAGATTTGAACTCAGCAGATGAAGCTTCCTGACTCCAGGCTCAGTACTCTATCCACTGTCCTACCTAGCTGCCCATCAAATCCCATCCCTTTATTTACGATGAGGAAACTGAGGCCCAGAGAGGTCACTAACTTAACTAGAGTTGGGATTTGAAGCCAGGTCTTCCTGATTCTAAGCCCAGGTCTCCAGTCACTGTGGACACTGCTTCTGTGAACACCTTCTAACTTTGCTCACATCCTAGTCACCACGCATGCTCTTTTTCTCTGATGAATTTACTCTGCTCTAACAGATAGGAGATACGAGAATTGTGTGTCAAGTTCTTCAGAGTTCTCGAACTTAGAAAGACAGAGATATGGCTAACTGTACCTTGATTCTCAAAGCTTGTCATACTGGATGTCAAGATAACTGTGAGGGCATCTTTCCATTCATTGCCTGTTAACACAGCCAACCTCCATGAACCTCTCAGTCCTAAATGTGCTACTTCATAGAACAAGTGTCTGTTCCTTCTCTTTTCCTTGCCTGCTAACGTATCTGCTCAGTGATCTGATCCCGAACTACCCTTATTACTGGGTCTCCTATAAGAATTTTGTATGTACTCTATCTTTCTAACAAACTAGATCACTACCTGCTCTAAAATATTCCTTATTCCTTTTCATCCATAAGACTTTGCTCACACTGTTCCCACCATCTAAGATACCCTCCTCCTTCCATTTCCCTGTTGAAATCCATTGCTAATAAGGATAACTGACATTGAACTACAGAACTTTGGAGTTTGCAAATCTCCTAAATCTCATTGTATTTCTGATATCTTGCTCTAAAATTAAGAAGACATATTCTATGGAAATAATATTATCTCTGGTGGTTCAACTCCCAGATACAATTAAGATAGTCCTATAGTTCATCTACATTGTGGATAATTTGAAAGGCTATATGAGCTAACCTGAGAACCTAGCCACCGTTCACAATCATATTTCTATGGGAATATGGGTACTAAATTCCAAATGACCAACTTAAGAGATGTTCTTTTGGAATACAACATAGTCTTTACTTGAAGGCTATTGACCGTTGGAATCTTCAAACGAAAAGATGTTTTCTGCCAGTGACATAACTTCATGGATCTACTCTCCTTCCTATTAGTCTTTTTCCCCCATTTTGGTTCTGGAAGGTTGAGACCCCCAGAAACTAAATTTACTTTTTTTCCATCATTGCTGTCAACTTAATTATAAGATGAAGATAATTCATTTGCTTTCTTTCTCAATACTTACTTTACAGGAGAGGAAATGTCGATTGTCAATTGGAAAAGTGACTTGAATTTGGTGACCGAGGGGGGTTCACGGCACAAGGTCACTTTTGCAGCTTATAGGAATTTGGTTGCAAGGCCTTCAGTGGTTTTTCTCTGACTCTACTGAATCCTGTAGTGAGATATGCTTTCTTTTGTGCTAAAAATAACAAAGTGGGTATTTGGAAGAAATCAGAATGGGCACGCTGATAAATTATTTATGACAATTTCAAGCAGCCTGCCAATCTGTTTTGTAGTGTAGTTGAATCTTAATTTTTAATGAAGCAACCTATGAAAATCGGCTGGGGTGAATACCATGACCTCTCAATGATACTATGGAAGAGTTCCCATCCCGTAGCTGAGCTGTGTTCTTTCACATGCCATCACGAGGGCCTTACCTCCGGCTGACCTTAGTGTCTATAAGCTAAAGGGAGGTGGTTGGTACAATGCCTGACTAAGACAGAAAAGGAGGGGTCCAAGAGAAGCCCAGTTCTGAAAGGAGACAAAACAAACTACCTCGGAATGACTATTGTGTATCATTTCAAAGGTCGGTTTTGATTAAGGTATTAAGCTATTCGACTTTTCATCCCTAATCTGTAGTCTGTTTTTCCACAAAACAATTCAAGGGAAAAGGTATATGGGAATTTACAGACAAAGAGGTGAGAACAACATTGAGGGTGGGAGGGGAGAGAATGAATGGCCCAGAGTTGCTTTGATCAGGATTGAATGTGAATCTGCGGTCATACTAATTTATCCTATACTTTCCCACATAGATATATACCAGAAAAAAAAGTCTCAGAATCTATATAATTGTTTTGAGAGCGTTTAAGCCCTCCTCTTTAATTCTCCAGATTATTAGTAACTTCCTCCTTTTCAAAAGAAAAAACTGATGGGCAGATTTCATTGGTTTTCATTGACTTCTATCACCAATGATATCACCTACCTGTCTTGTCCACAGTTTCTGTTCCAAGAAGAGTAATATTATTATATTAGTGAATATTTAATTATTGTAAAAGAAGGTTTTTCTCGGGGATGGGGTTAGAGTGGGGTAAATTTGGATCTACATATGTAGAAATTCACCCCATTGATACAAATTGTCGACTTCTTTGTAATTTATAGTCTGAGGGAGGTTTTGGAGGGGATTGGGTGGGGGGATTTGGTGAGGGTGATTGGTTGGGGAGGCCAAAGAGCACTAAGAGGTTAGCTATTTTTGCCAGATTCATTCAGATAGTGGTGGAACTTGAACCCAGGCCATGCTGACTCCAAGGCCAGAGCTCTAAAAACTATGACATAATCCCATTTTAAAAGAAACTTTAAAAGGTATATTGTTTAAAATCCATGATATTCATAGAAACACACCCCAGAGTTGGGGAAAAAAACCTTTAAAGGCAATCTAGGCCAACCCACACTGGAATAAGAATCTTCCCTCCAGCATGGGTAACAGTTGATCATCTGGCTTAGCTTGAAGACCTCCAGTAAGAGGGAAGTCAAGGTCACTTCAAGCAGCCACTTCCATTTGGGGACAGATCTAATTGTTTGGAAGGTTTTCCTTGTTTCAAATCTATGTTATCTCCTGTTGCCATTTCAATTATTCCTAGTTTGGTTCTCCAGGGAACATCTGATGCCTCTTCCTCATGACCCTTTAAGGCGACTATTAGGTACCCATTATAGTCTTTTCTTCTCCAGGCTAAACATCCTTAGTTCCTTCATGTGAACTCAAGATCTTTCAGAATCCTCATTGTCCTTCCCTGGTCAATCTCCAAGTATATCAATGTCCTTCCTAAAATGTGGTTCCTTGAACTGAATAAGTATTCCAGTTGTGCCTGACTAAGGCTTTCCTGTCTCTGAGTCTGAACCTCTGTCAACTCTGCTATACTGTCTCTTAAAAAGAAATAAAAAAAAAGATAAATTGGAATATTGCTACCCTACTGCAGACCTCTGTCTCTCCTGAGGCAGCCAAATATCAGCTTTGCTCTCTTGGTTTCCATACTTGTGCTCCACATATAGACTTTGGTGTCCACTAAAGACCCAAATCTTTCAGCCAAATTGCTGTCATCATGTCCATTTCATACTCTTCTTGTATAAGTGTAAAACCTTATATTCCATTTTCTAAGACTTTGTCCAGTGTTCTAGTCTATTGAGATCTTCGGGACCCTGGCTCTGTCTGGCAACATTTTAACTCTACCGCCCAGCTTTGTGTCAGCAGTCCACATGGCAAGTATGTCATCTACCCTTTCTCCAAGTCATTCATAACTATGTTAAACAGTATAGGACACTGGCCTTGAGACTACCCATTAAGGTGACATTCATTCATAAATGACTACTCCTTGAATTATTCCTAGTGGTTAGAAACTGTTCCATGTTTAAAATGATTTGGACCCATCCTCTAGTTTGTATATAACTGTGCTGTGTGTGAAGTCCCTAAGAGAGAACAAGGCTTGCATCTCATGTCTATAGATATTGCTACTCAATAACTTACCCCAGTATCTGGGTACTTTGTGTTTAGTCAATTTTGGTTGAATAATTTACTTAACTCTTTACTAGTCTCCTCTTTATCATCATCATTATTATTACAGATAAGTATTGATTTTTTGTCACCAGTAATAAGCACAGAATGTATTTTTTTAGTCTTAGGCCAGTGAATTGTTCATGTAACAATAATTAATAATAATAATATTTGTAGAACACTTTGATATTTTTAAAGAATTCCATGTATGAAAGTGAATGGGAGGATAAAAGGGGGGAAAACTTTTTGAGACAGTAAGAATCTACTGGAAGAAAAGCCAGGAGAAGGTATGATGAAGAGCTCCTGGTGAACTAAATTCATATTTTTTTCTGAGTTAGGAAAAACTTTCCAGATGAAAGAAATACAAAAGATATCACGTGCTGCTTATACAAAGCCCTGGGCCTTTTCCATCCAGCAAAAATGAGTTTAGCTAAGCATGCCAGAATGCTATGAATCACACGGTGGGTAGAAGGTGAAACTGGGTCCAATTCTCCTCATTAGAAAATGGTTGACAGGAAATTGCTGGTGTAAAACAAACTTACTGACATGTTGCAACATGCTGGAGAGATGGGCTTGGAAAATGCTCTAAAGATGAAGCTTGAGTCAGAGGTTTTTGGAAACTGTTTTGAAGTCAGGAAGATCTGAGTTCAAATGTAGCCTCAGACACTTACTACTTACAGACAGGTCACTTAATTCTTGACTGCCTCTGTTTTCCCATCTGTGAAATAGACATCATAATAGCCTCTCCCTCCCAGGTTTGCTGTGAGGACAGAAGGTAAATGTAAAATGCTTATCGGAGTGCCTGGCACATAGTAGATGTAACATAAATGTTAATGATTCTTCTTCCCCTTATTATTTTGAAGGTCTAGAGTCCTCTGCTTCCTGAAGAGCTCCACAGGTGCTAAGATCAGCCATCAATTCACTGGGTGCTGATCATAATTGAGTCTCAGGAAATGCTATTTTTATTAATAACAAAAATTAGGTATATCTGAACACAACCATATTTGAAGACTATACATTGCATCTCTTGTACTCAGTTAGCTAGTGAACTGTGCTTGGTGAGAGAGGACTCAAGGATCCCTTCTATTCACTTCCGGAAGAAAGGGGATTGAAATAAAGAATTAATTTACTATGGGACCTTAAACATCACCTTTAAAAATGACTCATATTTGAAGAAAACTCACGTTAAGGATATTTGCTTGAAAAAAATAGACAATATCAATGTCTTTTGGAGGGTGGGGTACGTGATTGGGATCAGAAAGGGAGACTCCTGCAGGAAGATGAGAAAATGGTGCGAAAAGGGGGCAATGTCGTGAGAATGGAGGAACATGAAAGGAAATCCTGGCTAATGGAAAAGGGAGTAAGGAAAAGCTGATAAAGTCATGAGAGGAAAGTCAAGGAGAAAAAAGAGTCCCGGGACCCTCCCACCAACTGGCTGACAAAGCTCTCAAGTTTTCTCTGTAAAAGACGGGAGGGCTCAGTAGTTGGAATGATAGAAATCTACAGAGATAAGGAGTGAGACCTCCATTATGCTCACTTGGAACTGGTCTTTAGGGTGCACCCCCAGGCAGCCTCTTTGCTGGTGCCCAAATAGCCCCTGTCAGGTCACGGGACTGTTAGGCTGGGAAAGAAATCTGGAGTGGTGACCCACGCTGACGCACCCAGAGACCAGACTAGTGCCAGGTGGGCAGGACCCAGCCTCGTCTGGGGTAGCTGTGTTCGGGCCAACACAAAAGTCAGTCCCTGCTTATTACTGCTGCTCTTCATTACCCACCAATCATTTCACTTGATTAAAAAAGAGAAAGTTTAAGATCATTTTCTCCATTTTAGTTATTTGCATCTATATCGTTTAATTGCATTAGGAATACATTTGTCATTATTTTATACATTTTAGGTAAAGTATTTTATAGATATTAACTCCTTTGAGCCTCCTAACAGCAAGTTATATCCTTATGCCCATTTTGCAGATGAGAAACTGGAGCCTCAGTGACTTTTGCCCAATTCGGAAGTCTAGGGCATAGGATTCAAACCCATCTTCCTGACTCCAAGTCCAACAAGCTTCCTGACTTTCTGAATACAGCAGTGTTTGGCTTTAAGGGAAAGTGGTAGAACCCAAAGTCTTGGATTTGAATACTGACTCTATTACTTAGTCCCTCTATGACCTCGGGTAAATCATTGGGTGTCCCAGCCTGCTTCTTTATCTGTAGAAGAGATAGCTGAACTGTATCATCTCTAAACTCCCTTCCAGGGCTAAAGCTATGATTCTAAGTGCACCTTCCCCAAGAAAGTACCTTCTGACTTTCCCCATAAGGCCACTGTTTGAACACATTAATCAGCTTCCGTTCCTGGGGCTATGAAAAGGGGATGGCTGTCTCTGTCAGAAATGAATTAGGATGTTGTTTCCACCCAGGAAAGCTGCGGACGTGAGTGGATCTCTTGTGCTCTAGGGCCAGGGACCTGCCTCTGGTTTTCAAATCATGACACTTAGTTTCAAATTGGGTGTGGGGTTCTGAGAATCACTAGATGGTGCAGTGGGTAGCACTGGGGAATCTAGCATTAGGAAGACCTGAGTTCAAATCCAGCTTCAGACACTTCTTAGCTATGTGACCCTGGTCAAGTTACTTAGCCTTCCTGTGCCTGTTTCCTCATCTGCAAAATGGGGGTGATTTAACCTCCCAGAGTGGCTGTAAGGATTAAATGATGTATCAGTAAGGTGCTATATAAATAAATGGGAGCTATTAGTATGTTGTTCTTTTCTAATAATAATAATAATTAATGGGGTTAGAATTATCAAAGATATGGGTGTAATACAAAAAAAAAGTTGTCTTCATGGTTTTCTTGTTACTGTGCAGGTACTAAAAGGTTCACTCCTGCATTTGATAGATTAAAAAAAAAATTCTTCAGGTGCCTAAACCATCTTTCCCCTAGTCTCTGAATATCCACCTTTCCTGCTCCCTCTGGCTTTCCCTTTGGGGGGGTGGTGGTGGTACGCAAAAATTATCTTTATTAATAGTGATGATAAATAATAATGATACCTGCCAGTGTTCATTTTCCATGGAGTAAGACAAGCAGGGGTATATGACCTATCTATTCAAAGGTCATCAGTGTGACTGAACCCTTTGCCTCACATTCAGGGACAGAAAATACTGATCGTATTCATAATAAGTCATGACAACTAATCATAATAACAAACATTCATTCCACATCAGGGATCTGAGAAGGATGAAGCCAAAGCAGAGAACACTTAGGGATTTTTATTGATGTGAATTTATTAAAACTCTTGAAGAGCTGCAGCCCAGCTACCAATTTGGATTGGCAGAGGGAGTTTGCTCACAGGGAGTTCCTTATTCCAATGAAATCACAGGTTCAGTTTTTTCAAAAAAATATCATAAAATATACTATAAAATTATAAATTATAAAAATATTATAAATATAGTTTTAAAGTGTTACAAATAAAGAAATATGAAGAAAAGCCACTCCAATGGTTTTAAACTGACTCCTTTACAATTATGTCCCCACATGGCAATTTCATAATTTAGATATCAGCACTGCTTATCTAGCCAGACAGGCTTTTGAAAGTCCACTGTCTTACCAGGTCATCATTGAAATTATTTTATTCCAAATAAATGCCTTTTAAAAAAGAAATGCACATGGATTAATTTATCTTCTCTGGGAGCCTCTATAATCTCCCCCATTAAACTTGGTTAGGGTTAACTTTCTCAGAATCAAATCTGGGACCAGGCTATGGTTTCAGGTCCCCCACCTGCCTGCCAGAGAAGTAGAGAGTGAGTTAAGTGTGATGTCCTGATAATTGGTGGGTTTCTCATGCAGTTCTGTTTACCTCGGAGAATGGCTCAGATTCATGGGGTGGCTCATCTGTTTGTTTCCCAGGAGTGTCCTCCTCATCAGGTACAAATGACTTGTTGTTCCCCTGTCCCGTCTACCTCCTTGGTGAAGGATAGACGAGAACTGTTCCCTGTGCCCTGGGACGCTAATGTGATCTGGGGCGTGTTGGTGGCAGGCAGGCAGAGGAGGGGGGCCATTCCAAGGGGGCAGTCGGGGGGAAGTTAACACTATGAGAACTACAAGCTTTAGGGGGAAAAGAGAGTGTGCTTGTCTCCTAGGACTGCCACTCCTCTCTAGCAGCTGTTATAATATTGATCTAGTGATTCAGGATCCCAAGTTAACCTTGCCCTCCAGTCACTGGGAAAACGAGCCAGGGAAGGGGAGTGCTCAGGATCTCTCCTGATGAAGCAACTCTGAGAAACTCAATCTGAGGAGTGGGGGGTGCAGGGGGGAAGGGGACTCGGGTTCTTTGTGTTTCATGCCAGATACAGAAACCTGGAAGGGAACAGAAATACTTTGGACTTCCTCAGCACCGTTAGCTACGGAACCCAGAGCAATTGGAAGACCAGATTATCCTTCTGTTAAATGGGGGCGACTGAGGCAAGAAAACACATTCCCTGTCAGATTCCACAGCGATGAGTCAAAAACGGAGATGCTTTAGAAACTCCACACTGTATCCAGACCCTCTTTGATTCTGGGCTGAAATTCAGTCAGGCCCCAGATCATGCCAGGTCTTACAGTCAGGTAGAATATATAGCCAAGGAAGAAAGCTACGACTAGGGATTAGAGGGGGAAAGAGTGAAACTAGAGTTTTGCCCAGAGAACCAAATTTAGATGGCACAGATAACTCATTAAATTCTTCAGCACCAATGAAACAGCACATTTTTACATCAGGCTAGCAAAGGAAGCTTCCAGGCTCCCTTCCCACAGGGCCAATTTAGGGTCCTTGTTCCAGTCATAAAATTTCCTCTTAGGGCTCTGCCTAAGAAGGGCTGAGTTTGGACCCAGAGGACTTGGGTGTGAATTTTGCTTCTCTCAGATGCAACTTACTTTTCTCTATGAAATGATGGGAGGAGGGTAACCCTGAACACATCATTTAACCCTGATTGCCTCCAAAAAGAGAGAAAGAAATGAGAGGGTAGAAGTAGCTGACCTCTAAGGTCCTTTCTGGTTCTAAATCTGTTATTCTCTCCTCTGACAACTGAGGCAGTCTGCAGCTCTAATTATCTTTTTTGAAAGGCCCTGATACAGTGGAAATTCACTGGCTTTGGAGTGGAAGGATGGAGAGAAATGAATCCAGTGCTACCTGTTGTGTGGGATCTGAAGAGGGCCTGAAATCCTTTTCATTACACTTTGGTCATAGGATGAGCGATTTAGAGTCAGAAGGCCTCACAGAGATTATCTACTCTCTTCCCTTTAATTTTCCAGATGGAGGCCCCACAGCTGAGAGACATTAAGGGGTTTGTCCAGACAGTAAGTAACAGAGTCACCATTTGAACTCAGCTCCTCTGACTCCAAATCCAGAATTCCTTATGCTATCCCATGTTGTCTGGCCTGTTGCCTGGAATCTCCCCAGAAACCCCTTACTTTGGGTTAGGTCCTTGTATCTCTGAACACCCTTTTAACATACCCTTTTAGAGGGGAAACCTATGAAGTCACCATTAATCAGTGAGACCTTAATATCAGTTAGGTCACAGGAAATTAGCAAATCAAAAGACTAGCCCCAGAACTGAGGGATTGAGACCTGGGAAAATTCAAGTTTGATGAAGTTCTCCTTGGGGAGCGTAGGACCAGGCATGGAGGGAAGACTGAGGCTGGGCCTAGTAGGAAATACATGAGGGAGGCTGGGGTTAGGACTACAGGGAAGGATGTGCCTGAAATGCCAAACTGAAGACAAATTAGCCATCCTCTGTCCTCTGTCCTCTCTAATATCTCTCTAATCCTTCCCCACATTTACATCTGGTTTTATTCCTGATTGCAATTTCAAGTTTCCATCACCGATGAGGAGGAAATCCTACATTCTGGTGCTATGTCCAAGGGAAGGCCCCTGTGACACACCGAGTACAGAGGACTGTGCTGCTGTCTCTATTGCCTGGCTGCCACTGTTGGCCCTGGCCACTGGTAACTCGAGGCCTCTTCAGTCGTGAACCTTGGCACCTGGGCTCCAACTGCATTTGGTCCGGTTTGGGCCGTCTGTGTTTTTGTTCCATCAGCTGTAATGTTGCTGCTGAGCACTTAGAGGTCCATTTTCCGCACAGTATGTAGGGATTTAGCGGAACAACTCCCATTCACGTTAATGGAAATCCCACTAGGAAATCTCCATGCTGGGCTGTGCTCAGCCTTTGCCTCTGGTTGTTTCTGTTTGATTGGTTTCACCTGTGTCTTCCCTCAAACTGCTTGGAGAATGTTAGGAAGTGTGTAAGGCCTGGCCTGGGCTCTTGACTGAGTCTTTAACCCTGTGGAGGAAAGGGTAAGGGAGGAAGGCCAGAAACATCCAAATTGCCTTGGGAAACATCAGCAGATTGTGGGAGTCTCCAAGGCACATTTACCTTTTGGTCTAGAGCTGTGATTTAGTTAGTGTAGGGAATTTCTAGTATGAGAACACTGTCCACTCAGTAGACTGACAACTCATCTCTAACCCTGTGGTCTTGGAAAGTAGCTTTGGACATGAAGGAAGACATTAAGGGACTTGCCCAGAGTCACACACTCAGTAAGTGACAGAGGTAAGTACTGAACTGGGGTCTTCTTGCTTCATCCAATATGCCCTACAATTTGTTCTGGCACTTAAAGCGAGTAGGATAAGAAAGGAACTAGGTAAGAAAAATGCTCTATGAGATTGAGTTGAGTGAACTCCCCCAGGTTGCCAAGTGGTTCATCAGGGCGATGGTCAAATTCCCATCTGGAACTATGTATGCAGTGATAATAATAGTGACAACTATTCGCATAGTGCTTTTAGAATTAAAAAGCATTTTACTTTTCTCATCTTCACAACTCTGGGAAGTAGGTATTATTATTATCCCTATTTTATAGATGAGGAAGCTGAGGTTGATACAGGTTGGTGTGTGGCCCCAGGTCACATAGCAGGATGTGATCTCAGGTCTTCCTGACTCCAAGACCAAGCACTCTGTCTACTACTTAGCACAAAATGATGTCCTTGGAGTAAGCTGTAGGAGATTCTCTTCAACGGAGATAGGAATAGGGGGAGCAGGACATTTTAAAACTAATAATGCTTGTTAAATTAGTGCTGAGCTCAATTGTCTCTATGTTGTTTGAAGGACTGCAAGTATGGCAGAGAAAAAGGAAGAGAGGGAGAGGAGAGAAGAAGAGAGGAGAAGAGAGGAGAGGAGAGGGGAGGGGAGGAGAGGGGAGAGAAGAAGGAGAAGGAGAAGAACAAGAACAAGAAGGAAAGAAGGAAGGAAGGGAGAGAAAGAAGGGAGGGAAGGGAAAAGGAAGGAGGAAAGGGAGGGAGAAAGAGAAAAAGGAAGGAAGGGGAGAAAGGAATAGTGAAAGAAAGGAGAAAAGGAAAAGGAAGGAAGGAAAAAGAGAAGGAAGGAAGAAAAGAAAGAAGGAAGGGAGGGAGGAAGGAAGGACTTTATTCCCTCTTCTCTACTCCTCTTAGTTTTCATAGATATTACTTTAGCGATGGATTTATTTGTTACTATCAATGGTCTGGAGGACTGGGCATTTCTCTGCAGTTTCTGCCTTTTCCTGTAATTTTGACAGAATTATTACCACCTTGTTGGCAGCCAGATTTTCCCCTCAACCTCTCCTTTTCTGGGGCAGTTGGATTCTGTGCCCTTCACATGACGTGTGTGTGCTACTCTTTCCTGACGCATTCCTGGCTTGTTCTCTCCTCTACTGCCTGCTGGATTGTGCTCTAAGAGTGAACATTAGATCTTTCCTTTGGGATCTTGATGTTGCTCTACATGCCCTCCAGAGCCTGAAAACCTCTCCAGACTCCCTCTCTTTGCCCAAGTTTGAGAAGCATTTTTGAATGGGGTATGAGTGAACCCAAGCACTTTGTGGGGCCAAATGTTGAATGAAGTCAAAGATATTTTCCCGGCCATAATAGGAACAATTCAGGTGTTGCAAATTGCTTAACTTGTGATGTTGGTTAATAATTGGGGATAAGATTGGATCTCTAAGCTCCTTAACATCTAGAAAGCATGGGTGCAAGATCAAAAGAACAGGCTACAAAGACAAGGTCTGATGTACTCTTCAGAAAGAAAAACCAAATATGGGGAAACCTTTGGAACTACCAAAAATCGACAGTCTGCTGGTACTTTCCTTGGTGTAACTGGGGATCCTAGGTTCACAGTTGGGTTGAATCTTAGAGATTATCTACTTCCATCTTTTCCCTTTCACAAATGAAGAAAATGAGCCCCATGGATCACGTTAGTATCAAGTGGCAGGGAATACTAGAGTTCAAATCCTGGCCTTCTAACTACAGTATATCTCACACCTTTTTCATTTACCTCCATGGGTGGAAGAAAGGACTGTACACCTAGCTACCAGAGCAGAGCAGCATAGGGTGCTGGGCCTGGGATCAGGAAGATCTAAGTTCAAATCCAGCCTCAGACATTTATTACCTGTGTGACCTGGGCAAGTCAAACCCTCTGTTTGCCTTAACTTCCTTATCTGTCAAATGGGCATAATAGTATCTACCTCCCAGGGTTGTTTTAAGGAGCAACTGAGATAACAATTGTAAGTATTCAGTATAGTTCCCAGCACATACACAGACACATGTCCTCTTCTCCTTTCCCTTCTCCTCTTTTCTCCTGTCCTCTCTTCTTTTTCTCACCTCTTTTCTCTTCTTCTCTTCTCTTTCTCTCCCTTTCTGTACCTCTCCTCCTTTTCTCGGTCTTTCCCCCTCTTTGTCTCCTTCTCCTCCTTCTCCCTTCCATCTCCCTCTTTCATGCCTTTGCCAGTCCGGTCCCCATGCCTGGAATGCCTTTCTTCCTCACCTCTGCCTCTCACAACCCCAAAATTCTGCTCACCTACATGAGACCCTTCTTGAGCCCTTCCAACTTCTGGTGCTCCCCCCAAATTGATTTGTATTTACTTTGTATATTTTAAAATGTTACTTATATGTATGAATATCATTTTGTCTGATAGAATGTAATAACTTTGAGGGCAGGAACTGTTTTCTGTCTGATTTCCCTGAATTCAAATACCTTATAAGTTTAATAAATACTTATTGATTGATTGTCTGATTCCATGTGCATGTGGGCATGCAGCCGCACAAGCGTGCGCGCGCACACACACACACACACACACACACACACACACACACACACACAGCTGTTAGATTATGGCTCCCTTCTGTTTTCTTTGGTTTGCCCATTCTCGGACTGGCTGGGCCCCGTGTTGATGGCGCTGTGGGGAAAGCCCCTGCCCCTCAGAGCTAGAAGATCTAGGTTCTGATCCCGACTCCCAGCCCTACTTGTTCTGTGACCATGGCCTCGCCACCTCACTGCTCGTAGTTTTGACTTCCTCATCTGTGAACTTCTAAATGATGAGATCTGTGCTCTCATCAATGGACACACTTCTTCCAATTACGCAGACAGCGACCCTTTCCCTACCTTCTCATCTTTGCAGCTCTTCTCTGAACCCTCCACGGGGGTCCTTCCATCTAGTCCTCCTGCCATTATGTGGGTACCAGGGAAGTAAGGGGATAATGATAGTTGGACTATCACTCTCATAGAGCTAAGGGGGAGGGGGAAAGGAGAAAGGGGGAATAGCTTTGTGAACATTTACATGCTACAAAATTGTACGCTGTTATTGTGTATCAATAATGCCCTGTGATAAAAGGTTAACTACTTTTTGGTATTTCTGTCTGGACTGAAGGCTGCTTTTTGGTTGTGTGATTCTAATGGAACATAAACCCCTTGAGGCTGGGGTGGGTGGCTATTTTTGTCATTATGCCTCAAGTCTTGGGCACAGTATCTGGTATATAGGAGGCATTTAATAAATGCTTCTTTAACTGAATCAGATTGAATTCATGATAGGCTTGGCAATTAGCCCTTTGGTTTGCCTCTGTCATCTACATGGTTGTTAATATCTTTTACAGAAGGTCTCTGAAATTCACTAATAGCTGACATTTACTAGTACTTTAAGTAGCCTCCATATGCAACCTTCAAAGTACTGGAAATATTTCATTTCTTCAAATCAGCCTGGAATGTTCTCCCTCCTCATCTTAGCCTCCTGGTTTCCTTGACTTTCTTCAGGTCTCAGTTTTAAAGGTTTCACCTTCTGCAAGAATTCTTTCCTGCCCCCTCTTAATTTTCCTGCCTTCCCTCTGAGATTGTCTCCAATTTATTCTCTACAATTCTTATTTGTACATAGTTATCCCCCCTTTCAGACTGTGAGCTCTTTGAGAGGAAAGACTCTGTTTCTCTCTGTGTGTATATTTGCCTTTCTTTATATTCCCAGAACTTAACATCATGTCTGGTACACAGTAGGTGCCTAATAATTGTTTATTAACTTGACTTCTTTGTAGTCTCAAGAACTTAGCATCATGTCTGGCATATAATAAGTGTTTAATAATTGTTTACTAACTTGACTTTTTTATATTCCCAGAACTTAGTATCATTTCTAACATATAGTAAGTGTTTAATAATTATTAACTTCACCCCTGGTCAGAAATAACAGTAATTCGTATTTACTTAGTTTTAAGGTTTTCTAAGTATTTCTTTTACATGTAAGTAATTATCTGTTATGTTAGTTGTTATCTCTGTTTTATATGCAAAGAAGCTGAAACTCGGAATGGTAATATTATTTGAACATGTTCACAACACCAATAAATGCTTGAGATGGGATTCAAACTCAGGGCTCTGGACTGACTCCTTGTCCATGAGACAGCATGAAGCAATGAGGCTAGGAGCATCAAATCTGGCTGCTTTCCCATTTCTGTGGTTTTGAGGTGTCTGTAAAGGTCTAGCTGAAATAGTAATAAATTTGGAATCAGATAATCTGGACTTCTTACTACATGGATGACCCTTAGTGAGTCAGTTCCTCTCTAGACTTTTCCTTCAAAATAAAGAGACTGCATAAATAAATAAATTAAATTATTATATTATAAAATTAAATCATTATATTATAATTAATGTTTTAAATGATTGTATTATAATTTATATTAAATTATTATATTATAAAAAATAAATGAAATAAATTAAAAATAAAGAGTCCAGATGGCCTCCAAGATCTTGTATGGTTTTCTCATGATTGTCTCATACATCACTTGGCCCATTCTAGCTGCTTTTCAGTGGGGCTCTATCTTGGTCTCAGCAGAGTCATGGACTCATTTGTATGTTGTAGGAGTCAAAGAGATGATGTTCTCTGGGTCTTTGGGTTTTCCTGGCGAACTTTCTCATTGCTCAGTAGAATGGCAGGCCATCCTGATCCTTAGAATTTCTGACTGGATAACTTGAAGGGAAATAAGTCTGGAAACAGGACTACTCCCAAGAAGGACTCTCAACATAGCTCTAGAAGTCTGCAAGCTGCCATTCCAGAGAGGATTCCTATTTATTTAAAGAAGAGGTAAGAAGCAGGTGGCCAATGAACAGAGAAGTCTCTGGTACCCAGGGGTTAGGATAATGGTAAGGCTGCTGCCTTATTAACCCCTTCTCGTTGAAATGCAGCCTTGCTGCAACCATATACAATTTGAAGCCCTCGTCCACTCTGAAAATCGAGCACAAAAGCAGGTTAAATAAGATAGGGGTGATATAGCTTGATATCTTCTCAGGGTTCTAATGGGCCAGACTATTTTGAGGAAATTTATTTTACCTTAGACCAAATGTATTGCCTAAAATCTACCCATCACCGGGGGTGCATGCGTGTGTGCGTGTGTGTGTGTGTGTGTGTGTGTGTGTGTGTGTATACCAATGGTTTAATTTATAACTGACACCTTTACTACCTCTGAGTGTATCGGTTTCATCTCCCCAGAGAAAGAGAAAACCAGACCCTGTGACTAGTGAACTGGATTGAAAATCTAGTCTAATGCTGACAGATAAATGCACTAATTTTCTTCTGTGCTTGGTTCTGGGTTATAGGGTGAGCCTGCTTCTAACAAGTCCCTCAAAAGCTTCTGTAACCCATCCAAATGATGATGTCAAGTGCTACAAGGCCCCAGGTCGGCCCCCATCACAGGTAACAGTTACCCCAGGGATCAACTTACCAGACAGGTTTTGAATGAGATTGTGTTTTTAAATGAAAGACTGGCTGGAAATGTAGACTGGGACTAAGCATTAATAAGGGAAAATCGGACACAAACAGGCCTTCGTGTTTGTAGCTTCGTGTTGTTCTGCAAAGGTCAGGGAAGGTTCTGATACAGATGGAGCCCGATGTCTCCATGGGCATCTATGACGTGCCACTGTGAGGTGGGCATCTTGCTTAGCCAAGGGGAATCTTGGGCTGAGCCAAGAGAAGATGGATGCTCTAGAAGGCCCACTTTCCCAGCCAAACAGATGAAGAAAGCATGTGCCCTGTTTAATTTTTCTCTAAAAGAAAATCAAAGGAAGTTTTTGATCCCAGCTTATTACAGGGTAGTATAATACAGTGGGAAGGGGGAGAGCAAGAATACAGGTCCTGTCTCTGCCCCTTTTCCCTAAATGACCTAGGCAATCACTAGTATGGGTCTCAGTTTCCTCATCTGTGAAAGTAAAGAATAGGCTGCGAAGGGACGGTTTGTGAGATTCCTTCCTCTCTAAATCTATTATCCTCTAAATGGCAGGAATAGAAGCTGTAAAAAAGTCACATGCTTTTATCCTTACAGACCTGCTTGTTAAATACCAATCCGTCCTCTGGTTGCAACCAATAAACAGAAGCATAGAAAGAGAAACACTTTCATGACATTTTCTGATTTCATGGATTTTTTTTTGCTGTGAGCTTGTCAGTATTCCTGTTGATTAAGAATTGGTGGCAATGTGTGGCCCTTGTGGAGTTAGAGTTGAGGTAGAGAAAAGCCCATTTCTCACACTGCATGTGGGGAGGGGGTGGGGAAACACAGCTTAGGTCTAGAGGATTAATGTGTGCTCTGGTGAGAAACAGGAGAAAACTCCCATGAGGATTTAAAAAAAAGAATCAGTAGACCCACATTAGGAAATGTGAGGGATATGAAAATGGATTGGAAGGATCTGTGGTGGTGGAAAGGAGGTCTTTCTTGAACAGAGGACCTCAGAATCACTGTGACTAGTGGTAAAATGTTTCCCAAGCCTTAAAAATGCTCTATAGGGAGAATTTATACCATAGTTCTAGAATTATCATAGGGTTATGGATTTGAGCTGGAAAGAATCTTGTAGGCCCTTTGTTTTACAAATGAGGAAAGTGAGGCCCATGAATTTTAAAAACAGACATTTTTAAAGAGAGACAGTGGAGTAGAGTGGCCAAGAAGATGATCTGGTGGTTAGGGAAACCCTGATATTCATTGGGCAATTCATTTAGTTTTTCAGGACCCCAGGTCATTGTCTAATACTATAACCTTGAATATGAATTTGTCAATCTGAAGGGAATCTTTCCCCTGGAATCATAGATGTAGATCAAGGAGGAAGCTCGGAGGCATCATTTTCTGAATAAGGCAGCTGAGGTCAAGAAAAATGAGGGATCTTGTCCCACATCCTAGACGTGGTACAAACTAGAGCAGGATTTGAACCTCTAACCCTCCAGACAATGATATTTCTAGTATGGTGTGTTGCCTGATGAGGAATTCCTCATTCCCTTAAAATCACATCCAGACAGGAAATTTAAAAAAAATTCAAAGTGGTAAATAATGTTTGATGCTGATTGTGATTACAGGTAAGGCCGAATAACAGCTCATTGCTTTCAAACTATTCTGCCCTCTGTTCAGGGTGGAGAGTGGGTATAAAGCCAGCAAGGAAAATTGCTACCTTCCCTCACTAGCCCCCTAGCACACACCAGATCGCCTGCCCAATAAGGGCTTTGGAAGGCAGAGTCACGGTCAGGGCCCTTTCTGCTTGGCTATTACCTCAGCATGGAGCCCAGGAGGTGTGGTAGCCGGAGGATGCCAGATGGGGAGGCAGTGTGGTGTGGTGAGAAGGCATCTGATTTGGAGTTAGGGGTCCTGGCTTGTAATCCCAGCTCTGTTCCTTATTGACTGAGAGAACCTAGACAAATCATTTATTTCTCCTGAGCCTTCATCTGTAAATGCTGAACTACATGGCTTCTGAGGTCCCTGCCACCTCTAGGTCTATGAACCTATGTTCTTGATACCAGTTAAAAATCTCCCCCCTGAAGTGTTCTAGCTGTGTGATCCTGGGCAAGTCACTTCCCTTCTAGGGATCTCAGTTTCTTCATTGGTAAAGTTTGCATTAGATAGCTTCTGAGAGCCTTTCACACTCTAGAGTAGGGGCACTGTTAAATTGGAGTCTGTGAACTCGCTTTTTGAAAAAATATTTTAAACAACTGCATTTCACTAGAATTGATTTCCTTTGCAGTCCTTCATATTGTATTTTATGCCTTTGGAAACATGATTGTAAGAAGGAGTCCCTGGGCTTCACCAGGGGAAACCTCCCTGAGGTTTTCTTGACCCTTGAATACTGAGCATCACCTCACACCTCTCTGGTAAGGCAGCTTGGCAATAGGAAAGCAAGTGGAAGGAAGGAAAGAAGAAAGGAAGGAAGAAGGAAGGGAGGGAGGAAGGAGGGAAGGAAGGAAAAGAGAGAGGAAGGAAAATATCAGTTTAGCAAAACTGATCAAAACATCAAGCAAGTCCTTAGTGCTCCACACCCATACTCCCCAACCTTTGCAAAAAATCAGGGGAGGTAAATTTTCTCATCTTTTCTTCAGCACCATGCTTTTTCATTCGAATTGTTCAGTATTTTGTTTTAATGGGTTTTGTTCTTCTTTCCAGTTGCATCATTGCTGTCACTGTGAATCTTGTTTTCTCTGCTCTGCGTACTCTTTTTGCATCAGTTCAAGTCTTCTCATTGTTCTCTTTATTCTCCATTTCTCATAGCTTAATAACAACCTAATGTCTTAGGTTCTAAAATCTATTAAGTTACTCCCCAGTTAAAAAGCAGCCATGCACACCCAGTTCTTGCTACCACAAAAAGTGCTGCTTGAACAATATGGTGGAGATACAATTCTTCTGTCTTTGGCTCTGTTGGGATATATGACTAATGGGGTCTCTGGGTCCAAGGGACATTTTGATCACTTTATGAACAAATTCCAAATCACTGTCCAGAATAGATGCACCATTTCACAGCTCCACACACAGAGTATAAATTCAGTCCTCTAATTTTGCAGATAAAGAAACTGAGATCCATTTAGGGGAGGAAGTGATTTGCTCTAGATCATGCTAGTGGTCTGAGTATCGTTATACGGATTTGAATCTTTGGTACCCTACACTTTAAAATACTCTCATATACACTTATTTCATTTGACACTTATAACAACCCCTTGAAGTAGCCGAGATATTATTGCTACCTCCATGAGATTTCATGAGCTGCTGGCCGCTGCTCCCATAAGGCGATAGCCACAATTTGGATTTAACAACCATTGTGGTCTGTGTTAACTTCTATGGGCACTTTTGCTTTCAGATAAGAAAGCCGAATAGAAAGAAGCTTTTTTCAGTTTCTGTGATATTGTTTTACTTCGTAGACATCTAGACCAGCTCTGTCCCCCTAAATCTATTTCACCAAACTCTTTCTCCTCTCCAAATTATTTCACAATGATTTTTGTCCCAGGAAGCTTCCCTATCTTTCATTTAGGAAGAGGATTGTTTTATTATATTTTAAATTTGTCCTTTAGATAATTGTAGCTTTAGGAAGGTTTATTGTTTGAGGTTTTGTTTTGTCTAGGCCTATGATCTCATGGGTGTGTAGGGATTAGACCTGCCTCTCTAGATCTTTGGGTCTGTTACTTCTAGTCTCAGAGAATTGTCTAGGTTGGGGTGGGGTGGGTTGGCACTGAGAAATTGTGACTTGTCCAGGGTCGCACAGACAGTATGTATTGGAGGCAGCGCTTGAACTCTGGTCCTTCCAATTCTAAGCCAACGCCACATTACTTCTCTAAGAAGATGGATATGTGTGTAGATGTACAGTTATATTATACACATGTATATTTAACACTTATGTTGTCATCATTAGCAGCAGTATATTTACTTGTGAGCTGCCAGGAATTCTATTCAGCTTCAAGTCTCAAAGCTCCGTTTTTGCTTGAAGGAATCTACTGTTTGCCTCTAATTTATTCCTTTAAAAAAAATGATTCAAGTGTAGCAGATTTTAATCCCGAGAGACTTCAGAAAGAAGCACTTGAAAGGAACTCTGAACTAAGTTCCAACAACAGTTTAATTGTGGTGAATGTTCACTAGAGGGCAGTACCACCTCATCACCAAAAGGAAGCAAGGACAAAGGCCCAGAGTGACCCGGGTGTTTCATGGACTGTGTGTATTCTCCAGGGTCTCCCTCTGCAGCCTATTTTACAGCCTTAGAAGCAAACCACCTATAACATGAGTATTGTAGGAAGAACAGAAATGGATGAAGACCTTGAATGATGGTTCATACCCCTCAAGAGCTGGAAAACAGATGCTGGGTCCCTGAGACCAGGTGACTCTTAAAAATATCCTCTGTTGAGTTTTCAATTCTCAGCAGAAGATGAAGCCATACTTTCTCAGACTCTCTTAGTGTGAAAAGAGAGTGTTCTGAAATTGTGGAATTCAGTATTTGGTTCATAGGCCCAGAAATGATTGTCTTTCACTGTTGGGCAGTGATATAAAGGATAATGGTGGCTGGATCCCACTCCTTCCCTAACATATGCCATTTCTATAATCACCTTTTTGGTGAGTCCCAGAGAACAGAAATCAAGGCTGGTGAAATTAGGAGAGGAATCCAAACTGTACATCTAATTAAGCTGATTTGCCTTGAAGTAAAAACATTAGACCTTGGGTTTGATGACAAAGATTTGGGAATGCAACAGGGGAAAAAATATTAGGAGATAGTTTTAAGTACTTCAGTTTTAATGAAGAATAAAATGAACCATTTCTTAAGGGGAAACAATAAGGTACTTCAAAGCTAGGAGGGAAGTCGGTTCAGTTTTGCCAAATGTAGAACCGCCAGAGCCTGGGGCTCCATGTTTCAAACTGGTCTCAACCCTTCTGAGGGTCTGAGTTTCTTTATTGTTGGCAAACATGACTTCCTGTTTCAAAGAAAAATAGCTGGAAGAAGGCTTATTACAGAAAGACTCAGAAGATTCCTTGGATACCAGATTGCTGTTACATAAGACCATGTTGATGAGTTTAGTGAAAATTAAATGGAAACATATGGATTAAGTTCTCCTTTAAAATATGCGATGGTTTACAAATGGAGTGAAAATGTGTCCAGCAAAATGGGTTGACAGAAAATTCCGAATGTAAAAAAATGAAATGGATGGATAGAGAGGTCACTGAGAACCCAGGAAAGCTCCCAAGCCTAATTCACTTGCTATCAGAGGAGAAATAAACTTCTTTCCACTATTTGCGATAAAAGGACGGAAATGCTGTTTCCTCTACCAGGGACTTGAAAATGTGAAAAGAAAACAAAGGCTACTGTATTTATTTCACAGTGATATGAAATGTCTATTTAGATGGGCCAAATGTTTCATGTTGTGTGAATTTCTATATAAATACGCATATGTTCATACATACAAAACACATATGTGATAAAAAGTAATAGGCTACGTATGTCTATTCTAAATCAAGTTTAAGTCATTTGGAAGCTTATTCAATCACTGATTATCTGATCATTTTTTTAACCTGAGCTCAATTCTCTGCTACCAGAATCAGGGAAATCTACAAAGGTCCTCAGATGCCCAGTCCACAATAGCCATCATGTAGAGAAAATTCTCAAAACAATGGGAAACATGGGAAGTAAGACTCCAATGAACCAACCCCCCTCCCCACCCCAACAGCTTTAGGTGAAGGAGGCTTCCCCTTCCCTGGCCACCATGTACCAGAGTGTGGGTGGGCAGGAGGCAAAAGGATGGAAGTTGAGAGACAAGCTTTGTGGCTGAACACCTCTATGAGGACAAAAATTGTCACATTTTTTAGAACCAGTCTGGGCTCACTTAGTCATGCCCTAGACCTGAGACAAAACTGGAGGTAAACACAGGAATGAGTCTTGGGTGCACTAGCTGCTGAAATACCTAAGCAAGTTCATCTTTGTGCCTGAAACAACCAATCAGCCTGTTGTATTTCAGGTACTGGGCTAGGAAGACAAAAATAATAAGAAAACAATGCCAGCCCTGGAGAAACTTATATTCTGTTGGAGGAAACTACATGTTCATGTTTGAATGTAGCAGGGTTTTGAAGACAGGTCTCTGCAGGTGGAATAGAAAAAAGGCTGCCATGTAAAAAATACAACAAGATCCAAAGGAAATAGGAAGTGCTGAGGGAATGGTGTATAATAACACCTGAGAAAATCAAGCAATGCCTCATCTAAGAGGTGGCATTTGAGCTCAGCTTTGGAGGAACCTTGGGATTCTAGGAGAGGAAGATGGGGAGTACCTTATCTGCATGAAATGTGGAAGGGAAAGATGGACAAGAGAGTATCGTGGAGGGTTGGACAGCAAGTGAGAGACCTTATGGGAAATCATTTTTTAAAAGTGGTGTATATCTCAAATACTGTAAATCCCAAGAGATTGTAACCTCCTTGAAGGCAGGAGATTGTTTCTATTTTATCCCTATATCTCCAATGCCTTGAAGAGTACTCTTACAAAGCTGGTACTTAATAAATGCTTTTTGAGTTGTAACTTGTCCTCTTTCAGGAGGTAGGAGTTCGGTGGATTTAGGAAATGCAATCTACTATTCCAAGAGGTTGTTATCGTTTTGAAACCATATTATATATATATATATATATATATATATATATATATATATATATATATATATATGTGTGTGTGTGTGTGTGTGTACGTATATACACGCACACACATACGTGTATACACATATGCATGCATGTACACATGTGCGCGTGCACGTGTGTATTGGAGGGGGAGGTAGGGGCTGAATTCTTGTAATATAATAAAAAAGATTCTTATTTTGAAAGCATTTTGTGGGTTACTTTTAGCCACAAAAACGGGGAAAAAATGATAATGCGCATGAAGTCCCTGGCTCAGCCACTCATCCTGCACAAATGCCCCTGCTTGTTAGCTTACAGCCTGGGCAGGTATCTTACTAAGCTACGGTCTCTCTACACCAGGTCATAGTTTGGGTTATTCTCTCTTTCAAGGCTACCCAGGTTTCATCTGTCACTCTCATTGTTGAGGGCTCTATTTTTCCTCGCCCCGCCAGCCGTTATTTCAATTTGGGCCTGACTTCAAGACAGGCCACATTGTATCTGTGATGTCAATGGAAAGGGGGATGAAAGTCATTAGAGATATTTGTTATTTTTGAAAGGTTAAAAGAGTTTTTCTTGGTGGGTAAGCACTTTCTCTGGAAAGAACTTCAACTAATTGTCTGGCCAGGGGATGGGCACCTAAGTGAGAAAAAATATACTTAATAAAGCATCCGCTTCTATTATTTTTCCCCCTTTCATTGTCCGGTGCCTCTGGGCCTGGTGGGCTATCCGGAGGCATCTGAGCTCTGTATTCCTTCAAACAGCCGAGCGATGATTACACTGCTGGGCTGATTCCCTTTCTGCCTGTGCTAGGGAAGGGCTTCTTGCTTCAAACACCATTTATTGTAGAAATTGTTGCCAGGCTTCTAGAAAAACTGTGTGAGTGCGTGTGTGTGTGTGTGTGTGTGTGTGTGTGTGTGTATGTGTGTATGAGTGTGTGCGGATCCTGAAAAGGGCCCAAAAGAAAAGGAAAGGAAAAGAAATTCAAGACCACGTCAAGTCATTGACTCAGTTTATTCCTCCCCTTTCTGGGCCTCCATTGCTCTAATAACTACTGATAATTGAATAATTACCCTCATCTAATTTCTAAGGGGCCATCGATGCCCCAATATCGTCAAATGCTACTAAAAGGCAATAATCATCAGAACACTGACCACTCACCAAAACAAACAATGCTCCAGACTCAGTCAAACAAGCAACAGTGGCATTTCAATGTGCCACAAAAGAATTAGAAACAGTACTGCTGAAGCTGGGAGCTAGCATGGCCAAGTTCTTGCATGTCACATCTTGATTTATTTCCATCAGTAAAGTCCCAATGAAAGCCATGTCATTTATCATGTTAATAGTAATCTCCTTGAGGGCAGGGCCTGCTTTCATTTTTGGTTTTGTACCTCCATCACCTAGCATGGTGCTTGGCACATAGTAGGCTCTTAGTACATGTCAGCTCAATGGAACTGGATTAGAGTAAATATCCTTTTCTTTACAGCAGAGCCAAGAATAGGAACATGCTTTGTTTTTAGTGGATATAAGGGATCCTCTAGCTACATGAGATTTATGGTCCTGATAGATTCAGAGTCACTCAGTATAATCCAATCCAATCCTACAAGTCTTTTTTAGCCACCTATTTTTTGAAAAGTGACTTGCTTTTGGAAATATGAAAACAAAACGAGAGCAGCCCTAACCTGTAGTAAACATGTAAACAGTCATATATGATAATGGTGGTGAAGGAAGTGGTTCCTCAGAGCACAGATGCAGCTTGTAGGGAATCTCAGAAGCCATGAAGTCACCTTCCTTTTACAGAGAAGGAAACAGAGGCCTGAATACATAAAGTGACATGTCTGAGGTCAAAACAGGAAGTACAGGTCAGAGATTGCTAGGAGAATCAGCAAAGACTTCTTGTAGGAGGTGGCACCTTCACTGGACCCTGAAGGAAGAAGGCAGGAGCTCTAAGAGAAGGAAGTGAGATATTATCCCCTCTCCCTAGAATGCACTGTAGCCTTAGCCTGCCTTTTAAATTCTCCAATTTCCTTGAACTCTCAGCCTAACTGAGATGTACTCTGATCACCCTCTCCAGCTGTTGGTTATGTCATCATTTTGTATGGGTTGATCTCTGTCTATTTTGTTTGCCAGATGTAGAATGTAAACTCCTTGAGGAAAGGGAGCGTTTTGGCTTTTGTCTTTTTTATTCTCAGTGTCTGGAACATTGCAGGCACTTAATAAGTGATTGCTGAATTGAATTATACCAGGGAAATACATCATTACTGATGGATATCTACGTAATGCTTTCATGAGAAGACAGAGAACAGCAAGGACTGAAGAGTCAGGAAAGGCTTCCTTTGGGAGGTGATAACCGAGCTGAACCTGGATGCAAGTTCCAGACTGAGATTCATGTGTGCATTCACTTTATGGCAAGAAAAGAGAGAGGGTAATTTCCACTCTCGTAATGCCATCTACATATGAGTGGTGTGGGCTCTTTGGCAGTCGTCACATGCAAAAGTACAGAAACTGGAGCCCATCTGAATAAAACAAAGAAGAAAGGCACATTTGGATGCCTAGAGAGAAGTTGTTTTGACAAATGTCGATACACAGCACTGGCTGGCTCAGGCCCGTTGTTCATTGCCTCCGTCTGCTTGCATACTTTAGCTAATGCCACTTCTGTCAGGGGAAATTGGACGTCCCCAACACAATTTCACTGCCATCTCCCTACAACATTACAAGCCTCCTTGGCAGCCAAATCACATATTCTTATCACAAAAAATAAATAAATGAGAGAAAAGAAGACATACGTTCCTGTCAAGTTATGTCAAGACATATTTGGGATGTATTTCACTTCACTATCACTGACAGCAAAGATGTCACGTATTCTTAATTCAAAGTAAAGAAGTATTTTCCTCTCTTTTTTTCCTCAAAGGCATCAATTTCATTATTCATTTACATGCAGCAGTGACAGTGAGGTGTCTTGTTAAAACAAAGAAAAAAAGTGGAGAGCTACTTTTTGTGTTTTGCTACAATCCCGAATGGGCATATCGTGTGTGAAGTTAATTTGACAATATCACAACAAGCCCCTCCATGATCATCTGCTGCCACCATCTCCTCAGTCTCTGTCTTTCACAAGTCATCTCCCTTGTATAGATCTATCTATCTATCTATCTATCTATCTATCTATCTATCTATCTATCTATCTAACATCTATCTATCTATCATCTATCTATCTATTGATCTATCTGTCTATCTATCTATCTATCTATCTATCTATCTTATTGAACTTGGTTTATCAAAAACCTTTGTTGATTGTCTGGTGAAGGTGACAATAGAGTTTAGGTACAGTCATCTGTTGGCAGAGACTAGCTCTTAACTCAGAGTGTACCAAGGTATGAGCAGCCTGTTGTAAGACAGAGTAGGAAAAAGAAAAGTTTGGACTAAGTATGAGGCATAGTTCTCTCATGGATTTAACCAGTTCTTATGTAGCTGATTCTCAGATTTATATATCCAGTCCTAGTCTCTCTCCTGAACACCATCCTATAACACCAGATGCCTACCAGATATCTGCAGCTATAGGCATCTTATAGACATCTTGAACTCAACATATCCAAAAAAACCCCAACATATCTACACCCTCCTCTTTTTTGAACTTTGCTATTTCTGTTGAGGGCATTCTTCAGCTCACCTAAGTTTACACCCTCAGTCATCCAGGCCTCTTCATTCTCCCTAATCTCTCTCTACCCCTGCCACAGATATCTCTTTAGTTGCAAGTATTATTTATTCATTCTCTGAAGTATCTCTTACATTCATCCTCTCCTTTCAACTCATATAGCCATTATCCTAGGTCATATGCTCATCACCTAACCTGTTTATTGGTCTCCTTCCCTACCAAGGACCCTCAGAGTTCTTGCATCTCTGATCTACTCTCCACACAGTGGTCAAAGTAATTTTTCTGAAGAATAGGTATGACTTTGTCATTTTTCTGTCCAAGAAGTTCCAATTGTTGCTTCTGGGTTCAAGAAAAAATTTTCTGGCAACTAGATTTTTTACATTTGGGTTCCACTATCCCTTTCCAGACTTTTGTACCTGGCTTCCCTTTATATTTCAGCTAAGCTGGCCTGTTTGGCTGTTCCTTATCCATGACACTTCAATTCATATCTCCATGATCTTTTATAAGATTCCTCCCATATCTGGAAGGCACATGTTTCTTATCTTTGTCTTACAGAATTCATAACTTGCTTCAAATTTTAGTTCAAGTGGAACTTCTAATAGAAGCCTTTCCCAACCTTCATCCCTTCAAATTATCTGGGTTTTGTATCTGGTTTTATGTTTGCTTGTATATGTTCATGCCCTTCCCTCAATAGAATGTAAGTTATTTGAGAGTAGGGACTGAATCATTTTATCCACAGTGTATGGTACGGTGTCTGGCTAAAGACTAAAAGGAAACCATCCTTGACCTTCAGGAAGCTTATATTCTAGTGGGGGTGGGGGTGGGGGCCTGGAAGAGTAAGACAGATGCAGGCACAGATAAGCAAATTCGAAGTTAAACAAAGGTGTTCCAAGAGGGAAAAAGTGTTGAAGATTTGGGGGACTAAAAAAGGGGGATTAAATTGTAGTTTTGAAGTAATTAGGGTTTTTAAACCATAGATAGAGGCAATGGAGTCCATTCCAGGCATGGGAGACAGTCTGTGCAAAGACCTGGAGGCTGGATACAAAGATATTATGTATACATTGTATCAGGCTAACAACAACGGCAGAGTGAAGTAAGATTGGAAAGACAAAGGAAATCCAGATTGTGAAAGGCCTTAAATAACAAACTGATGAGTTTGTATTTTGTCTCAGAAGCAGAAGGAAGACACTAAACATTTTGGAATGGGATTTTGACATAGTTTATCTGTGTTTGGGAATATCATATTAGCAGCTGTGGGGAGGATGCAGTAGAGATGGAGAAATATGTAAGTCTGGTAGACCAATTATGAGGTGCTGCCTCAGTTTCCCCAACTGTAAAATGGGGACAATAATAGCACCTATCTCTCAGAGTTGTTGTGAGCATTAAATGAGATAGACAGTGTTTGTAAAGTGACTCTTAAAGTGTCTGGCACACAGGAGGTGCTATATAAGTTCTAGCTGTCATCATCATCCTCAAAGTGCAGGTGCAGCAGCCCTGAACTACAGGTAAGACTGTCAGTAGAAAGAAATACAGAGAGTATAAGGAGGCAGACTGGACAAGACTTGGCAACTCAGAATACTGGAAAGTAAGGGAAAGAAAGATATGACTCCAAGGTTGGGAACTGGGGTAACTGGAAGGATAGTTTATCGTTTGGTTGTAAATTTCTTTCCTTAGTTTTCTTGGGTGAAGAAATAAGAATTTCAAGTATTTTTGCATTTTTTAGCATAGATAATACTTTGGCTATACCTTCACATCATAAAGACCAATCAAGGATTTGTTGTGTTTTTTTTTTTTTTTGAGGCATGTCAGAAGTGTTCGCATTCTTAGATTTCAGTGGTAGGCAGTGTTGAGTGGACAGAGTACTGCATTTGGTGGCAGAGAAGCGGGGTTCAAATCCCAGCTGTCTCACTTTTTGTGTGGCCTTGGAAAGTCATTTCACCTGATTGGGCCTCAGTTTTCTGGTCTGTAAAATCAGGGATTGCTATGTTTTTGCTTTCCTTTATAATCACAATGTTTAGCAAAGTGCCTGGCATAGAGTAAGCACTTAAATTTTTGTTTGAGCAACTGTTGACTGTTTCAGTCACTGACTTCTAAGGACTCTTTTAACACTAATTTCTCTGTATGTCTTTCTGTCTCTCGTTCTCTCTAGCTCTGACTCTCTCTGTCTCTGTCTCTGTCTCTCTCTCCAGAATGAAAAGAATTGGACATTTACTAAATGAAATCATTCAAACAAGTTCATTTTAGACATCCAGAAAGATCCCATGCAATCTGAAGTTCAGCTGATAACCCCTCAAAAATATTCTGCTGAAATTATTTTAAGAAAATAGGCATGTTATCAGAGTTTTATTTTAAGAGCTATTTGGCCAGCTCCACCCTTTGACTTCCTCTGAATCTTCTTTAACTGGTACTCCTGTCCTCAGTGAGCTCCATTCTGTGGGTACTTCTCAATGGCGGCAGATCCTTGTGAGACTGAGACTATATGCTATATGCTAAAATTTGTACTGAACACCTTATTAGCAAATAGTAAGTGTTTGATAAATATCTTTTTATTCATTCATTTACATGACATTCATTATATGAATTCATTGGGTGAATTGATTTTCCTTATACATGTTAACTTGCTTTTTCTTTTATATTTTTATTGTCATATTTACCAAATCATCATAACCTTGATCACTTGCTATTTTTCTTGTTAAATCCAATAGTAATGGAATTTTTTCAAGTGCTATCACCCCCCTCCCAAGATATATGACCAAATATTTTCATAGTAGCATTATTTATAATTGCAAAAAACAAACAGTAAAGGAACTGAATGCCCCAAATAGGTGGATGGTTAAATGAATCATGGAACATGAATTGAATGAAATTCTATAATGAAATTAATCCTGACAGGTATTAGGAATACAAAGAAATCTGAAAACACCTTTTTGATACAAAATGAAAAAAAACTAGAAAAATGCAGGATAAACTAACTGTGCTCATATGAAGAAAAGTAATTGAAAATGAATGGACAAAAGGTACTGATAGGCTAGAAGCTTAAAGAGAAAGGTTTGACATAGTGCTATAACTCTTTATTCACTGAAATGCATTTGAAATGCAATAGTTATTAAGCAAGTTCTGTTTGTATTGATCAATGTTAAATTTCAAATGAAACATTTAAAAATTAAAAGATGAATACAAAACATGAAAGACATATTTTGAAAAATAGATTAGATTTAATATCTTAAGTTAAAAAATAAACTTTGTGAAAAATCATTTCAAGGCATGAATCAAATCTACAAAAGCAGGTCTGGAACTAGCTAGTGACAGCATGGATGGAGGGAGGCATCTTCCTCCCAGGCAACTGCCATCCTCATGTCTTATGGTCCTCCACTGTACCATCTGATGAGAGACTATACCGCTCACGATGCAACAACATCCATGGTAAGTCTGTGTCTCTTTTCCTCTCCCCCAGCTCTTTTTGTCCTATATAAAAATGTCCTCCCTTGGTTACAACTGTATAAAATACTTTTATGTAGGTCCTCCAATTGGCAATAATATGTACTTATCTAGTGATTTAAGGTATGCAAAATATTGTACATACCTCATATCATTTATAAAAACTGCATATTGAATTATTTGACTCATTTATTTTTGAATAAGGTAAGATAGTTTTCTTTCTTAATTTCAGAAATTATTGCAGTTTGTATCTTTCAGGTCAGTCATTTTTCAGTCATTCCCCACTCTTCGTGACCCCTTTTGGTGTTTCTTGATAAAGATACTAGAGTGACTGGACATTTCTTACTCCAACTCATTTCACCCGTGAAAAAATTGAGGCAAACATGGTTAAGTGACTTGCCCAGGGTCTCGCAGCTAGTAAGTGTCCAAGACTGGATTTGAACTCCTGACTCAAGGTCCAGCACTCTCCCCTGTGTCACCTAGCTGCCCAACTTGTGTCTAGCTGCCCAGTAATTCATTTTGAATCTGACTTCAGTGTAACACTTCAAAATCATCTTATTACTTTTATTGTATCAAGAAAGGTCAACATTTAGTCATCTAGATTTATCAAGAGATTTAAACTGAGAAGGTCTAGAGCAATCATCCATTGGAACCTTTCATTTTATAGATGAGGAGACAAAAAACCCAGTGAGGCTGAAGGACTTGTCTAAGGTCACATGGATTGTAAATAATAGAGCTGAAATTTGAATCTAGGTCTCTGATTCCAAATTCAGAGCTCTTTCCACTACACCATTCATTGATTCTTTTAAAAAGCATTTTAAAATTATTTTATTTTGAAATCTTATTTCTATAGATTTTTTTCCCTATAACCCTCATTTTCTGTACCCAGAGACCCAACCCTAATAACAAAGATTTTAAAAGGAAGCAAAAAGCAAAAAAACCCAAATACTCAAAACCAACCAACACATCAGCCTTGTCTGACAGTATATACAATCTTCCACATCACTACTCGCTTGACTCTGCAGAAAGGAGAAAGAGAGATGTGCTTTCTCTATTTTTTCTATAGTCAGGTTTTGTCATAACTACATAATGTTCAGTGTCTGGTTTTTTTTCTTCTATTTATATTATCATTATTGTGTATGTAACTCTCTTGGTTCTGCTTACTTCACACATCAGTTCACTTAAATCTTTCCATGCATCTCTGTATTAATCATACTCATAATTTCTCTGGCACATTAATATCCCATTACTTTCATATACTATAGTTTGTCTAGTCATTTTTCAATGAATGGATGTCTTACTTTGTTTTAGGTTCTTTGCTGTTACCAAAAAGAAAAATACTGTTTAGAATATGTAATTAGATATGAGGTCTTTCTGCTGTTCATATTCTTGTGGCATTTACCCAGCAATGGGCTTTCTGCATCAAAGAGTATGGACATTTTAATATATATAAATATATGTGTATGTATATATATGTATATATACACACATACAGATGTATATATGTATATGTGTTCATATGTATATATTCTTATACATATAGACACTTAGTTACCTTTTAGGATAACTCATTTTTTTCTGGAATGGTCAAAGTAATTTTCAGCTCCATCAGTAAGGTATTGTGTCTTTCTGTAGTGCTCCAATATGAAATACTCCCCATACTTTTGCCAGTTTTCTGTGTCAGGATTTGAACCACTCTTTCATGTGATTGTTAATAGTTTGTAATTCTTCCTTTTCATATCTGTTGACCGTTTGTTCCTTGGAGAATGATACTTGGTGTTATATATCTATGTAAACGTACTGGGTATCTTTGACGTTGAGTCCTTAGAGATATTTGATCCAAAGTGTTACTTTCTGAGTCCAGAGTTTCCTTTCTCCCTCTAAATGTTTTGTTCCTATAAAAGCTTTTCAAATTCACATAATAAAAATACCCTTTTTCTCTTTTGTGATAGCCTCTAACTTGTTTGGTTAAAAATTTTACTTCTAGTCATAATTACGAAAGACGTCTTTGTCATTTTCTTCTAATTTTTTATGGTATAACCTTTTTTATATTCAGGTTGCTTATCCATTTGAGTCCACTGTGGTATATGGTGAAATGCTCATCATTTTTGTGGATTTCCTTTGGTTCATGTTATTTACTGAAGCTATTGGTTGTGTAAATCATTATCTTTGATGATTCTCTAGGGTTTTCTAAGTAAACCATTACTTCCTCAGCAAGGAGGAGATCGTTTTCATTTTTGCCAGTACTTATGCCTTTAATTTCTTCTCTTTTTTTGTTATTGATATTTCTTTAGAACTGTGGTAACAACCACAATAAGAAACATTTAGATAGTGCTTTACAATTTGAAAAGCACTTTACATAAATTATCTCATTGGATCCAGGAGGTTAATAAGTATATGTGTAAGTGAGTACTATGCCAGCATTATGCTAAGCACTTGGGAAAATTTTTTAAAAAAATTCTCATCCTCAAGGAAGGTGCTTATGAGGTTATTTTCTATTGATGGAAAATAATGTGTACATTGAAAAATAAGTGCAATAAATATGAAAAATAAATACAAAAGTACATTGAAATGTGAGGGAGTAAAGACTGTAGCTACCAGGAGAATTAAGAAAGGTCTCCTATAGGAAGTGATGCTTGAACTGAACTTTGATGAAAGTTAAGGGTTTTAAGAGGTAATGCCAGGCATTGGAGACAGTCTGTGAAAAGGATTGGAAATGGGAGAAAGAAGGTATTATCTAGGGAATTGTAAATGGAGTCAACACAATACATGATCTGAATGAATGAATGAACAGCATTTATTAATATATGACCACTCAACACAGCATGCCCTTATCAGAGAAGGTGTTGTGCTCTATGAACAAAGCAAAATTGAAGTAGCTTAAATGAAATGCGAAGAGCATAAATTTTGAGAATCCTTCCAAATGGTCACAAGACTATTTATGCTTGATCTGTAGTAGAGCCTTCAGAGCTTGTGTTGATCTGATCAGCCACAATCAGACCCATTATAACTTGACTCTAATTTAGTGATGCCATTTTGGTCCTCTCTAAGAATGAAAGACAACCACCAACCAACCAGCTACATGCCAAGGACTCTAACAAGTGGTAGGGATAGAAATTCAGAAGCAAGACAGTGTCTACCTTCAAGGAGCTTACAACCCAATAAGCCAAGTGGCCTGGGTGGTCTGAGAAATCACAGGAATGGTGAATGGAGCCAGAAGGTAGTTGATTGATAAGCCCTTTCCAGAGGCAATGTGGTATTGATTTGGTTACAATTTCTAGAGCAAGAGTGGGAAGAAGAAGGATGAGGATATATACATTCATTGACATGACTGATAAAAAGAAGATGGCTGGGATGGCCAGCTGGATGGGATATGTGAAGCATGACTTTCTCTGGGGCTGTCAGAATATAGTAGCCTATATGAATTTACACTTACTTACCAATGTAGATAGCTTGCCCCCAGAGAAGGAGTTCCAAAGTTGAGGGAATTAATTCCTCAGATCACAATCTTAGAGAGTCTGGTGGTGCAGAAGGTATAGAAGCAATTTAAATAGCAGGAAGATATCCAAAGTAGAAGGCTGCATTTGATCCCCAAAGTACGAGAAAGTTTTGGAATATTTAAAAAAAATTAGTCCCAATTCTGAAGGGAGAGGAGTCACCAAAACCCTCTTGGATATAGAAACAAAGGATATTATGCATTTAAGAGACACATTTCATACCGTACTTCATTTTCTCTCTGCCTCCAATAGATAATATTTCTTTTTACCTTGACCTTCCATCCCTATTAAGTACTTATTATAACTTCAAAGAGTAAAAAATGCACAAGCCCCTCATTTATCCTCTCTAGGTAACAACAAATTGAAGTATCAGGATTCTGGCTCAAAACTAACTTACTCTAGGAGATGAAATTATAACCATGAAAAACACCTTGGAAAACATAACTAATGCATTATGAAAAATACTCTCATGCCAATATTTGAGTTCCGTACTATTTATCCACCCTTTCAACTGATCCAAAAATCAGGGACTATTTCCAGTTTCCAAGAGTTACCAGGATTTGAAATGTACTTGACCTAGAGCCCATGAAGAGATCCTTAATACAGTCACCACTCATCTTTGACACCTTTAGTCCTGTCTTTGATACTACTATTTCTTCTAAATTCAGTGATGTATATGCGTATATATATATATATATATTCAATTTCTTCTAAATTTAGTGTGTATATATATATATATTTGTATGTGTGTGTATTTTGTGGGCATGTGTACAGTATACAGTTTTCATCTGCTCGAGAATGAGAAAGTCCCTCAATTCAAGAACAGTGAATGTTAGCCTCCGTTCTGCTACCAAGAAAAACATAATGGGTATATAGGAATTCTTCCTAAGCCTCACTGACATAAATAGCCACCTTGGGTCTGATGCAGAGTTTCAAATTATAGTTCTAGGGCTGGAAGGGACTTTAGTGGCCATGTAGTCTGATGCCTACATTTTCCAGATGAGGGAAATGAAGTATTTTGTCCAAGGTCACAAAGAGAATAGTGTCAGAACTGGGATTTGAACTCAGATATTCTCTCTCCAGAGCTGGTTCACTTTCCACTATACACACAACTTCCCTATTCATGTGAGTGACACCTAGTATGCAGCCTGCAATACTTTGAAATATCAAGATCAAAAATGAAAAGTATTGTGTGTGTGTGTGTGTGTGTGTGTTACAGGAGACACGGGGTCCTCCAAACCTGTGATTTCATTGGTATGGGGAGCTTCCAGTATGAGAAATTCATCTATGAGTGGAGATAAGTAATTTGTCAGCAATCTTAGAAAGCTGCTCAGTCCACTGTTGACTTCAACACCCTTGGGGACACTGCTATCATGAGGTAGTGTTAGGACCTGAACCCAGTTCATCCCTTTATCCATTTTGTCACAGTTTTCTTCCTCCTTTGCTCCTCCAAGTTGCATAAACTGGTAGAAATAGCATTGTATTGGAAGTAAAAATGATCTGAGTCCCAATAAGAGGTCATTTGTCACTAAAAGATAAGATCATAAGGGCCATTTGAACAATAACATTTAGCACTTAATTTACCAAAAAAAAAAATTCAGTATTTATTATTAGAATGAAATCCTGATGTTCTGATAAACATGATGGAGTGGGATGGGCATTAGCTGTGAAGTCAGATTTGGTTCTTGTTCTTCAACTTTCCAGCTAAGTGACTAGAGGAAAGTCATTTCTCTCTGGGTCTCAGTTTCCTAATCTGTAAAGTGACAAGGTTAGAGCAGATCCTCTCTAAGGTACCTCCTACCTTTGACTCTGTGATCTATGACTGATTTTCTCCACTGTTGAACATCCCTTGGGGTTTTTCAATCATCAAGGGTCACAAAAAGTGTTACTCTAGAGTTTCTTCTTGTCTTGAAGGCTATGCAGAATCCACAAAGGCTCTCTATATTCAGTATAAACTCTAGCAGTACCTACCCAGTGAGAGAGGATTCGATCATGACCCTGGAGATAGTCAGCGACTATTTCTTGAGGATCTGCCTAACTAAGAACAGAGTGACTGGTTTCTGAAAGTCTGATGAGGAATTTTTGGCCAGGACTCCCAATGGTTAGTGTTCTCCTACCCTCCTTCCCAAATTACCTCGTATTAACAATTTTACATTTACTTATTCTCTTCATATATGCCTATTTATGTATTTGTTGTCTTACCTCAGCAGAGCACAAGCTCTTTGAGAAGAGAAATCACTTCCTCAGTATCCCCAGTGCCTGGAGCACTCAACTATTCTGCTTGGTGACCTAGAGTGAAGGAGAAGCCACCAGGCAGTCTGTCCACTTTTGGGCAGCTCCAATTGTTAGGAAGATTTTCCTGACCTCAAGTTGAAATTTGCCTCTTTGCTACTTGGGCTAATCCACATGATAGCTACCTTCAAAAACTTGAAGGTAGCTATCATGTCCCTGTTAAGTCTCCAGGATAAATATTTCTAGTTTCTTCAAACAATCCTCCTGTGGCATGAACTGAAGCCCTTCACCCTCCTCTGGACATGCTCGAGTTTATGTATGTCCTTCCTAAAAGGTGGCACCCCATCCAAAGGGGTAGAAGGAGACTCACCTTCCTAGTTTTGGACACTATGCTTCTTCTAATGGAGCCCCAAGTGGCTTTTTGACTCACACTGAGTTCACTAAAACTCCCAGATCTTTTTTCCCTGACATTTTTGAGTATATATTGACTGTGACAGCTATGAAAAATAAGAGATACTTGAGTATAAACGATAGCACCAAGAGCTCCCTTTGTTATTGGAGGCACTGTGGCATCATGAAATATTCTACGTCCAAAAGATTCCTGATGGAAAATGCTATCCACATCCAGAGAAAGAACTATGGAGTCTGAATGTAGATTGAGACATACTATTTTCACTTTTTTTTTCCTTTTTGTTTTTTTCTTTTTCCTAGTTTTCCCCTTTTGTTCTGATTCTTCTTTCACAACATAACTAATGTAGAAATACGTTTAACCTGGTTGCGTATGTGTAATGTATATCAGATTGCTTGCTGTCTTGGGGAGGGGGGAGGAGAACCAATTTGGCACTCCAAATCTTACAAAAATGTATTTTGAAAACTCTCTTTAAGTGTAATTGAAAAAATAAAATACTATTAAGTACAAAAAAGAATATAACCTTGGGATAATGTGTGATACAGTGTGAAATGCCTGAGATTTGGATGTGAGAACTTGGGTTCAAATCCTGGTTTCCCTCCATGCTACCTGAGTGATCTTAGACAAATCACTTCCTGGTTCTCGTTATCCTTTCTTATTCTGAGTGCTTCTGGTGCTGCCAAGGGCACCACCATTCTGCCAGTCACCCAGGTTCACAACTGTGATGTCATCCTTGAATACTCAATCTCACTGTCCCCCCACAGTCAATCTACAGCCATATTTTCTCATTTCTACCTTCATAACTGCTCTCATTTATCTGCTTTTTTAGACTATCTTAATATACTTCTAGTTGGCTTTCTTGCTTTAAATTTTGCTCCCCTTCGGTCCACCGTCTACTCAGCTACCAGGGCCATTTTCCTAAAGCCATGGACTGTCCATGTCAACCTTATTCTTCAGTAAACTCCAGTGGTTCCCTGTTGCCTCCAGGATGACATATCATACTGTTTGGCATTTTAATTTTTTGATAACCTCTGTCCTTCTTGCCTTTCCAAACTTAGACTTTGCTTCCACATATTCTGTGATCCACTGACCTAGTTGCGGTTACGATCTCTGTGCCTCTGTATTAGCTGTCTCCCATACCTGGAATGCTCTGCCTCCTCTCAACTGCCATATAGTCTCTCTGCCTTCCTTCAGCACTCAGTTCAAATCCCATCTTCCATACGAAGGTTTTCTCATCTTCCCCATCCCTTACCCTCTGCCAAGTTCTGGCGCCTTCCTCTTATTCTGTATGTATTTTGAATGGATCTAGTTATTTATGTGTTCTTTCCCCATTTAGAATATGAGCTCCTTGAGATCAGAAAATGTGTTTTTGCCTTTCTTTGTACCTCTGGTGATTATCAGATTGCCTAGCACTTGGACATGCTTAATAAATATTTGTTGACTGACATGTAGAATGAGGAGCATGCCCTAGATGCCCTTCAAAGTCCTTTCTCACATTAGATTCATGATCCCAGGATCCTAAAAGAGACCATGGGTAAAGAATACCAGTAGGCAGACATATGTCCATGATAAAAGACAGTAATAATAGTATCCGACATTTAAATAATGCTTTAAGTAGGAGCTACAAGAATCATTATTTTCTTTACAGATGAGGAAATGGCTCAGATATCATAGCAGTTTGCCTCTGGTCTATTAATAAACATCAGAGGCAGGATTAGAAGACAGGTCTACCACACTCCAAATGAACCATTCTAGTCACTTGCTGTCTTGCTGTTTATCCTGTCACTGCACAGATTCCCCACATCTGGATCTGCATCTTCCAGACCCAATTTCTATAATCATGCAGTCAACCCACCGAGCTCTGAAACCCCTGCTTGCTTGATTGGTGAGTTAGTACAAAACCATCTAGTCCATTCTATCAACCTGGTCTCATCTTCTTCTCCTCCTTTTCTTTCTCTTTCTCTTTTTTCTTTCTTTCTTTCTTTCCTTTGCTTTCTCCTCCTTCTTCTTCATCCTCTCTCTTCATCCTCTTCCTCTCCTCCTACTACTACTTCTTCCTCTTCTCCTTCTTCTCCTCCTCCTCCTCTTTGTTTTCTTTCTGTCTTTCCTTTGCCTTCTCCTTCTTCTTCATCCTCTTTCTCTTCTTCCTCTTTCTCTTCTCCTCCTTCTTCCTCCTCCTAGTCTTCTTCTTCCTCTTCTTCCCCTTCTTCTTCCTTTTTCTTTCTTTCTTTTCTTTGCCTTCTCCTTCTCCTTCTTGTTCTTCTCCTCCTCCCCTTTCTTCTTCTTTTTCTTCTCCTTTTTCTTAGTCTTCTTCCTCTTCTTCTTCCTCCTCCTCCTCTTTTTTCTCCTCCTCCTTTTTTCTTTCTTTGCTTCTTTCTTTCCTTTCTTCTTTCCTTCTTTCTTTCTCTCTTTTTTACTTTCTTTCTTTCTTTCTCTCTTTCCTTCACCTCCTTCTTCTTCTCCTCTTCCCCTCCTCCTCCTTCTTTTCTTTTCTTTCTTTCTTTCTTCTTCTCCTCTAACTAGCTCTGCGACCTTAATTTCTGAGCCTCACTTTCCTCTACAAAAAAAAAAAGTCACCATGACAGTTACTGGACCCACATTACAGATGAATAAACTGAGCCTCAGAAAAACATGTCTTGTCTTTGGGTCCAATAAGTAGAAAGAGTCAGAGACAAGATTCAGACCCAAATCTTCCTATTTATAAGTGCAGCACATTCATCTCTACTGCAGAAAAGTAGTGCAGCATACAAGGACAAGAACGTGCTAAATCTGGACATAATATTTATGATTCCTGCTGGCTCTTACTTAGAATAATAATTTAAAAGTTAGTGTTAATTTTGTAGTAAATCAAGCTCCTGCCTCAGACATGTCTTAACTGCATGCCCCTGCCCTGGAAAAATCCTTTAACCTCTGTGAGCCTCAGTTTTCTTATGTGTAAAATGTAAATACTACTTAACGCAGGGTTCTTATGAGGTTGCAGTTGGATAATTTATGTGAAGCACTTTGCAAATCTTCTTATTGCTATGAAGATATAAGCTTTCCTTACAGCTTGATACTGCATTCCTGGAAGATGCTAAAGGAAGCTCTAGTTATGCTCTAGATTCCGCTTCCCATCTTTCCCGCCCCTCTCTTTATTTTGATCCTGATTCTTTTTGGTAACAAGTTTTTTTATCTCAAGAGGAGATAAAGGATAGCAGGGTTGCTAAACATAACAATAGAATGTAAACTTTTTGAGGGCAGGGACAGCTGCACCTTTGCGGGAGCATCTGGTGCATAGACCTTTAAATGCTTTGGAATGAAGGAATAGATGCCCAACTCCCACCACCCTCCAAAAAAAACCCCCTAGAAATGATGAAAGTGAGCTAATTCTCAGAATCTTTGCTTTATCTAGTTGTGTTCACCAACCAAGCAACAGAAGAGAACAATTCTCTCCTATACACTGGGTCATTTCCATGCATTCCAAGATTATGCCCCATTGGGAAGATCCTTGGGGAGCAGGGAAGGTGAGGTTGGGGGCCAAGGAGATCTGGGTTGTGCTCTTTCTTCCTTGACTGTTTTTTTTTTTTTTAATCAGACTGGGACCTTGTCTGGTATGTCAATGGCAGGAAAGGAACCTTGTGGGAAACCTTGACTTGTTTTCCAAAGTGTCTATAATCATGTCACTTGTCAGCAGCACACTCTGTCACATTGCTTTTCAGATTCCCCCATCAAGGATGTGGAGATTTACTCAGGGTTTGTACTTGGGCCCAGCCGTGCTAGAAGTCATCCTGTAGACCTGTCTCAGAGCCCTTTCCACCAAAATGTGCCGGTATTCAGGGTTTGGCAATTCGATTTCATTCAACCTTTCAAGAGGAAAAGCCTCAGTAAGCTTGACTTGTTCCTGTCAATGATAATGTTCCTCAACATGGCCTAAATCTATTTCTCTAGGCTTGCTGAAGAGCGCCATAGAAAAAGAGAACTATCGTATCTAGGCTCTCTGGTACACTATCACTGCTGAGCACCCCCCCCTCCTCTTCCCTTCTTTTCTTCTTTCCATCTCTCTCTCACCTTGTCTCTTACCTTTGTTTCTCTTTTCTCTGTCTCTCTCCCTACCTTCCGCTTCCTCTCATCTCTCCTTTCTATCTCTCTATGTACTTCTCTCTTATTCTTTTCTTTTCCTCTCTCTCTGTCTCTGTCTCTCTCTGTCTCTCTCTGTCTCTCTGTCTCTCTCTTTCTTCTCTCCCTCCCTCCCTCTCTCTCTCTCTCTCTCTCTCTCTCTCTCTCTCTCTCTCTCTCTCCTTTCCTCTTCTGTCTTACTCTCCTTATCTGTCTTGCTTTTCTTTTTCCTTTCTCTCTTGCTGGCTCTTTCTCACCGGACGAAAAACAAAACAAAACCCAATTTCTTGCTGAGTTTTCTTCCCTCCCGTCCCAGTGCCAGCCCAGTTTCCCAACAGCCCTCATATCTCCATCCAGGCCAAGGCAGTAGAGGTTGGTTCTCAGGGCCCAGTTCTCTGGACACCCTCGATGATGACCTCATTAGAGTCACAGATGTTCTCTGCACTTTGGGAGAGCTGGAAAAAACAGAGCCATAAACTAGGCCAGCTTGCAGGAAGGCTGTTACCCACAATTCAAGCTCCGAATGCTGGATAGTTCCCACTAGGTTCTGGTCGGCTAGGAGACGGCACCTTATTAATCTTGTGTCAGGGAGCCAGCTGCAACCGTGGCATCTACCATATTTCACCACAACTCCATGTCTGGACAGCCATTGTCTTGGTAGTTTTTTTTTTTAAATGAAAACTCCACAAATCAGCTGCTCTCTCTCTCTCTCTCTCACTCTCTCGCTCGCTCTCTCTCGCTTTCTCTCTCCGCCCCCCCATATTCTACCCCCCAACCCCACCAAGCCCCCTGGCTCTCCTCTTTACAGAGCTTGTGCTGGGAAGCCGGGGGAGTTGGGGTGCATCCCCTCCATCCCCTGCACCGTGGGCAGGTTTACTAATTCAGAGAGCCTGCTTACTTCCTAACTTTAATGATATTCCCTCAGCATATCACTATGGTTGCCTGGCGACCGGATTTGAGCTAGGCCTCTCATTTGATTCCCACACATCAGACCCTGAAAAGCACTTTTTTTTTCCCCTCCTCGTCCCTCAGCTTTTGATTCTGCCTCCTCTGAAACCCTTCCCCCTGCCGTGTCCGTGTGGGTGGGCAGAGCCCTGGCAGAATAAGGCCAGGGGTGAAGGGCAGACTCTGGGCTACTGGTCACACATCAAGGCCTCCAGACAAAGACTCTGGGAGCCCTTCCTGACAAACACAAATTCCCTTCAGAAAAAAAGCAAATTTGGTTTTCCCTTCGGAGGTTGGGTGTCATTTTAAGACTTTTCGGAGATACTTTATTAAATCTGACGCTCTCCATTGGTTTTTTTGGGGGGAGGGGGGCATCTCTTACAAAGAACTTCCCATCAACAAGTTGTTATTGGAAGAAGCAAACAGATTGGAAAGGACTCAAATAATCTAATAGAGCCCAGACTCATTGACTTTCTCTGCCCCATCTCTTTAAAGATTATGGTATGATATCAAACGTATTTGTGTGGACATTTCAGTCTCACCTTTCAGTATAGTATTTCCCTCCTTACCCCCACCCCCTCCCTTGCCCCAATCTATGAAAAAAAAAAGTTGCTTTTTTCAGACTCTGTGTATTAAAATCTTTCATATTCTTTCAGATGAAGATGAATCATTTATTTGTTTTGTTATTTTTATGATACTTAGCAGGTGTTGAGACATGAAAAAATCAGGACATTTCTTGGAAAACCTTATTTCCCTCAAAGTGGATTTCCATATTAAAAATGGAAATTGGTGATTACAAATGTACCCAGTGTTTCATATGTATCTTTCGAGTGGGCTCCTCTGAAGAAGATGGGGAGTCGAGTGGGGAGGGGTGTCTGGCTTTAGCTTTGAGAAGGAAAATGGGAAAGAAGGACCTTCCCTCTGAATGGGGCCTCTTGAGTTTGTCCAGAGTTTCAAATCACTGCTTAGACAGGTTTTCCAAAGAACTGTATTTTCTAAACATCACAACTACTAGAAAAAACAAGTTAGAAGGGGGTGCTCCTCTATTTAACAAAAAAAATAATAACATCTTCAGTGACTCTTGCCTGGGGATACACATTGACATCGGCTCCTGCAGACTTTAATGTATGTCTCTGCATAATCCGACATATATAGAGATAAGAATCACAGTTGATTATTTTTTTAAAGCTTCATGTACAATCTTTTTGTGATTCAGAACCCCTTGAAAAACAGAGTACAAATATGGCTGCTTGAGTTTATTTTCTCACCGATGCTCGCAGGATTTGCTTGTGTAACTCTCATTATCGTGTGCAAATCCCCTGTGTGTTGATGGGAGAATAGCCCTCTCATTTGACACTAGGACTGAAAGTGGGATTCTTAACCTTTACTCTCTTGCTGTTGAACTTATATTCTACGAACAAAAGTGATTTACCCCTTTCTCGGCAATGATTAAAAGTGTGTACAAAGTTACTGGTTTCTTCCTAATACATTATGAGTTTGTATGTCTCTCTTCCATCTCTCCATTTCTTCTGTCTTCCCCCATCCCCAAGCTTCCTCAACTATTTTCTGTGCTCGGGAGATCCTCTCACTACCTGCTACATTGTTAACTTACTTACTTATTAAGTTGTTAAGGAAGACACTTTCGTACAGTACATTCCTGACATGTTAAAAAAGACTGTTTTCAGATTGGTGTTTAAGCCTCATTTTTCTTTGTGTGAAAAGTTTTAATTAATACATTATATGCATTGGAGCTGTGCAGATGGGCAAAAGCAGATATCTATTTATACATTCAATTGATTCAGTTTTCCTAATGTTTGGTAGTGCTGTACTTCCCACGTGCCAAGAACACACTATCCTCCGACAATTTTGTCCAAGTCATTGCATCTGAACTGAAATCCTCAAAAAAAAAAAAAATTAAAAAATAAAAACTAGACCTCAGTCCCACACACCTGCAGAAATAGAATGTTTTAGACTTTTTCTCCAGTAGGGGCTCCAAGCAAAATAAGATAAGCAATCTTCTTACTGTCTGTCCCTTTCTTTATCATTACTTAAAGGCATGGAATAATTCACTACCTTTGGTACTTAATTTATCACAGGAAGAGAACAGGAAGAAAAAATCTGAGCAAACCCATCTTAGCATGTTTCTACTAGATTTAAGATAGTAGAAGGGATGGCATGAAACCATTTGATTGATTTGAGGGGAAAAAAATCAATCAGCCAAGAACTCTACCCCTATATCTCACCAAGGAAAAATTGAGGAAGTTTTGAGAAGGCCTTCCTTTATGTGAAAGACCCATCTTTTAAAAGGGTCTGACCTTGGCTGCCTTAACAAAAAGAGTTTATAGAAATTGAATTGTTTGAAATCCCTAATTTGTATGAGCCAACAGGAGTCTTCAACTTGTTTTTCCTCCTGGGTCAAAAGTCATGGTAAATATGAAATATCCAGTCCCTTTCAAAAAATCTGTCCCACAATGAGTGCTCTCCCTTCTGAACTACTTGTATCCAACTATTTTCTACTTATTAACTTTATTTTTCTACTGGATTTATTGTTATGCATTTGTTATTCCAGACCCCCAAATCTTCCAAGAATGCAAACTTCTGGCAAATAGGGATTGCTTCCCTCTTTGTACTTGTACTCTCAGCATTTAGCCCATATTGTGCCTGGCACATAATAGACACTTAATACATGCTTGCTGATTGATTGATTTTTCAAAATAATCTAATAAACGGGAACTGCAGCCACTCCCACCCTTTTCTCTTGATTTGGCCTGGGACTATAAATGACAATTCAAGGAGACTATCAGAAAAAGTCTCCTTGAAACAATTTTAACCTGGTACCTAGAAATCCCAATACAAGAAATCTGTCTGGACTTCACTTTTCTGGATGCAGACAAGCGAGTAGGTGGAAACGTTTGCATGCCTTCCTTCTGTAGAGGATGTCATCGCTGAGGACAGTCAGGGATGCTGAAAGAGCACAAAAATTAGATAAAGAAAGGGAAACCTTAGTCTTTTCCTTAATATGAATCTCTGAAAGTGGGAAAACCTATGAAAGACAGGCAGGAATAAAATGGAATAAGAAAGGCTCCTCTTAATCTGTCTATGAGTTATCTGGTAATTTCAGAAACTTGCCATGAATTTGTAACTAGAATTTCCTTCCATGACCATGTCACATATCCAAATTTTGCACATAGTAGGTATTCTGTAAATGTTAATTGAATGAAGAAATTGAATGATGGAATGTGAAAGAATAAAGAGTCAAAGGGGAAATTTGTTCCTCATTGTTCTTGACTCACATAGGTACTGTAAAGGCTACTAAGAACTAATCATAATTTGTTCTTGCCTTAAAAAAAGGGCTGTTGTTGTTTTTCAATCTGCCCCTTGGATTTCATCTAAATGGGTAACTCCTGGAATGGAAATTTCCCTCACTGATACAGGTTGGCAGCTGGTTTCTAACTTCAGTCTTGCAGTCATCTGGATTATTGACAGTCCAAATGACTTGACCATGATGACACATCTAGTGTGTGTGTGAGGAGAAGGATTTGAACCTAGTCTTCTTGGTTTCAAGGCTAACTCTCTGCTTGACTTCATTGCCTATATAATCATACTTTATATTACTATACATTTAATGCATCCTCACATCTTTTATCTTAAAGAATAGGTAACTGGAAAAAATTCAGATTAAGAAATACTGAGACATGTTACATTTGTGTATAATAATATATTAGTATGATGCTTAAGGCAGCATAGGATTGTGGGAAACAGAGCATATGGTTTAGTAGACTAGAACCAGGTGCCCCACAATTTAACATTGGGCTTTCCTTTTTAGGTCTTTGTTTCCTCACCTGTTAAATGAGGCAATGATATATATAGTTCTAGTGTAGGTACCTTCTGGTAGGTAGGAGGCCTACAAGTTTCCTTCCAATTCTACCTTGGTTCCCTAGGGTTGAGGTTTTTTCTTTGTTTTGTTTTAACCTGTAAAAGGAAATGCTTAAAAAAAAGATGATCTCTAAAGTTTCTTCTAGCTTCAACATTCAATGGTCCCCTGGGCCATAGTTTTCTTTTAACTGTAAAACGAAATGCTCAGATAATCCAAACTCTAAGTCTTCTTCCGGGTTCAAAATTATGATTTTGTGTAACATCAGCCTCTGAATTGGGAAAGTATCATTAATGATGGTTTCTGCTTAAGCATTGTTACCTCACAGTTATTCTGTTGGAGTTAAAAAAAAAAAAGTAAACTCGCAGGCACATAGAAATTTTTATTTGAAATAGTACACATATTTCTAAAATGATACCCCCTACATAAGCAAATATTACAAGGATATTCCTTTCTCAGTATGTAAAATGGAAGTTTTTAGGAGAAAAACCAACTAACCAAGAAAATAAAAATCCACCACCCAACATTGACCTCCAGAAGAAATCCTAAACCTATCCATTTCCTTCTTTTGGTGCATGGAAAGGCTCTGAAGAGTCAACCTGGGTCTCTTGGGGGAACATTTCTAATGAACCTCAGTGTTCCTGCTGGTGCCTGCACCGAATTGAAATTCTCAGCGAGGATGAGCACAGCCCAGCGGAAGTCCTAATCCTCCTGGAGTAGACAAATAACAAGGAAACTCCAATGGCCCCTTAATACAGCTGGACTCCCAGGCCTCTCTGGGCTCCTGAGGGTTGCCCGGTCTCCCGTTGTGAGTTTGCTTGTCCCCATGAGCTCCACCTCCACATACCGATGCACTGATGTCAGCCTCCCAAACGAGCTCGCTCAGGAGTGCCCAGATTAGCTGGGTTGCCAGGCTGTGGTCATTCCAACCTCCTTTTCCACTTCACTGGACTGAGCTTTTGACACTCTGAAAAGCACCATTTAAAATTAATTAAAGCTTCTTATTTGGGACCAAATCTCCCTGCGGCCGACTCTGTTTAATATGTTTTTATGTGGGCCTTCGAGCTGTTGAGCTGGTCTGTGTGGTAAGGGCCTAAAAATGAAGAAATGACAAGTAAGGAAAGGGAAGAATTAACCCAGAACAGAAAGAATGGGAGAGGGTGGATTTATGTTTCTTCTGCCCCTCATCAGTTAGACCATATCCGTTATATTAAAAGATAAAACTTGGCCTGACTCAAAATATGTAGTGGGTGCTGAAGGATTTCTTTATGGACCTTGCAGTGAGCTCAAGGGTTATTGGTAGTCAAAACAGTGTGAATTTTTCCTCAAACACCTGCTAGGAAATGTATCTGCAAATTCAAGATTGTTTAGCCCTTGTATGATCCAACCAATTATTTTCCAGCCCATTGGCTGCCGACGATTTATTAATACCTTTCCCCAAGAGCTGGTGGCTAAGTTTTCTTGCTCATTGTTGGGTTTTTTTCTCCAAAAGCCTACCTGTGCCAATCTGATAAAAACAGTAAAAGCAACTAAAGGCCGTTTAAGTTGTAGAAATGCCTTGTAGGCAGACAAAAGGAAAGTAAGATCATTAAAAAAAAATCCTGCTCACGAGGAATTTTACTAGCAAACTGCTTGGCCTGATGACAGACCTGGGCGGCATCCCTGTTCAGAAGTCTCAACTGCTTTAGGGAAGACATTTTTAATGGGAGTTTATTGGGGTTGTTTGAATGAGTTATTCCTTTAGACCATGGCAGGACACACCACCACTATCCCTGGCTTGGCTTAATGGGAAAGAAAAACCTGGTGTGAAGACGAGAGTAGTTTTCTTCGGTTCAGTGCCAGAAGGCCTTTGTTGGTATAGATGCCCTAGAAAGAGAACAGGTGTTCTTTCCTGATCAGTGAACCAGATGGGAAATGGATCCTCACGTAGCCCCAGCCTAAAGGGAAAAGGGAGCCGGTCCTGGAAATATCCATGAACACTCAGCAAATGGCATCCCATTTCAGTAACCCACCCCAAACATTCAGCACTCAGACTTCTATAAGGATCTGCTATATCACATGGAGAATCAAGAAGAGCTCCACCGTGAAAGTTCAATCAGACATTATGTGTCTCAGAGGAAAGAGGCAGCTTTGAGCATTCCAGTTACTTTTCGGAGAGCCATGAAGCCTTGGGTGGCTGCTGTGTGTAGAAGTTAGCATGGTCTGGTGGAGAAGGAGGAGGATGAAAAATTAAGATGAGGCAGAATAAAACAGGAAGAGGGGGAAGATATGGAAGAAAAATAAGAAGAGGAAGATAAATAAAAATATGAAGTGGAGAAAGAGGAAGGAAAATAAAAACAGGGAAGAGAAGAAGGGGAAGAAAACAAAGAAAGGGAGGAAGAAAAAGAAAGGAAAGGAAACTAGAAAGAGGAGGAAAAAGAGGAAGGGGAAGAAAACAAGGAAGAGGAGGAAGAAGAAGAAAAGATAGAAAAATAGGAAAAGGAGGAAGAAAAGGAAGGAGAAGAAGGAGGAGGAAGGGGGAAAGAAAAGGAAGGAGAAGAAAAACAGAAAGTGGAGGATGAACTGGATGAAGTCTGGTGAGATAGAAAGCATGCTACAGTTCATTACCATATGGACCAGTCCATTTCCCTGGATCACATTACAGCTCCCATTTCCCTAGTGTTTTAAGGTTTGTCAAGTGCTTTTGTCCCAACAACACAAAATACACCCAGTGAATGTATGGTTATCTCTATTTTTAGAGTTGAGGAAGATTGAGGCTCAGGTAGGGAAAATAATCTGTGGAAATTCACATACTTTGTAGGTGTCTGCATGAACCAGCATCCCAAAGCATGTTGTTTGGATCCCAGAAAATGTTAACACCATAGTATTTGTGGACTCTTTCAGTTCCAAAGTCACATGTTTTTTATTGATTAGTATATGAGCTTTATTTTTTCCTGAGTTGGGAGTCCTTGGTAAATAACACCTTATCTTAGTTGTGTGATCATGGACAAGTCACTTTTCATCTATGAGCCTCAGTTTGCTCATCTATCAAATGAGTGTTTAAATATGAAAAAAGTGTACTGGCTTACCTTCCAGGGGATTCTGGGAGATTCCCATGATAGATGTACATAAACCACTTTGTGAACGATCTGAATGCCAGTCTGTTAGTAATGGTTTATGTCCCACTTGCTAAGAACATTCTTTATGATTACTTTCAGAGTTTTTGCTGTGACCTGCACAAGGAAGCAGGAAGCTGGCATTTCCTATACTGTAGCTTGGAGTTAATCTTAAGGTGAGACCTTTCACAGAGCCCTGGGAAGTCTCCAGCCATGTAAAAAACTGCAAATAAGAAACAGGTAAAACTAGACAAGAACTAGCTTTTGGAGGGGCAGTACACTGCTTTTGTTTTGTCTACTCTGAAAGCTTTTCTCAAACAAAAGAAATAAGAAAATATTCATTCTACTTTGGAAGCAACACTTGCAATCCTGCAACTCCTGCAATCAATACTCAGTTTGCCCCTGTTTCTTTGTTATTCTCCTCATCAAAACCAAAAATGATTTGAGAAAATTTGATGAAATTCAATTTGTCTATCAAATATTCCCAACAGCAGGTGATATTGTGTAAGTCTTTTAAAAAAGTGAGAGAGAGAAATAAACCAAGCAGGAACTTGAGACTTCAGCGATAGCCGTGGGAGATGCCAAGTAAACTTGCGGTTATGGGTTTTTTTCCCGCTAAGTAAAGCATTCCTTCAAAGGGAACATTTAACTCTTAATTATGCTTTTAACTGAAGTTATTACAAGATGAGATTCCTCCTAAATATGTCACATTTGGAGAGGTCTTGGCATGCTGTGCTTCTCCAGGATTGGACAAGGCAAAGGTTTTTCCATGAGTCTCAAATCACTAGGGATAGCTTTTCTAAATATTGTTTTATGGACAAAAATTATGATAATCAGGGTAGTGAAATGAATGAAACTCTTCCGATACAGATCATTGACCATAACAACCATGAATCATTGGAGATTTTCAAAGCTGGATGAGTACTTGGAAATAGTGGAAGAGCATTCCTTTCTAGGTCCTGGTGGGTCCAGATGATCTTTGAGGGTCCTTCCAGCTTTGAGATTCTGAGATTCAGCAAAAACAAACAAGTAAACAAAATTCAATATGCTACGTTTTCAATCTGCTTTTATCCTAAGAAAGAGTTGTGACAGAAAGCAAGACTGCTAAGGACCCTGGAATCACAGCATCAGATCAGAGGAAAGAGATGATTAATATGTTTGGAATAATAGTAATGGAGATAGGAGAAGTGTGGCATTGTGGGATTTATTGAGTTGGAAAGTTACAGGGTGGAAAGACTAAACTGACCCTGAAATATCTTTGTTCAAATACTTTCTTTGATATTTAATCACTATAAGGCATGTCTCTGACACTATTTCCTCATCTACAAAATGGGGAAAATAATACACATAAAGATAGAAGGCCAGCCCTGGAATTAGCCTTGGGTTCTAGACATACACGCTAGATGTCTGACCATGGGCATGCTATCTAACCACTAAGTGCACCCAGAAACTCTCTAAGATGCTAAGTTTGGACAATTATATATCATTTGTAGGAATCTCCACGCTGGAAGTTTCGCACATGGATAAAATCATAGACACTGTCGAAAAAAGAAAGGAAAAACTGTCCTGCTTCCAGAGTGAATCTGTACTAGGCTCTGAATAAGGGATGTCTTCCAATGATTTCGTTTTCTGAAACGGACGGATCCTAAGTAGTGGCTAGTCCAGTATGAGAGCCCCACTTTAAAAGGAATGGAAACCTTCAAGCCTGTCCTAGGACTAGGGGTGCGTGTGTGTGTGTGTGTGTGTGTGTGTGTGTGTGTGTGTACCTCAAAACAATTAAGTCTGAGCAATACTCCTGAAATTCAAGTTGCTGATGATGGGTCAGGCTCAGCCCAACCCACCTCCTCCCAAGCAAAGATGGGCAGATGTGCCTACCCAGGTCCCTTTTTTGGCCCCCCGCTAGCCAAATTCAGGGTTCTCTTTGCTTCCCTGTGCTGGTTAATTTCAGACAATGACTCATAGAAAGCAAGTAATTAAGACTCTGCAATTTTGATATGTAACTGATCTGTTTATCGTTCCTCGGGTGGCCCCATCAGTCTTGGGGCCCACTGCCTTGGTCCTCACTCTCCTCATCCTCTTCACCCCCCACCCAATTCCCTACCCAGAGCAGCACAAGCAAATATTGAAAGAGTAGGGGAAAGCATGCTCAGAACACATTCCCCTCTGCTGTCAGAAGGGAATCAACGAATGAGTAATGCCTTGTAGAGGGTTCCCCTTCTCTCTCTTTTTTTTCTTACTTAAAAGACTATGAACATTTGCTTCCCTCATTGTTCTAAACAGCTCTTTGGAAAAAACCCCAAACCACACCCATTCATCCCGCAGGCTTTAGGAAGTTGACTGATCCTATCGGCCCAATAACGCCCAGCAACACTGATGAGAAGGCACCCGGGCTCTTGCCTATTGTTTTCTTTCTGCCGGCAAGGTAAAGAGGGCCGCCTCTCTGCTTGTCATTAGTGTGGGCTGGAGATTAGACAGCCAGAGAGGCAGAAACTGCTCAGATCAATTAGGATTCCCCCTGTCCTGTCCCAATTCATTTGCAGTTGGGGGAAGAGTGGGGTAAGAAGGAAGGCTTGGCAGACCCTCCAGTCAGTCTGCTTCCTGACCCCGACAGAAGAGCCAGGGAATTGGGGGAAGTCTCCATCTATGTCCCCAGAATTATGGAGCCCCAAATCGTTATTGCAGCCTTCCTGAGAAAGCTTTCTGCAGTGTCCATAACAAGCACAAATGAGAGGCAGCATGACATGGTAGACGGCAAGGTTGATGACCCATTTAGAAGGATTGGGTTCAAATCCTGCTTGGGGCAAACATTAATTGGCTGATCTTAGTCTTTCACCTAGCTCAGACTGAGTTAACTCATCAGTAAAATGGGGGTCATAGGAACATAAACTAAAAGCTGGAGGGGACCTCGGAGATTGTTATCTAGCCTGGTCTAGAGAAGGGACATGACTTATCCAGTGTCACACAGGTATTGAATGACAGAGTTACCATTGAAATCCAACCCCGTAACTCCAAACGCAGAATTCTTCCCACTGTGCCATTCTTTCATATATTATGTGCTAGAGAAATGTTCATCAGTAGGCAGTATGGCCAAGGGGATAGAGCTGACCTCAGAGCCAGGAAGACCTGGGTTCAAATTCTGCCTTGGATACCTATGGTTATATAACCCAGGGGAAGTTCTTTGACCTCTTGGCCCTTGAAGCACTTGTTGGAGACATGACATTTCAGGGAGGTTTCCAACATGCTTGGGCAGAGAGGGACTGATCCAAGATATTCTGCTATTGACAAGTCACTGTTTCCATCTTTACATCAATGATGGTCAGTTTGTAGTAGTAGTAGTAGTAGCAGCAGTAGTGGTACTAGTAGTAGCAGCAGCAGTAGTGGTACTAGTAGTAGCAGCAGCAGCAGTGGTAATAGTACTAGTAGTCGTGGTGGTCGTAGTGCTTGCTTTTGTTGTTGCACTTGTAGTGGTAGCAGTAGCACTGGTTATAGGAGCAGCTGTAGTAGTACCAGCACCATAACTATTGCTATAACAACAAGTACTACTAGTACTAGTAACAGTCATTGCAGTGGTAGTGGTACTAGTTGCTGTGGTGGTACTAGTACTACTAGTTGTGGTAGTAACCATAATTCTAGTAGGAGTGGTGGTAGTAGTAGAAGAATTACACTAATTATTAAGATGATGACCTTACAGGGTTTTTGTGAGGCTCTGATGAAATGAGTAAGCACAGTGCCTTGCAGCATGTAAAATGGGCTATCAAAAAGTCAGTTATCATTATTCTAGCCATTCCCTGCAGACTTCAGAGAAATGTCCATTTCGGAGACTGCAGAAGCCCTTGCACCTTGTCCGCTCTGACATAGGGTTAGGACAGCTGGCTCAGCTTCCCCGATGGGGGAGGGAGGATGGGTGTGGCAGAGAGAGGCAGGAGCCCCCAAGCCAGATGTGAGGAGGCAGCTAAGACAGTGGCTTTGTTTCACCTGCCCCAGGTGGAGAGCTGGGGGCTCCCTCCTTGGGCCACAGGAATGGAGCCCAATTTCTGTTGGTTAACCAAGCAATTAGAAAGAATTGTGGCTGGGGAGCAGCTGCAGGAGCGCAGGTCTCAGGGTGGAAGTGAGGGAGGGCAGAACAGCCCCTTTCTCAATGGACTTCTCATCTGTCTCTACAGAATGACTTTGGCAGCCCAGGCAAAAGGGCTTGTTTCCTGCTCAAGAAATCAGCTTAAATCTTCCAAATCCTTTTAGGTAATGAAATCTGACAAAGAGCAAAGGAAAGAGTACTGGCTGAGAGGACTGAGAGGACGGGGGTTCAACTCTAACTTGTGATGCTTATTACCTGTGTGATCTTGCACAAGTCACAACTCCATGGGCCTCAGTTTCTTCATCTGTAAAATGAAAGGGATTGGTCTAGGTGGCTTCAGAGGTTCCTTCCAGCTTGTAATCTTATGTTCCTTCTAAGGACATTAGAGAATAACAACTGTCCAATAAGTCCACAGCAGCGTAGTGAAACGGAGGAAGCCATGCATTTGGAAACTGAGGACTTGGACTCAAAACCTGGCCCTGTTTCTTACTACCTGTGTGACTTTGAAGCCTTTACTTCTCTTAGCCTATGCTCACTCAAGCATAAAGTGAGAGAACTGCACTATATCTAGTCCCTGGCCGAGGTAAACTTCTCATCCTATAAACTTTTGATTGACACCCCCCCCCCCATTCCTTCCATGGCTGCAGCACTTTCCCCTCCCTCCCTGACCTAAGCCCTCTGACCTGTAAGAAACCTGAAAAGCTTTCTGTGTGTCCAGGGCTTTGACACTCCTGGGCTCTCTTTGTCTGACCGATTGGACATTTCCTCACTTAGGGGTCTAATTTGGAAGCTGTGGTCTCCTTAACTAGAGAGTCTGAACAGTGTCCCATTTAAACTCAGGATTTGGCATTTATAAAACTTAATCTTAAAGTTAAGATCTTACAAAAAGTAGGACAAAGGACAAACCTGATTTATTTTTCCCTTAATTACTTCCCTTTTCTTTGATTAGCAGTCAATTTATTTTCATCAGAAAATATAATTGTATCCTCAACAAACAACTTTAAAAATTTTTATCCATTAATAGATTGGGATGAATTAATATGCATTTATTATAATTATCGTCTGGGATAGGCAAAATGGTTAGAGAGTGCTGCACTCATCAAAAAGGCCTGGGTTCAAATCTGACTTCTGAAATTATGATTTCCATATGGTTCAGAGATCTAGAATGGCAACCTTTGCCATTCTAGATCTCTGAACTAATTAATAGCCAGTTCAAGAAGCTGGATTACACATGTATACATGCAGACATGCATACCTTCACACAAAGACCAAGCAAGGAAGAAAAGAAGGCACTTGAGAGACTTGCGTGAAATTACATATATAATATCAAAATGGTGGTCAATGGTAGAGACTAACTTAACATGTTAAAGATCGGATACCTAAAGTGGAGAGTATCAGTGAAATGTGATTGCAAGTCACTGAGATTGGCCATCTAATGACGATTAAGTATGCTATAAATTTAAATCTTTGAAATCCTTGTTGGGATTTATTCAGGCAGACAAACAAAGATAACAAAAGTCTTTTGTGTGTTTGTCACTCATTTCCTCTCCTCTGTTGTGCTGGTGTCAAATAATGTCAGTTCTTGGAGGACAATTACTGTAATTTTAAATTCTCAACAAATTAAACTAGAAAGCCTCCTAGTCCAAGAAGGACACCACTCATTTTTTCAACTATATTTTCCTTCCTTTTTTTTCTCCAGGTAAGTTGTAATTGACTGAGTGTTTAGGGAAAAAAGTGTCTTTTAAAAAATCATTTCCAGTTTTTTTCTCTGTTGAAGGAAACTTTTTTGCTTTTTTTTTAATCAGGAAAAACCGATGTCATAAGCTTTAAAACATTTTCTTTGAAGAAAGTTTGAGGGAGTTGTCTCCTGATGGACTCTGTTTCTCAGATTGGTGAGTAGAGTGATTTCCAGGAGATTTGATATGGTTTTTTGTTTTGGGAATAGCCATGTTTTTTTTTAATGTCTATTTCTTTTACAGAACTTAGGTGAGACAGGTTAGGGAAGGTTAGGAAAAATGGAGGTAAAAATGGAGGGTAAATGGAGACCAAGAGATGTAGAGAAGACAAAACAAAACATGGGGCTTAAAGAAAAGTCTATGTAATTAAAAGACAGTTATAGGAAGGCTAATCTTGAAGATGAAAGTTAGGAAAGTCATTTGAATGGGCCCCTGAAAGCTGCTTCATAAAAAATAATTTAAAGGATACTGAGGGGCCTCACTCCCCATTGTTGGCCAGGTCTGCTGACAGAAGTTAAACGTCCCATAATTTCAGGGGAAGGGGCCAATGCATTTTATATTCTGTGAGATCTTCTTTTTTTGTTACTTTTTTTTAAAGATTTAGAGCAGCGGCTAGAATTTCTTTTCCATAATAAGACAATGATCTCCTATGTTCTTCTATTACTAATTATTCTATAAAGATTGTCTGCTCCAAAAGATAATTAGAAAGGGGGAAATTTAATTCCGTTAAACAGAACTCAGCTGGGACATAATGAAATTTCGCTGTGAAGTAGGAGACTTTGAAGCCAAAAGAAAAAGCTTTTACAGAGATTGGAAGGGGGAGATTGTTGCCTTTCCCACCTCATTCAGGCAGGAAAGGTTGACAAAGTCTGAGGATAAGATTGTGTTTAAGTTATCAGGGTATAGCTAGGTGGTGTGGTGCTTAGAGTGCTGGGCCTGGAGCCAGGAAGACCTGAGTTCAAACCTAACCTCAGACCTTTATTAGCTGTGTAACCCTGGGTAAGTCGCTTAATCTTTGTCTAGCTCAGTTTCCTCAACTGGCAAATGGGGATGATAAAAGTACCTACTTTCCAGTGTTGTTGTGAGGATCAAAAAAGCACTTAGCACAGTGTTTGGAATGTAATAGGCACTAGATAAATTCTTTTTTTTTTTTTTTACCAAATAGTATAACTTCATAAAGTGGGACCCTCCCCTCTTATTTTTAATAATAAGATTGTTTTTAATACTGGAGAAAATAAACCGTAATGGTCCAGATTTCTTCCCAAGAATATATTCTTAGAGAGCTGTGTATTATCAACATTAGTCCTAATCTGAATGAACTTCAAGCCAGAGAATTCATCAGAGGTCTCAAGCTATTGATTCTGATTTTTACAAAGGAGCTAGGCGGCATGGTTGGCTACCCTGAGGAGGCATCTTTCATCCAGGTGGGCTAACTAGGATGAAAAGTCCAATAAAAGGTTGTGCATCAGCAACAACAGTAACCATGGTCTAAGAGACAGTACATGGTAGTGACTAGAGAAGGGTCCTTAAAGTCAGAAAGACCTGAAGGCTTCCTTTGGCACATACTGTCTGTGTGACTTTGGGCAGATGCTTAACTTCTCTAGGCATCTCTCTAGGACTGTGATCTAGGGGCAGCCAGCCAGGTGGCACAGTAAGGTCAGGAGGACCTGAGTTCTAATCCAGCCTCAGACACTTACTAGCTGTGTAACCCTGGGCAAGTTACTTAACCCTGCTTGCCTCCTTCTAGTCCTATGAAAGGAAGGAGGGAAGGAAGGAAGGAAGGAAGGAAGGAAGGAAGGAAGGAAGGAAGGAAGGAAGGAAGGAAGGAAGGAAGGAAGGAAGGAAGGAAAATGCTGACCTACATTAACAGAGAGATTTCTTCATTTGAGAATTCCCTATATCAATGAAATCACTAGTCTAGTTCCGGTCCCATTAATATCACTTAAATTGTCTGCCTCAGTTTCCTTGATTGCAAAATGAGAATAATCACAGCACTTACCTCCCAGGGTTATTGTGAGTAACAAATAAGATATTATTTGTAAAAACTTAATATAGTTCCTTGAACATAGTAGGTGCTATGTAATAATACCAGCTACTATTATAATGATCAAGAATGAAATCCAAAAGGCATTTATTGTGCATCTACTATGTATAAAAACAAAATTAAAAAAAATTCTGCTTCCAAAGGGCATGGAGTGGATGTGAGAGAAAGGCACTGGCATGTCATACCCAGTTCTGGGTAGCTTTAATTTTTTGGAAGTTTTTCCTTATCAAGCCTACATTTTCATCTTCTCAGCTCCTACTCATATTTTCTTCCTCACCTCCACCTCTTATAATTTCTAACTGCTTTCAAGTTTCATTTGATAAGCATTTCTTAAGTGTCTATTATGTGAAAGGCACCAGGAAATTTTGCTCCAAGGAAGCAAAATTGAAATAGTTTCCACCTTCAAGGACCTGACATTCTCCTAATATACAACAAGCAAACAGCAAAGTATTGAATAGCTCTCAAGATGCTGCTTTTTCCAGGCTAAATTAGCATCAGCATATTACATATAGATGCATATATTGTGTGTGTGCATGTGTACACATACACACATATATACACACGCTGTATATACACAGGTATATAATATATACATATATGTATAATGATTTAAGCAAAGCGAAAACACTAATAAGACTTCTCATAGCAGGTGACACAAGATCCAAAACTTGAAGGAAGGTATGGATTCTAAGAGACAGAGATGAAGAGTGAGGGCTTTCCAGACAGCTTGTGCAATGGTGTGGAGGTAGGAGAGAATTTTTAGGAACAAAAAAGCCAACAACTGTCTTCTCCTCACCCTCATGCAGGGTAATGGCATAGTTTGATTCAGCTTAAACAAACATTTATTAAGCATCTATTAAGTACAATGTATTGGGAGAAACCTGGAATCCTACGTCCAAGTTTATGAAACAGGAAAATGAGGCTGGAAAAATTCCAAAGAAGGACAAGTCAAATGCTCAGAGGAAGGATATAATAAGAGCTGACTCAGTAGTATCCTTCAAAAACCATTTTGTGATGAATGTAACTCTATTGGCCACTTACTTGCATCCACGAGACTAGAAAATGTGTCAGGGAAGCTGGTTCAGAGATCTGAGTTTCTCTTCTCATGAATTGGCTGTCGATAGCAATGGCCTGTGATGGCTGCTTTAGTTGGTGGCAAATGCATTCAGGAGTCCCCTAGGGACCATTTGGCTTCATAGATTGCAACACAAACTTATCAAGCTACCTCAAATTTTGTGCATAGGGAAGGAAACAGGTGCACCACTGTACATCTGCACATAGTGAGTAGTTGCTATCACCCAATACCCTCTCCATTTTGTAGCATGGTAAAGTTGAAGGAATACTGGCCTTGGGATCAGAACCATGCTAAGTGGTGGGCATACAAAAGCATGTGGAAAACAGTCATTGTCCTTGAGATCTTTGCAGTCTCTCTTGAGTAGACAACATATCTATTGATATAGATATAGATAAATATATGTGCATAAAGATATAGACAGTTATAGAACATAGATATGGATAAAGATATAGATGATAGAGAGGCTACGAGGTGGTACAGTGGATAAAACGCTGGCATGGAGCAGGAAAACTCATCTTTCTGAGGTCAAATACAGCCTACGTTAGTTATGAGCTGTGTGACCCTGGGCAAAGTTATTTAAGCTTATCTGCCTCAGTTTCCTCCTCTGTAAAATGAGCTGGAGAAGAAAATGGCAAACCATTCCAGTATCTCTGTCAAGAAAACTCCAAATGGGGTCACAAAGAGTCGGACACATTTGACACAATTGAACAACCTATTTGGTATAGATGATAGACATAGATAAAGCTAGATATGTGGGGGAGAAGGGGTTACTGGAGCCAGCTCAGCCTGGCTTGTGAGAACATAGTGTAAAATGTTCAGTGTGAGCATTTATATTTTAGAAATTGTCAAATGTTATAAATCAAGGCTTGATTTATTGTTTTATTGATTATCTAGACTTAGGAGAGTGACAGAGAAAAATGTTAGTAAAGCAAAATAAACTTAATACTGTGTTGCGCATGCTTTCTTCCCCCAGAGAGCCAGTAATTAAACATTTGCCAGCACACTACTTTCTCTATGTATATGTGTGTTTATGTATTTTTACACATACATACATATGTATGCATATAGATAGATGTCTATAAGTACGAATGTGTTTATATATAATATATATGCAAAATAGTTTCAAAGTGATTTGGGAGAGGGCACTAGAAGCTTGCAGCAGTCGGGGGGAGGGTTATGTAGGACTGAATTTTAAATGAAATCAGAGATTCTGAGAGACAGATGAGAAAGAGAGCATTCCTAGCATGGAGTAAGTCATTACAAAGAAAGGGAGGTAGAAGAGGAACAGAAAGAGGATACTTTTTCACTAGGGAGTAGTGTGTATAAAGAGGACTGATGTTTTATTAAGGCTGGAAACATAGATTGATTCTGGAGAGGAGAGATAGAGCATGAAAACTTGAGGCAATGATTGGGTTTGGTGTTGGCTTTTTTGAGGATGGAGGAGATTTAGGCATTTATATTTTTATTTTTTTACAGGGAAAAATTCAGTAAAAAAGGTGAGATAAAAGATCAGTGGTGGTGGGTTGGTTATTGCAAGGGCAATCTGCTAGGAATACATGAAGGAAAGGGATAGAATACTTAGGGAATTTGCAGACAGCACTTTACAGAACAATAGTAAAGACTGTAGGTGAACACAAATGGACTTATTAAATGCTACTAATAATGGTTTGTCTCTGGATAGAGCCTTTGAAATGGCTAAGATCCAGGAGTAGAAGCAAAGGGCCTTCCATGGACAGCATCTACGTGTACTCAATGAATAACATGTTGACAAAGATATATCAAAGAGTACACAAATCATTGTTACCAGACAAAGAGAGGGGGATGGGTTATCCCTAGGAGCCCAGATTTATTCACTGATACAGATTTTGAAAGGAAATTGCATAAATTTGTGCAGCACATCATTGAAAGTTACAAAAAATTGGCATTTACCAAATACCTAGAAAAACATGACCAAGAAGTTGAAACTCTCCACCACAAGCTTGCTACCTTTCATCCACTAACAGCCAATGAATCCCTGGACCACAAATATCCTTGAGAATTCAACAAATATACATGGGTTATTTATCATAGGCACAATTATTGCTCACAACTCTCCTGACATCCCACTGGTCTATAAAAATTGAAGAACAATATTTTCAATAGTCTTTATACCAAATACAACATAGAAAGTCTGTAGAATATAGAGCTCCAAAATGTAGAGAACTACCAAAAGAAATTATGTTGGATATTATACATACATAAATACACATACAGACATAGATACATTGATACATACCCACACATATCTTTGGGGCAATTCCAGGAGCAGACAGGATGACAGCGATTATGTTGTTCCCATGTAGTTTTGATTTCTTCTGCTAGTTTTCTATTGGCAGAATATATGTGTGTGTATTTTTATTTCTTTTTTGATCTCATAACTATCCCATGATGTAGGTTCTATTACTCCATTTTACAGATTCAAAAACAAAAGTGCAGAGAATTATGGCCAGTGGACATGCAGCTAGAAAGTAAGAGACAGGAATACCCAGACCTTCGTTAATTCCATACCCAGTATTCTTTCAAGCATATCATGCTGTCTCTTGAGGGAAAAAATGTCATCAACAGGTCCCACCAAAGGCTAGACCATGTGGCTGGAATGCTTATATTAGTGATATGAAACCCTAGTAATTTTTATTGATCAATATATTCATTATGAGGTCAGTTAGTTCGCTGTAGTGTGTCCTATAACTTTTCTGATGATTTTTTTATAGACATACTTTCCAAATTTTAATCAGTAAGTATGTTAATTAGGAAGGGAAGGAGAAAGAGAGGGAAAAAGGAAAGAAAAATAAAGGGAAGAAAGAAAGGAAGGGATGGTTCTATGTGATCAAGACTGATTCCAAGTCAGTTTCCATATGGACAACTCTTTTGAAGCACTTTTCAAATAAATGTATTTTCGACAGCTATAAACAACTCTAGTTTTGTTAAAACTTAAAATAGGAAGGATGCTTAAATTCTTGTGACAGGATCCCTTGACAATTACACATGCTCACTGGATCTTAATTGAGTTTTGTTCATTTATCACAGTAATAGTGGATATTTACAATGAGGTTCACAAGAAAATGTGACTTTGTCTTGGCTCTCCATATACCATCTTGGGACACTGAGTTTGTCACTTAAATTCTGTGGGTCGCAGCTTTCCTCATCTCAAAAATAAAAGGGTTGGATTAGAATTCAGCACTTCTTAAACTGCGGGGTCGAGAAAAATTTGGCAGCCATAAAAGGTTTCTGAATGCGCAGTGACCAACAATTAATTAAAAATCAAACTTGCAATGAATCTGAAGTGTTTTGGCAGTGTTTGCCTGTGTTGCAATGGCCATTCCACTGCAGTCTTGGTTCAGAACACGTGGCATGCACACTTTGCTCTGTGCATTCTATCACACCATACAGTGCCAACAAATGCTTTGAAAACATGGAAAGGGGCTGTGAGTGAAAAAAGTTCCAGAAGCCCTGGATTAGATGACCCCTTTGGTCCTTTTAAAATCTAAATCAGATGCTCCTATAATGCTATGGAGACAGTATAGCATGGATAAAGAACCAGCCTTGGAGTCAGACAGATCTGAGTTCAGATCTTACTCCTGACACATCCTAACTCTGCAACTCTGGGCAACTGCCCCCCTAGGCCCTCCAAAAGAGAAGGATTCATCCATTGGCTGTGCTGCATTTGGAAGTAAGTTTGGTCAGTCAAATGCTTTTTAGAAACTGATTTGAGTTCAAGCCTTCCCTCCCCAGGAATGAAGGTGGAGAAGGAGGAGAGTGTGCCTTGGATGTTGGAGAAAATGTTTGCATTTCTTTTCTTTCTATACCTTCTCAGTTGGATTACCCTCTCAAACATATGGCCAACCTGCCTCTATGTGGGAGCTGTGCATCATTTCTCCTGCCTTCAAAAAGCATACAATCTCCATAAACTTTTATCTAATAAGCTTTGGGGATCTGTGTTTTCAAAGATAACACCTTGGCTGCTCTTATGGTTTTGGGGAATGAAAATTGACATGACAGAAGTACCACCTTTTAATCAATATAAAGATGGATTGAGTTGGAGCAAGAGGTTCTCAAAGTGACTGTGCAGGAAAGCTCAGTAACATCCCCCTTTCGGCGCTGCTGGGCCCTAAGGGCGGGGGCTTTCCAGGCCATCCCAGCGCATGGGGACTTCGGAGAACATTCCCATGGAGAGATCCGGAGCAGATGAAGGCTTGTGTACATTTCACAGACACTTGGCAAGCAGGGCTGACTTTTACTTAGGCCTGAGCTGCTCTTCTAGACAGAAGTCACAAAAGGAAGGATTAGAGGGCTTGCTCTAAGGCTGTCTGTCACATAAATAGCTAATTAACTCCTGATTGGATCCTGCTAAATCCCTATTTCCTTTTGAATTTCATCCAGTCACTTCCCCCCATCCCCCACCCCTAAAAATTATAAAGTACGTAGAAATGGGAAAATGTGTAGCTGAGGGTCTTAATTACCTAATCCTATGCCTGCACTGGCGGCGTTTTCGTGTTTGGAAACATTGTGTTTGCTTTCCTTCTCAAACAGTCGTTGGAATGACTGGTAGCAATGATCAGCCAGGCACAAAAAAGGAAGAAAACAAAGGAAAGAAGAAGGAAAGAAATGGAAAGGGAAAGAAAGGAAGAAGGAAGGAAGGAAGGAAGGAAGGAAGGAAGGAAGGAAGGAAGGAAGGAAGGAAGGAAGGAAGGAAGGAAGGAAGGAAGGAAGGAAGTCCCATAGCTTCAAGTTGAAGAATTTCTCAGGGAAAAAGATGGTGTTTGCATAGACAAAAGTGGGCTAGAAATGGGCCCCATACATTTAGGTGGTAAAAGCCTGGCAACAGATATTTGGCCCCGCTATGTTTTCAGAGTCAGGAGGAGATAGATAGGCTGTCAGTCTTCAAAACCCCAATCCAGGGAAGGTATGCAGAAACACAGTTTTGCACCTAAAAAATGTATGCCTCCTGACAGAGGGCTTCTCTCTGTGGTCTAAAGTCAGGAGCACTGGAATCACAGTCTGAAGACCTGTATGCAAATCCTGGCTCTTCCATCTATTATTACCTGTGCCACCTTAGACAAATTATTTAATCTTTCTGGGTCCCAGCATCCTCAACTGTATAATAAGCAGTTATTTTTAAACATTCTTTTCTTAATTTTAAGTTCTAAATTCTATCCCTCCCTCCCCCACCCACTAGGAAGGTAAGCAATATATCAATTATGTATGTGAAATCATGCAAAACATATTGACCATATTTTTAAAAGCAAGAAAATAAAGAATGAGAAAATTATACTTCAGTCTGCATTCAGAGTTCAATAGTTCTCTCTCTCTGGAGAAGGATAGCATTTTTTTCATCACGAGTCTTTTGGAATTATCTTGGATCACTATATTAATCAGAGTAGCCAAATCTTTCACAGTTGATTATCATTACAATATTACTATTGCTGTTCACAGTAATCTCTTGGTTCTTCTCATTTCACTTTGCATCAGTTGGTAGAAGTCTTCCCAGGTTTTTCTGAAACTGTCCTCCTTGTCATTTCTTATACCACAACAGTACTCCATCACAATCATATGCCACAACTTGTTTGGCCATTCCTTGATCAATAACCATCTCCTCAATATCCAATTCTTTGTCACCACAAAAAGTGCTGCTATAAATATGTTTGTGTATCTATTTATCTATCTATCTATCATCCATCCATCCATCCATCATCTATCTATCTATCTATCTATCTATCTATCTATCTATCTATCTATCTATCATCCATCCATCATCTATCTATCTATCTATCTATCTATCTATCTATCTATCTATCTATCATCCATCCATCCATCATCTATCTATCTATCTATCTATCTATCTATCTATCTATCTATCTATCTATCATCCATCCATCCATCCATCATCTATCTATCTATCTATCTATCTATCTATCTATCTATCTATCTATCATCTATCTACCCTTTTTCTCTTTCTTTGTAGGTGATATCTAAGGTCTCTTTCAGAGTGTATCCCATCCAGGCCAAGCATCTCTCCATTGACTCTGTCTCTATTTCCATTCTACCTACCTAGACTCAATCACCTAATCATTAAATATTTATTAAGCAGTTATGTACCAGGAACTATGCTAGTTTCTTGGAACATAAGGATAAAAATGTACATATAATGTAAGTACAAATAACCCCTCAAGGAAATTATGAGGAAGACGACAACTATATATATATGTGTGTCATACACAGCAGAAAAAGGGACAGACATAAATATACATAAAGAGGTTAAATACGTGTTAATTTGGGAGGGAAGGCACTAGCAACTGGGGGGATCAGGAGAGTCTTCACGCAGAAGATGGTGACTGAGATGTCCATTAAAGGAAGTGAGAGATTCTACGAAGCAGGTGTATAACAAGAGAGGGATTTCCAGAAATGTGGAGTTGTTGGTGCAAAGTCCCAGAGATAGGAGACGGAGCGCCATACGGAGGAAGAGAAGACCTGCAATTTTGCCTGGATGGAGGAATGAAGGTAGAAGAGTAGTGTCTCATGAGACTAGGAAGATCTTTTGGACCAAGGTTATGTACAGATTTAAAAGCTAAACAAAGCAGTGTATATTTTAACTTAGAGACAATAGAAAGCCACTAGGGTAGACTGAATAGAGGAGTCATATGGCCAGATCTTTACTTAGAGAAAATTATTTGGCAGCAGGATGTAGGATGGGATTAGTGGTGAGAGATTTGAGGCAGGGGGGACAATTAGGAGTTGAGAAGCTGGGGCAGGGGAGGGAAGGGGTCAAATGCAAAAGAGTTCATGGATGCAAAAAATGGCAGGATTTAGCAACTCACTGGGTATGCGAGGTGTGAGAGATCAAGTAATCTTGAGATTACTCTGGGAGACTAGAAAAATGATGCCTTTGACAGAAACAGGGAAGTTTGGAAGATGGTAGAGTTTGGGAGGAGAGATCATGGCTTCCATTTTAGAAATAATTGAGTATGAGATGTTTCTAAAACATTCAGGTGAAATGTCCAATAGAAGACTATTACTGTGGGACTGAAACTCCATGGAGAAATAGTCCAGATGTATAATCCTGGCAATTATCTGTGTAGGTATGATGGTTAAACTCCTGGGAACTGATAAAGTTGCTGAGAGTATATAGAGGGAGAAGAGAGTTAGGAGGCATAATATGGATGATGTCTCCACAGAACAGATTGAAATGGATCAAGGACGACCAGGAATGAATAGTCACACCAAAAGCCAGAGAAGATTCCCATGCTTGGTAAGCTGAGAAAGTTGAGGACTGAGAAAAGATCATTAGGTTTGTGGACTAAGAGATCATTGGTAACTCTGGAGAGATCTATCTCAGTTGATTGAGGTTCCAAGCCATATTCCACAGGGTAGAGTGAGTGAAAGGAGAAGTGGAGGCAGGTGACTTTTCAAGGCATTTGGATGAAAAAGACAGGAGAATTGTAGGGAAATAGTTTGAAAGGATACTATGGTCTAGGGAAGATTTCCTAAGGATGGCAGAAGCTTGGACATGTTTGAAGGTCATAGGGAAGAAAATTTTAGACATAGAAAGGTAGAAAATTGAAGGAGGGGATGAGATCAGGTATACATGTAGAAGGACTGGTCATGGAGAAGGACCACCTCTTTGTCAGAAACTGGGGAAAAGGAGGAAAGAGTAGGAGATAATGTAATGTCAAGGAGGTTGTAAAAGATCATCCTGGAAGAAAGACTTCATGTTGAATAGTCTCAGTTTTCTTAGTAGAGTAAGAAACAAGGTCCTTAGCAGAGAAGGTTTAGGAGGTTTGAGGAGGAAAGAGAAGTTTGGAATAGCTTCTCTGAGGAGTAAGATGGGAAATCAGTGAGGGAGGAATGAAAGAAGAGTTTTCTCTGGACTAGATCTCCAAAGATCATTCCCCACCTCCGTGGGTAGTTATTTCACTCAACTTTGAAACTCTGCCCTAGAAATGAGCAGTCTTGATTGGAGAGTGACTAAACACAAACCATGATGTAACTGTCTTTAACTCTGTTCTGTTTCCCTGCTTCCAATAGTGAGTTCCTTCTTATCTTCTTACGTTTTTGTGTGTGAAGGACTGGGAACTCAGTTTGACCATCTTTCTTCTGATTCTATGGACTTTGCCACCACGACACTTTGAGTACTTTCTCTTCCTCCTGCCTCTTTTTTCCCCTAGTGCCTTTTTAGGCATTGTGTTCCCTCATTATAATGTAAACTGCTTGAGCACAAGAACTGTTTTTTTCTCCTTGTACCACCAGATCCAGTTTTTTAAGACTCAGTTTCCCTTTTGAATCACATAAAGTGTTTGGACTCTAAGGCTTCTGAAGTACTTGTCACTTTTTGTCCTTGGACACTTGTGGGTGCACATACAATGTTCATTAGACACTCTAGGCCTCAGTTTCAGGCAGAGTCCGTGGAAAGACCTCTAGTGAAAATACTTTTCATTTTCAATGCTCAAGTTCCATTTAATGGCTGGCTTAGAGTGATTATCAATAGTAACAGTTTCTCTTGGCCTCCCAGTTTCATTTAGTTATTTTTTTTCTTTTACTCATTAAAAGGGCCATTCCCTGACTACTTCTTAAAGAGGCCTATTCACTCAATGGGCATTACCTCCCTCTAAGTGAATACCTGAAAAAGCCAAGGTCCCCCAGCGCATCCCCGACCATCTCCAGTCATCCTGATGAATATCTGGTCACTGGATCCAGATGGCTCAGGAGGAGAAAGTGAAGCTGGTGACCTTGCACAACCCTCTCTCACTCAAAACAAAGTCCAGTGCAAGTCATGTCATCATTTCTCTGATGTCCTGATCTTCTTTGAAAATGAAGGATAGGCAAAGCCAAGATGGCAGAGCAGAAAGACACATATATGCTAGCTCTCCCCCCACAGCCCATAATATACCTATAAAGAAAGACTCTCAATAAATTCTAGAGCAGCAGAAGTGGAGAACAACAGAGTGGAGGAGATTTCCAGCCCAGGGTGACCTGAA